>NW_027223343.1:1006711-1544041 GCF_030449975.1 Polyergus mexicanus
AAGCAGTGGTATCAACGCAGAGTACTTCTCTTTCTTTCTTTCCTTCTGTCTTTCTCTCTGTCTCGTTCACAGAGCCCGTACAACGCGCTTAAACCACCACGACCAGGTGCACCTGTCAAGTGCTCTATGCCGTTGGAGTTTGATTAATGACAGAAATATTTCTTGAATAAACAACAAGGCGCGCTTAAACTCGCTGAACAGATTGACATTTGGATATATTTGAAAATAGCAACAATTTAGATTTAACGATGAAGATAACTCGCGACAGCGCGGGCAATCGCTCGGAAAATGATAATTCGGAATTAACCTTCGTTGATCTAGTGTTAACACTTTGAATTTAAACTACCGAGGCAAAAAATTTTCATAGGCGTGCTCCTTAATGAATATGGAAACGATCTCTTGTCCTTCTTCTAATTTTTTTTTCTAATTCTTTTTTTTTTTTTTTTTTTAACGATTACGTTAATATTAATATATTCGAATATATTTATGTATTAATTTTATTAATAATTATATATATATATATATATATATATATATATTTTATTAATAATTATATATATATATATAATTATTAATAAAATTAATACATAAATATATTCGAATATATTAATATTAACGTAATCGTATATATAATAATGTATATATATATATATATATATATATATATATATATATATATATATATATATATACATTATTATATATTTTATGAATATATTTACGGCTCTTTGTGAGTTTATTTTGAACAATAATTAAGAATATTGAACAGAGAGAAGCTAATTAGAGGGAATGTAATCAACATCGATCAGGAGTCGACGAGTCTTGGGAAGTAAGCGGCACGAGAGTAAGTTTGCCCGCGGAGGTGTCTTGTCGAGATTGTCGCGAATAGAATCATGCAAGCTGTGCCCTCGCTTCGCCTCACCTCGCTACGCCTCACCGCGTTCTGAACCTCTTTGCATATACATTCTGTAAGATTACTTTGTGCGGTTTACACCCTGCGATCCCTCCCCTCACCTTCCTATCCCTCCGGCTACCTCCTTCAGCAGCACGCTGCGCTTCAAGTCCTCGCTTCCTTTCGTTGCCGAGAGGCAAACCACCCTCCAAGTTTCATCCTAAATCCCTAATGTATGCGGAACTATACGGCAGAAATTCCAAGTTCGGCACGGCCGTGTTAGGCGCCTTTACGATGAGTTTCCATCCCCTTTCCCTCCCCGCCTCGTTCCTCGCTCTTTGCCACACGCAAAGAGACGAGGCTCGCCCGACAAGACTCGCCCTCCGTATAAGAGGCGAACACGCGTGATCCTAATTAGAACGCGTCCTCGAGGTGCCGAAGTAAAAGCGAGCTTCTTGTTAGGCGTCTCGACGAAGACGCCCGTCGGCATCCACGTATATACATGCGAGTGCACAACTGTAGCGCTCCCCCTATAAAAGAGCTCTCTCTCTCTCTTGTTCCACCCTACTCATTGCCAATATTTCCAAATGAACTCGAGTTTTAACTTCCACGACACGTGACGCTAATTCGCGAGAACATTCGACGTGACGACCGGTGAAACAAGCTCAAAAATATGAAATCTTTTATAGACGGAGCTATAATATCTCATTATTATTCTCGCGTCAGAAAGAAACGAGGTAACCGTGAGAATTCTCACAGGACGACAGGGTAAAATATCTCGCCACCCGCGTTCTTTTCTATTTACATAGAAAAGAAGCTGCCTCCGTCGTCGGAAAAGCATAACGCCTACAAACGGCCGCATTAGTCGCGTATTACACTGGTGTAATACATTATGTTTCGGTGATTAAATAAGTCTCTGTGAAAAAGCTCTCTGAATACTAATAAAAAACGAGGCATATGTGACACAAATGAGAATTTTTATACTATATATTTGCAAGTAATTATGAAAATATAATTGTAATTGAAAATTATCGTTAATTGTCTAAAATTTTATTAAATGCGTCTCTGAAAAAGCTCTCTGTCGAATACTAACAAAAACGAGACGTATATGACACGAATGAGAATTCTTATATATATATTTGCAAGTAATTATAAAAATATAATTGTAATTAAAAATTCTTGTTAATTGTCTAGAATTTTATGAAACGCGTCTCTGAGAAAGCTCTCTGTCGAATATTAACAAGAACGAAACGTATGTGACACGAATGAGAATTCTTATATATATATATATTATATTTGCAAGTAATTATGAAAATATAATTGTAATTGAAAATTATCATTAATTATGTAGAATCTTGCATCAAACATCTCCCCTTTGCATCTCTGATCCCGCCAGTAGATTTTCCTGTCAATCATCGTCACGTACCTGTGGCGCATTCAATGACTCGTAATCAGCTGTTCGAAGAAAATATGACGGGAAACCGTACGAAACGCGACGACGTGTTGGTCGGCCAACGGCACGCGACACCGCGTTAGACGAAACGGTCATTAGAGATGCAAAGGGCGGAATCGCCCGGCTACGTTGCATAATAATTACCGTAAAGAAAGCCCGACGAGAGAGGTGGCGGCTCTTACCCACGGGCTTCCCAGGAGATTACAGGATGTCCGGAGGCGAGAGAGGATTCTCCCCGCGTGGCCCGTAAACCCTTTCCGCGCTTACAAGCAATAAAAATTAACGGCCGGCCCGCTCGATGTCGTATAATATGAAAGGCGGCCCGCCAGGACCGGACTTGTGGCGCGCGAGTAATACATAATTATCATCGGCCATTCAATGTATATAACACGCGGCAATAAACAATTCCCCTTTGTTAAGACGAAAGAGTCATATAAAATAATGTGTCAAAATCTTTCGGCGTCCGTTAACGTTTTGTTCGCGAAAGGGAGATTGAGCGCGCACAGGATTACGCGATAAATATTGTATATTACGATTTTCTTATGATAACGTGATAGATCTCTCATGGAATAATAAAAAAAGTTTTAGCGCCATTTTTCATATTACAAAATCAAGGAGCCGGAATATTTTATTAGTGAAAATTTTTTTAAATGGATAAATATATCCTAAATGCATATGAGATGTTCAATTTCCTTAGAAACGAATTATGTCGCAGCCACGCGCGAACGGCGAGTAATCTCGTACGGAGGAAGTATAGAACAGCCGCATCCTTCCTCCTTCGTAGAGAGTCTTAAACGGTCGGCGTCTTTAATCGCGAGCCCCGATAAACATATCGAAATTATGATGGAGGATCGGGCCGCGTAAAAGGAACGAGCGGCAGGCGCATCCTGCCGGTGTCCAGCTTTGTTGGTCGCGACGGAAAGGAGCCCAGGATGCCCCGCTCTTCTCCCCAAGATCTCACGATCCCTCCTCCTCCACTTTTAATTTCCAGGCGCGGCTAATTATGATTTACGGCAACATCGGCGCAACATCCTGATCGCTACGCGAGATATCGCCCGCAGGATATTCAAATGCGATGAATATTGCTCGCCGCGATAAACGGCGCACGAACGACGAGAGAGAGAGAGAGAGAGAGAGACGCTGGAGGAAAGGAGACCGAGAGAGGGAACCATCGCGAGAGCGCGTGTAAAGGATACGGAGAAAGGATTCCTAGTAGCCTACTCGGTATGCAAGATGGGCAGTCAGCCTTGTACACACCGCATCCTTCCTCCCGACCCTTCAAAGGGATGTATAAGACATCCTCGCGCGTGGATAGTTCCGTGCCGAATCGCTCGTTCGGAGTATTTAAAGCCCGTCGGGATAATTCAATACCCTCCCTCCCTTTCCTTTGTGTCTCCGCGTGTGTTTGGAAAACATAAGCGGCGGGCGATGTCACAATACGACGACTGCCATGATTTAACTCTCGCGAGGAAGCCAAGGTGTAACGACCGCTTTCGCCCGAAGGCGGTATATAATTGACCCCAAAAACTCGCAATAGTTAAGTGCTATAGACACTAATATCCTTTTATCTTCTCGCCAAGATATCTTACTCTTCTCTGTCTCGTGTGATTTTTTAAAATTATAATATTATATTAAAATAATATTTATTATTTACATCAAGTATACAGAATCTTTCCTCGCCTTCTCCCGAAATTTACTATTTGTCACTTAAATCTGTATCGTTTGCAACACTTTAATTGCAAGAGAAGAAAAACAATATAAAAGATCTCTTACCTTATCGGCTCGTTTCCTAGCGGAGGTAGTCGTGTCGTTAGGCCTGGCAGGAAGATCGGTTTCGCTGGCCATCCGGTTGAAACGTTGCATCCGCTCGCGAACGCTAAGCTGCTCAGCCGAAGTGGGATTCGTCGTCGTTGTTGTTTCATCCTCCTGTAATTCAACAGTTTCGATTTCACAGAATAGTTCCGAGTTTAATTACAACTAATTGCCAAGAATACATAGTCGAAGTGTAACACGAGAAAAGTAAATAAATTATAGATAAATGGATAATCTTGGTAAAAAAAAAAAAACGATACTGAATTAATAAAATAGCAGAAATAATCTGCATGTAAATTAAAAAAAAATTTCTATAATATTCTCGTAATAATTTACAGTTATTGTATTATCTATTAATCTCTTCATCTTAAGTTTTCATTATTTATTATTGACACTATAACTAGATATTTTATTATCTAGCTACATCGAATATTGCTTTCGATATTACATAAATTATAAACATAAAAATTAATCGTTATCGTCGGCGTAATCTTTCACGTTGTGCGATGGTGACACCGATCGATAAAACCAATCGATAAAAATCTTACCTTTATGACGGTTTCCGAGAAGCCACTCTTATTCTTGTCAACATTTTCCTTGTTCTCCAGCTTAAGTTTGTCCTGACTTTTGCGTCGCGGTGGAACAGGTGGTACCGACGCGTTGGACGCATCCGGATTATCATTTTTCTGGTCGTTTTCGCGGGCCGAGATTGGCATCGTAGACTCCTCGAGACTCGCGTGAGAACTGTTCGACGACGGACTAAGGGGCGCGGGGGGTGGCGGCCGATAAGGTGGAGGTTCCCGCAAAGGAGAAACCGGAGTAGCTAGATCGGGAGAGGCAAGAGGAGATCCTATTGGCTGAGGGGACGAAAAGTCTAGGAAAGGTTGCCGATATTTCTTCTTGAGGACCAGGTACTTATCACCCTGTTAAAGAACGTTCACTTTGTAAGAGCGATTCGTCTATGAATGATTTGACAGGAGCGACAGACATGCGTACATACACGTCACTAGGTTTATTCTATTATATTAACGAAAAAGAATCCTGAAAATTCAATAAAGATTCTTAATTTTCAATATTACATATTTATCTGAGAAGTTTATTTTTCACATAAACTTGTATATTTTCATAAACTTGTATATTTTTAACTACATATTTATAAGTTAATATTTAGTATTTATATAAAATATTTAAAAGTTTATTTTTCATATAAATTTTATATTTTAACCTACAAAATTAATCTTTTCTCTCACTCTCTCTCTCTCTCTCTCTCTCTCTCTCTCTCTCTACTTCTCACTCTCTAAAATATAAATAATACATAGTTCGTTTTATTTAGAAAGTTAATATCGTCATTTTTCGGTTTACGTGCAAAATCGATATTTCGAACGATATTAACGAGAAAACAAAATTCTAAACTTCATTCCCACAACACTACGAATATTTTCATCGTCACTACTGTAGTCAAAACACGTTCGCGCGCGCGTATAAATGTTCAAGTCCGTCGAGAAGTTCGTTGTTTATGTCTTTCCGAATATCATCGTAACATAAACTCTCTTCTCTCTCTCTCTGTCTCGACCCAGCTTTTTTAATACATAAAATCACAACAACACGCATATTCTCGAGATATAACATTCTTTACGATCGATATAACACTACGATGTATAATTTAAGATCCGAGTAGGACCGAACAAGATGAATTTGTATAATATAAATACAACAATAACAATGGCTTCGTACGAAATTTTTTCAACCGACCGCGCGAGCAGAACCGGCAACATCGCCGAGCGCGCAACAAGTCGCTCCTGTTAAGGAAAATGAACGGGAGTCGCGACAGAGCCCGTATAACCTACCTCCTCGTTTTTTATGGTGGCTAGGATGTTAACATACTCCTTGAACCGATTTCTCGCTTCCACTGTAACGGAAAATCATACGCTCAAGTCCAAGACTCGCTCTGCGAGCTGTCGCATGTGTTTACATCACGGAGGCGAAAGCCAGGCGACGCCTCGCGACGAGACAGTCGCGAAAACAGGCGACAAGCTGGAAATTTAACCCACCTCGAGTCTCCGGGTCCGTCAAAAATCGTTTGAAATGCTTCACCAAATCGTGATTGCGTGCCGTGCCACCGTTTTCCAACAAATAATTGCGGATCTCCTCGAGAGACAACTCACCGGGCGCCGCCATCTTGAACCAACTAATCGACGATGCGTCAGAGCCACGTACGGCTGTCCGCGAAGCGGGCTTGGCCAGTTGGTAAAAGCGGTCGCTGCGATTATCACCGAGAGCGAGAGAAACGCGCCGAGCGTCGATCGACGTCGAGGTAAGAAAGAATTGCGTTATATATATTTATCAGGGCCTCTCTCAACAAAAAAAAAAAAAATCTAAGCGACGATTTGTAGTAGACTACTACAAGTGCACGTATACGTGCGATATGTTATATATTCCAAGATTATATCGTAGTAAATATTTGCTTTAAATATACAGCGTCGACTCGTTACTCGAATTCTCAAAGAGTTAACCATTGATTGAATATAGATTGAATAATTACTGTAAATCTTCTTGTATAGATTTCCATCCGCTGATAGAACGCAGAATCATGTTGCGTATAAAAGGTTCGCAAAGTAAATGTGAAAAGTTTTGTATCGTAAGCCTCTTTGTGTCGTATACCATCCCCACTCCAGTGACCTTCGGTATATAGAGAGAAATAACCGCAGTGTTTACGTTTCGGGAGTCTCGCGATACAAGTGTGGTATCGCATTCCATCCCCACTCTAGTGACCTTCGATGGTAAGTAAGAATAAATAGAGTATTTACATTTCGTTAGTCGAGTAGTACAACTGTGAGAGTACGGATCGTTCGACAAATTTTTCCACGATGGAAAGATAAGTGTATAAATCGCAAACAGTTCGACATCTTGGGGAAAGTTCAAATCTTTCCTTCGTCGTTTTATGCGAAACGCGATGTATTTTCGAAATTATAATACGATGATTCGTAGATCGAACAATTTTTTTACGCGTTAACATTATGATCGATCATGGAAGGGACTCTATATAAAACAACAAAAGACGAATACGATCCAAAATATGCTCAAAAATATGCTTTAATCGTGGAAAAATTTGTAATATTTGGTTAACGTTAAATTCTTTTGGCTGAGGAGGACTTGTGAATCGTAGCTAATTTCACTGCTCAAGGTAATTATCTGTCGTCGCATAAATTTATTGCAATCTGTTCCTTTATTTGAATATATACATACACAAGTTTATGTAAATGTTGTGTAATAATGTATAATAATCATGAAATAATTGCAAGTAACTAATTATAATTAAATAATTAACCGTGTGAAAGTAGATAATCTCATCTTGCATAAGTATTATAATTTTTATTTTATCCTTATGGAGATCTATTCTGTTAATTGCATTCGATTGAATAATGATATTCCAATATTCGTTAAAATCGTCGATAAATGTGTGTGTGTGTGTGTGTGTGTGTGTGTGCGCGTGTGTGGAATATATATTTAATAACCGCGAAAGTATTTATCGATGTTAATGCATCCGACCCGATATTTAATTCATCTGCACAAATAGACGATCCTCAAAGCTTTCGAAAACGTTATTTCGCGAATTTTCCACGTTCGAACGATGCGGAATTTTCGTTCGTCGGATTAAATACGCGTATTTTAAACCGGTACATATTAATGGAAACGAACGGGAGTGCATTTCAACACTTTTCCGCCAAAAGCACTTTGCTGATCGGAATAGAATCAAAACGCACGACGCGGTCTCCTCGAGCGAAATCTTTTTTCTTTTTTTTTTTTTTACCAGACATTCAGGCGAAATTGTAATCTGTCCCTGCCACTGTTTGGCGCGAGATGCCGTCCGAAACACGCGCCTCTATATTTATTCAACGACCAATTAGTAACCGGCGTGATAAATTCTGACTTAATTTACGAACTACCGTAATTTCCCGTGTACTTTTTAAATTGCTTTATAAAAGAGAGAGAGAGAGAGAGAGAGAGAGAGAGAGAGAGAGAGAGAGACGTAAAAAATCCGTATAAAAAGCTTTTGTGAGATCTTTTTTGAGTTTTAATTTAAACGCTTAAATTGTTGAGCATAAAAAGCGTTAATGAATGAAATGAAGAATAGTTTGATGAAATACTGCATTTTAATATATAAAGTGTCCCAAATAGATACGATACAAACTCGTATTTTTTGTCAAAAAATAATTATCTTTTTTCTTTGGCAAGAAATCAAAAAATTCATTTTTTATAGATATTCCATTAGAAAAAAAAAAAAAGGCAAAATAGATCATTTGTTGTTTCTTGATTTTTTTTATGTGAAAATTTTATTTGGATGGACAAAAATTCCCTTATGATAACAAAGTATACTTTCTGATTTTGATATAACTACAAAGTAGACTTTGATATCTACATATGTAATATAGCAAATATACTGTATTAGCATAATAAAAAATGACATCTCGAAAACTATGCAAAATTCTTGCTTTTTAACAAAACATACCAGTCTGTACTTTATCTATATGGAGAACACTCTGTATAAATTCGATAATAATATATGTGTATACATGTATACTGTGTTATATACAAATATATTGTAAATATTATTGTTACATCTTCTTGTATTTCATATGCTATGATGCGGCTACCATAAAATTCAAGAATATCGCAATACATATTCGTGCTCTCTTTCTGGCCTCCGTATAAGGGGTTAAAAACTATTACAGCGCAAATGTGCCGTATACGCTATGGGTTCTCTCTCTCTCTCTCTCTCTCTCTCTCTCTCTCTCTCTCTCTCTCTCTCTCTCTCTCTCTCTCTCTCTCTTTTTCCTCTTGTTAGCTGTACAATCACGCGCCTGTAACATCGGCGGTTCTTATTAGCAATGCCTCATAATTAAGAAAACGACCTTACTAATCACCCTTGATGTGCAGAAATACACGTATAAAACTGAAGCAGGAGAGCAAGGGGGAGGGGTAGAGTAAGAGTGCTAGAAGGGCGGGTATGCGTGCAGCACGCACGGCCCAAGTACGCGTATGTGTATCCGTGGACCGGAAGCGAGGCGGTACCTTTGTAATTAAACCCCCTTTATCGGCGATATTCTAATGAAACGACGAGTAATGATCGAGCGGGGCCCGCATTGGCGCGGCAACAGTCGCACGAACATCCTTCTTTCCACTTGGACATTTGAAGGAATATTGGAAACAATTGAGGAAAATATTGACTATACAGGGTATCCCCAATTTAAACGTCAAAACTTCGGAAGTGTGTATGTAGGTATAGGGGGCCGATAAACTAAGACAAAAAGTCCTATAGAAATATGCTCGTTTTTGCTTTGTTTTGAAGAAAATTACATTACAAAAGATAAAACAAAAAAACTTAAAACAACGCTAAAATTATTAAGTTTATCGAAAAGTATCGTGAAATAAAAGTTGTAAAGCATAAAATTGAGAAAAAAGAGCGAATTAAAATATTCCTGAAATAAAATTAAGAGAATTGTAAATAAATATTCGACAAAACGCGAAATTTTGTCTCTAATCTAATTTTCTTAGGAGGATTTTATCTCACTCCTTTTCTTAATTCCATACTCTATAATTTTTATTTTATGGTATTTCTTGATCAACCTAATAATTTTAGTATTGTTTTAAGTTTTTTGGTGAAAATTATTTGTTTCATTTTCTGCCATTTTCTTCAAAACGAAGCAAAAACGAGGAAATCTCTAAAAGATTTTTTGTCTTAGTTTATCGGTCCTCTACATGCTGCCGAAGTTTTTATGTTTAAATTGGGGACACCCTGTATATCATTATAAATGTATATAATATATGTATATAATTATATATAAAATATGTGTCTTTCTCTCTATATACAAATATTCTTTTTCTCTTATATACTTTCTGCTGCTTATACGGAAAAACAAAAAGAATAAGAATAATCAAAAAGTAATTAGAAAAATAATTTTTGCATTATTTTTTTAAATAAAAAGTTGATTAGATTATACAAAAATTGCTTATATATAATTATATATAAGCATTATTTTTCTTATATCTTGTAATTTAATTGCAAGCTTCACTTTAAAAAAAACAACGTGACAATTATCCATTTAATTATTTTTCAATTATTCTTCTTATAATCTGTTCTGTATAAACAGACAAAGAGTATATATAAAAGAAAGAGAACATGTATACATATAAGGACATATTGTATATGTATTTATATATGCTTATATATAAATATTCTTTTTCCAGAAATTCACACGAGCCCTGAGGACTTAAAACATCATTTAATGGGGAAAATGAGAAATCGTCAATTCAGCAAAATTACAGAAGCTCGGAGCACGATTACTCGAAGAACGTGCACGTGCTTAACCTTTTGTCGCGAATCGTCTTGCACGACCAAGGTAGCTCGACACAATTTCGCAGACTCGGTAGGATTGATGCACGAGATTGGACGCGGGAGAGGCGAGTTACTTCCCGCCGACAAAATGCACGCCGCCGGGGTCGAGGTGACTACGGCCGGGAACGAGGACAAAGGATCGCGTCGACGCCCCACTGGTAAGTGCATCTCCACCCGATATCATCTACCCGTGTTCTACTCGCGTTATGCTTATACGCCCGTGCATATGTAAGAGATGCGTGCGCGCGCCAGCCAGTCGCGCTTTATACGTCCGGTGCGCAAAACTGCACGGAACCCCGATGCGTGTGATGATCTATCGCTCGAGATTTCGAGGAGAAGCTGCGACAATTCTAGTTTCCCTCGCACCATCGCCGTTCATTTGCGTTTACGCGAGAAATAACGGGAACGTGCGACCCGAGGCCTCGTTTGCGCGCAATTTCGTACGCCTGAAGGACCTGGATCGGGACCGGTGGAATTTCCCGATGTAAGCGGATTCGAGACACGTGAAAGTGATATTTATATTTGTTCGTGCGATATTCGAGCAACGATGATCGACGTAAGATAAGTTGTATACAGAGGGCGGAACGGAAAAGTCGGGCTCTTTCATCGAAAATTATACCCCGTTTAATTTCGGGTCGCGACTATATTTTTATTTCGCACGAGAGAAACGACACGAAGGAAGACGACATGATCTCTCACGCTCGCCATATACTCCGGAAGAAGAGAACTCCCCGTTGAGCTACTTAACGACAAGTTTGTGTTAACTCGCGCACGAGAGATGTAAGCACGAGAGAGGGACAACAATACGAATGTAGACGTTGTATCTCTTACACGAGTCACTTTGTTTTCTCACAATGCAAACAAGAGATTTTTTTCCCCCGAAACGTCGAGATATCCTTGCCTCTTCGAGAACTCGCTTCGTTCAAATGCCGACGAGATTCTTTGAGCTGCCGACTTTTATTTTAAAAAATTTGCGTTCGATTATATGATACATTCGAAGCATAACCAGAAAACACCACTGAAAATATCATTTAATTAACGTAATAATAAATTATTAAATTTCCAAAGATTGATGAATAAATAAATTTTGACATTAACTAGACAAGAGAAATAAATTTCTCAATCAGCGAGCTTAAAATTTGCAAACAAATCGCATTCAGATCGTCGCTTCTCATTCGCGGACAGTGAGTAAACTTCGGCGAGCGGACGGTAAATTCACGCTGGACCCATGAACGGCGGAGAGACTTATAGCGGCGCTCTATCGCTTCTCTCCGCCGTATAAAGCGACGATAGGGTCGCGGGGGCAATATATACGTCCGGCAGCGACGTATATATATTCGTCCGTAATTGGAGCGCGGCGGGTTCCGGCGAATCGGGGGGAGGGGGGGGGGCCGAGCGGTATAAAACGAACCGTATAAAGACCGTACTTTGGTCGGTTTTTGCGGCGCGGTTTTCAGCCGCGTACCTCCGGTGGTCTCGTTAGACAGACGATGGGAGGTCCGGAAGAGATCCGCCGCTACGATTGCATTACGCGTTCACATTTATTTCACGTACGCGCGTTGCACAAGGTCCCTAGTTCCTCCGTCGAGAGATACCGTATGGTGGCATCGAGAAAAAAAAAAAAGGGAAACGACCATTGACTATTGGCGATCTTTATTCGGACGAATGAGATATCGGTGTAGCCTCGTCGCACATGTTCGTAATATCGATATAATTGTCAATTCTATATCGCGTTTACTAAATCTAGCATAATTTGCGATCTTGTATTTCGATAATACAACACGCGTCGTCGAGTGAATGAAGAAGAAAGAGAAATTATTATGTCGAACGAGGAGCGTTAAGGGCCCGCAGATGGGATGCAGCTGAAGTCACAAATAATATCAGGAACGTAAAGCATTTCGTCGAGTTCTGGTTCCTAATGAATCGAAGGGTGAGGAGGGGAGTAAAAAAAATGAAGTTTCTCTCTCTCTCTCTCTCTCTCTCTCTCTCTCACGCGCGCGCTCGCTGCTAAAGGAAACGGTCGCAGAAGCTATCGGAGCGCACAATCTAGTCTACCACCGACTACCGTTTACCAACCGGGTATTAGAAGTTGTCACAGGTGCTCGCCCGTATATACCACGCACGCACGCACGCACGCATGCAGGCACGCGAAGAAAATGGGCAAAGACTCTGAAAGGGAGGGCCCCTGTATGTATGTTTGGCTTTCCCACAGTTTTGCGCACGATTCCTTGCTACTCCGCGGTTTCGCGCCGGCGTTTGCCGACGGACAGACGGAAGCCGTCGCGAACTTCAAAGATTTGGTAGGGGCGATGGAGAGGAGGGACGAGGGGAGGCGGGCGGAGAAGGGAGACTCTCTCTCCCTCGAGTGGTATACGCATCGCATATTATCACGATGCCTGCCTAGCCGGGGTCGACATGTCCTCGTCGGCAGCGCGTGCACACAAAGTCGAGGACTCGGCCAACACTCCAACGGCAGCGAGTTTATCGTCGAGGAGCCGACGGTCGGAACAAAGTACGGCGGTGCCTCGCAATCGGCGAGGCTAATGGCAATCTTGTTTTACGCTCGGGGGCTGCTACGCTGTCACGCGCGACAAAAATCGTTTGCACGTAAGCGAGATAAGTTATTATATCTGTCGAGGCGCACGCGGGCGCGCGTGTGTCAACGTTGCGGATCAACAGCATCTATGATGCATTTAATCTCTCTTCTGTCGCGCGATGGAAAATCTTTTTTTACACGAAAAAGAGATGTATCTCATATAATAATTTATTTCTTTTACTTAACATTTTTCACCACTCGCGATCCCCGATTATTTGTAAAAATAATCTTCATATTCGCGAAGAATCGGTAAAATTTCTTCTCTTTCTCTCTTTTCGCGACGGTAAATTAAATGACTGACGTTTATTGAAAGCAAATTTCGACGATGGCATACATTCTAGATAGCATTTCGTTCCGCTGTAATTTCGCGATAACCGATAATTGCGGCATTCAAGCGATCGTTGAAGATTCAATCGCCAAATAAAAAGTATCCATCCAATATAAACGCGAGAGAGTTCGAACCATATTGATAAATTACAAACGTTTATACGACTCGATCAATCATCGGGCAAGTCGCGCGCTGCATCGAACTGCATCGCGCGATGATAACGATTGACAAGTGTTGAATATTAGTGACGTTTTAAACGCGCGTCTGTCAACTTCGGAGCTAAATGGGAGGGGAATTAAAATGCGAGCGAAAAGTGTGCGCGATAAAAAATAAAAGGGAAAAAAAAATAAGCGGTAGCCGAACAATCGTCGGGCTAAATCGATGGCTCGGCCCTGCGAGGGATCCAAAGTACTATCAACGAATCGTGTCGCTGTCAGTAACGGACGCATTAACGCATTCATATCGCATTCCGACCCTTCGTTCGTTCGATTATATTCTGTACGCGTATCCGTGTACTCGTTTCTCTTCTCCCCTCCCCTCCCCTCCCTTCCCATCTTTCGTAGGTGTCTCGATAGACTTTTTCTTCGTTGATGAGACAGCCGTGTAAAGTCATACGTAAAATAATTTGCGATCGAAGCGGGATAGGGAGGAACGACCATACCGATCATTATACACTTTAAAGTGCCTGTGTCTCCTCCTGAAGCATGGGACTTTTTTATCGTACATATTTGAACTAGATTACTCCGACTTGCTCGAATAATTAATATACATATTTATCGTATCACGTAGATTGAGATGAATCGAAGAATTTTCCAAAAAAATTTATATTTCTACGTGGATTACTCATGTAAATAAATTTACGCATCGACGAGAGAAGCTCTATCGAAGAGCTTTACTTTTGCCGTAATTCCAATATCCTCTTCCCATTTTCTCCGATATCCCGTCGAATTCCCGCGGTCGGTTGGCTCGTACGAGATTTGCCGAAGGGCGCGCGGGGTTAAGCGGTACACACGGTTCGGAATATAAGTGAAATCGCAATAATTACCGGCGGCACGGATCACAAATCCCGCAATACGGTAGTTGGTAGGCGGGGATGGTCTACCAACAGGCGCATACAGGTATTATACGCAAGCTCTTTGTCGGGGGACCACGGAGGAGAGGTGGGGTACGGTTTATATTGGCGCCACCTCCTGCACGGTTAAGCGAGCGACTAGGGCAGACTTACGCCTTACACCTCTCTCGCTCCCTCTCACATCGCATCCCACCCGCCGTCAGTTTTCTCGCTCTCTCTTTCTCATTCTCCATCCCTCTCGCGCCTCTATTCTCCTCTCCCCCCCTCTCTATCACCGACCCTCTCTCGTCTCTCTCGCCGCGCGCGCTCTCTGATGCTGCACAACTCCCGCTCGCTGGGCTAACCCAACCTAACCCGCGGGCGAACTTCATTCCACGCCGACTGACCACCACCGACGGCCGTCGTCGTGTCCTCGACGCCGCCGTCGCCGTCGCCGTTGTTGTCGTCGTCCGTCATAGAACGCGGTCGCGCGACACGTCGACTTGCTCGTCGGCGAATCGGTGCGTTACGTACGCGCGTCTCCCTCGTATTCTTCTGTGTTTTCTTCTTCTTCTTCTTCCCGCCGGTGGTGCGTATCGGCCGTTCGGTGCGTCGAGATATTATTGTGACTGGGATATACGTGACTAGAGTTCCGAGAGTGTGAACTGTGCTTATAGACTCGTATAGATTGTATCTCGCGTGCGTCGGGCAAATTAAGAGGAGGTGTCGAAGGGAAGAGAGACTGCGAACACTCGGCTTTATTCCGTTCTCCCTCGGAAGGGAGAACTCGTCTTCCGGACGGTGAAGGGAAAGAGGAAGGACCGATCATGGACATGTCCGAGGATTGTTGGGACCACGTGGGACTGCTCCAGGAAGTCTCCGCCGCGGAACCACCCCCGCCACCGCCCGCTCCCGATTTCTTAATCCAACAACCAGAGGTGAGTGCTCTTCTCCCTGCGACGAAATTAAAGATTGAGAGCCGAGTCCGATCAAGGATTCCGCGAGGAAGAAAAGCGCGGGAAAATCATATAGTACATAAATATAGGATCGTGGATCGATCGATACGTCCCTTTCATCGTGATAAACTTTTCAGTCGTGCCAATTTCTTTTTTCTCTCCTCGATAATGCGGAATTAATTTGCATAATGTGAGGAGCGCGCGTTGAATTAAAGCCAAGAGAGCGCGTTAAATTCGCGGTGAAGGCAATTCAGGGTGGCCGAGAGAGAAAGAGAGAGAACGGGGTGCATATAATCATGTCTCTTACTTAAACACACACGAGCCTCTGACATTTTCGGTACTTATACGGAGACGGGATCTGTCATTTTACGCGCGAACTTGTTTTATTGGCGAACGCTTTGAGAGGAATCCGAAGCATAGCCGGAGGGTGCGCACATTTGCGCGAGCTTTTTTTTTTTCTTCTTCCCATGAAACGCGCGCCGCGAAAGAGGAATTCTGGTGTGGAAATCATTATCATAATGATACGGGGAGGCGCCCTGATTTCATTCCGTGAAAATGATCGCTGCACGTACGTTACATATACGAGGAACGTATATTTAATTACTCCGCTCGTGGCGATCGTCTTTCTTGCTTAACTTTTTTAGCATGCCAATTTATAATACATCGTCATTATCGGATGTCATTTTGATTTGTTTCGATGATGGATCTTTAGTTTTTGCGACGATCGCCACATTATCCTACTTTTAACGATTTAATGACGCGAGCGAACTTATACTTTTTTAGCGTTTTGCCAGAAAAATAAGAGATCGTATATTTATATATAATTTAGAAAAAAATAAAACTTTCTTAAAGAGAGAGAGACGTCTCCGTTGAAGTAATCGCGCCTCTTCATCGCGACAAACGATTGTTAAATGCGTGAAACTATATCTTGAACACCTCGTATATCGGATCGTAATTAAGAGACCGAATTTACTCTCACGAGAAGCCGAAGCGATCGAACCGCGAGCTCGGCAACATTCCAATAAGTTAAACCTGAGTAGAAGAGAAGCACCTGGATAGTCGTAACGATTTCTCTGTTTGCTCAAGCCGCAGTAAATTAGTAATAATCACGCGGGACCACCTGTCATCGGTCCGATTGGTTCGGACCGAAGGATTTATATGTCATTATATACACGTTACCTGCGCGCGAACGGACGAAACGAAGAGAGAGAGAACCGTCCTCGGAACGATCGCCGAACGAAGGGACCCCGGCTCGTTCCGTTTCAATTTCGTCGAGGCCCCTTGCATAACGAGCTCTTCCTCCTTCCCTCCTCTGTCTCTCTCTTCCTCGCTACGGCGAGGCAGCAAGACTCCACGGGGCGTTGGTTACGGTGCCCTGTAATCATATCCGAAATTATAGGCATTTAGTCGGGCATGAATGAGCGGATAGGAAAGTTTAAGAAGAAGATATCGGTGGCATCGGCGCGTCAGAGGCGCGTGCAGGGCCCGGCCTTCGCTTCCTTTTGCACCTCTTCCCCCCCACCCCTCCCCCTCTTGTCCCCCTTACCTGCTCCATTCGGTTCGTCGTCGGTTTCTAAAGGCACCTGCACCTGCAGTGCCTCGATCAGAGCCCAGATTCACCTCCGATATAGTCGCTCTACCAGTCGCATCCTTCCTTCCGCCAAACGCATGCGTGTGTGTACGTGTATGTGTGCACGCATAAATCCCGAAACATGATCAGCGACTGTAATCCGTCATGCGCGATGATAATAACTGCCGCATATATCGCGCATATCATCGTATATCGCTGTTCAGCAAAATCGGAACATCCAGAGAGAGAGAGAGAGAGAGAGAGAGAGAGAGAGAGAGAGAGAGAGAGAGAGAGAGAGAGGAGCTTATCTTCATATTTCAAAGATGCATTACGAAAATTTAATGTTCGAATCTGATGGAAGTTAATCGCGTATCTTTATGAATTTTATCGGAATATGTCTCGAATTGACATTTCGACTACATTATCTATATCTTTTCGTTTTATAAGTCAACGAACACAGAGTGACGCGATATATCGTTCCTTTCTAGATTATTCAAACTCAAAGCGTTAGTATTGAGAGAAATCCAAGAGTTGTGTAGCACACGTTACGAATGTATCCGAGCTACTATGCATAATGACGTAGAAATAGGTGTTTCTCAGTCGAAGAAACGCGTAGAAAACTCGTGAGTGGAATGACGAGTGGCGTAAACGCGCTAATTTTATAATCGACGAAGGCGTTTTTCTTCGATACTCCATCTAGAGTTATGTCACAGAAATCCGTTAGCGCGCACAACCTGTCTCGTTAAAAGGAGATACGAGAGTGCGATGGCGCATCCTCGAGAGGAGCGTCGAGGGATTAAGGTAAGCGGATCGGTCCAATTAAAATACGGCGGGGAGGGGGAGGGGGAGAGGGAGGGAGGGAGGAGTCTCCCTCGTGTCCAACACGTGACAAATGCGCGGCCGCCGCACTGTCCCAGCTGCGGCGCTGAAAAATGTCGGTGCGCCGAAATATAGGCTACTAATCGAATCGCACCTGCGTCTCGAAAACCTGCGCTACCTCGTCTTAAAAGCTGGTTTCGCGGCGCGAGCGTCGGGCCCGGCTCACGTATGAGTTTCCCACGACGGGCGGGCCCCGACTCTTTTTCTCTCTCTCTCTCTCTCTCTCTCTCTCTTTTGGGGTTTGTGTGGGAATATCTGAGCTTATAACTCGCGCGCGTAACGCGTTCGATCGACCCCGTCGATTTTCGTATTCCTTCAACGTATATACACGTTCTTTCTTTCTTCCGTCCATCCTTTTCCACGGGCCTCACATGACGGTCATAGATTAGCGGAGCCCAAGCTCCGGGTCCCCGGTAGCTCTCGAAGGCGAATACGCCAACTCCCGTGCACGCGACATTCCATCGTGTTTGATGCCCCGCGCGTGCACCTGAGGCCCCGTTCGCGGGCCGGGAACCGCGTATTCCGACATGAAATAAACACGAGACAACGGTCGATTCGCGACCGGGCACGTACGCGCTTCGCTCCGTGAGAAAATTCGGCCGATTCGACGCCGATAACGCGCGTCTCGCTTCCGAATTACCCCGTTTTCTTCTGGTAGCCCGCGAGGCCGAACGCAGCCTCACAATAAGTCGGAATCAAACGCGACGGTGCGTGCGACTTGCCCGGCACGTACGCGTCGGATGAGCTAGGGCGCAGTAGACATAGCCGTGAACGATTTGCGAAGCAATCGTATCCGAGGGGCTTTGCAGGAATTTTAATTCGAGACACACAAGTATTAGACGACGAGAGAGAGAGAGAGAGAGAGAGAGAGAGAGAGAGAGAGAGAGTTTTCTTCCCGCCGTTCGTGTAATTGATGTAAGTCGCGTGTTACACGACTAAATTCCGATGCCTGAATGCGTCTGATGCACGACGATTGTCAGTTCGAATATCTTCTTTTATGTTCCTAACTGCACTCGTGTGTAATCGATCGAGGACTATCAATTATACTTAGCGCGGGATGAACAATATTTTTAGCGACCAGCGATACTCGAAAAAAAAAAAAAAAAAAAAAAAAAAAAAAAAAAAAAAATTTACATGCGATATAAGATGTATAAGATAATTACAACGTTACTATATTACTATGTGTTGTTTTCTTAGGACGCTCATTAATTTAGTATTAATGAATATTACTTCCGTGCTCCCATTAATTACATTCCATTATATGCTAAACGCACGCTCTCTATATATAAATGTGTTTACGTCGTTAATTTTATTCTAACGATGTGGTAATTTCCTCAGACATGGAATACATTATTAAAATCTTACGCGATAAAATAAAAATACACGCAACGTACTCATTTATTAATTAGTTACGCGATGTCAAGCGATTATATTATATTTTTCTTTCGCCTCTGTGTTTTCCAAACAATTTACAATCATATCTCTCTCGCACTAAGCTTTCCATTAGACGATGTTATCTGTTTACGATTTAATATCTCACACTGCAAAGAAAGAGCTTAGTGTTATTTCGTTAAGGAAGAGGGATAGAGAGAGAGAGAGAGAGAGAGAGAGAGAGAGAGAGAGAGAGAAAGGGGGGAGGGGGAGAGAAAAGCCAGTCGCTCGACTGGCCTCTCGACGGCTACGTTCGATGATACCGTCTTTTCCGAGACGACTCGTTGCAAGGTTCACACGGCCGAGCATTTCGCACTTTTGTCGCACGCGGGATACGCACTTGTCGCGTAAGCACTTGTCGCCACCCTTCCCGCTCCCATCCAGACGACGTCCGATTTCCGATCCGCCGTCGCCATCTCTTCCCCCTTTCGTCGTCGTTCTCGCGACGTCGTTTGACCCAATGCTCGCATACGCGCTGAATGGAGCTTCCTCCCCGACACACGTGCGTCGTCGTCCCGCATCCACCGGACACGTGCAGCGTCGCCGTCGAGCACGACGAACCCCATGGGTTACGCTTACAGACCACGTCGACGCCCGTATTTTCTCTCCGTCCTGTCGCTCATCTCGAATACATAGCCGCAACACCGATACATTAGGCAGGGGTGTGAATAATGATTGCTCGAGTTCGATACTTTTGCCGGAGACGAACGGAGCGAGATCGAACGGAACGGCCTGCATTGTTCTACGTAATTTCGAATAAACTGACGTTTTACAAGCAAGACATTCATGACTTGGTATCTTAAGAATCTCTACGTTCTATCAACGCGATAATCTTACATCTGTGCATGCTTCGAAGAAGGAACCTTCTGGGAATTCGAAAACGTTCGAGCTGAGAAAAGCTCCCGTGCGCGAGGCGGCGAAGAAAACAATCGACCACTTGTTGCTGAAAAGATTGTATCGAGCATTCGCTAGAGAGTCTTCGCGAAATTAAAAAGCCGCGTACATAGAGAGCAACCGCCATGCTCCGTCAAAACCCGACGGCGAGGATCCGCTTCCTCGATGAAACGGCTCGATATTTCAAGACGCGTTTCGTAACGGAGGTGTAATACGCTCGGCTTAAGAACAAGGATGTAGCTTTGCCGTGTTGTTAGACGTGGCGTACGAGAGAAGCTTTTCTTTTGTGTCACTAGTAGACCGCGGCAGCTCTCTCTTTCTCTCTCTCTTACGCGAGAATAAATTCAACGGACCGAAAAGAATCGCCGCCCATACCGTTTTCGAATCACTTTAGCGCAGCACGCGATACGCTCTCTACTTGAAATAAAAATATTTTCCGCGCCCCCATCGTACGGCATGGTCGACTTCATCTCGCTACGGCTCGAAACTCGTCCGTCTCTCTGGTCGAAAGTGTCGAAACGTTCTCACAGATGTATATCATATGTCTGGCTTAAATATTTTATATCACACACTTATCGTTAGTAATTATAGTTGTGCGCTTGACACAATAATTATTAATAATATTAACAGTTTCTATTCATCGTTGAAGGTACCCGGAGAAAAAATATCTATATAATCAAATATAAGTATATATAATTTATATATAAAATATGTCCATGTATATTTTCTTTCTCTTGTATAATCTCTGTCCGTATGTGTGAAAAAGAATAATTTAAAAATAACTGGAAGAATAATTTTTACATTGTTTTTTTAGAAAAAAATAAAATTTTAAGTGATAAAAAATTGTTCATACATCGTATAATCACATATAAATTTATATTTTTAAAAAAACAATGCGAAATTATTCTTCCAATTATTTTTCCTGTACATACGAATTATACAAAAGAAAAAAAAAACATATATTAACATATTATATATATATATATAATTGTTGTATATATATTTATATTTGATGTATGTGTGAACTGTTTTTCCGAATATATATCTTGCAATTATCCAATATAAGAGCATATTGAATTTATTGATTGACCAAGAATACCATCAATTGATAGTATTAGTATCTACTACGATATATTCTCAACAACTAAGACTGCATTAGGACACTTTTTCAATCAGGGTTGCATTTTCGGCTCCCGAATCCGCGCGGAGATCCACGGGGGGGTGAAAACGACCGCGCGCGTTTTCAAAGCACGCACCCTTGGAGACGATGTTCTCGCCGAAAGTTTTCGCCCTCGATGTAAACGGCAAGTTGGCTTTCGCCGCTGGGAGAGGAAGGGGTCCCGTCCTAATTGAACGACCCTCGCTCGGCCGACACACTTCGCTATGAGGGTAGTTTTATCTCACGTTAAGAGCGCCAGGGTGCGAGTGGGTGAACGAGCGCGTGTATATAAAGAACGACCTCGCTATTTTTATTATGACGCGTATATATACGCGTCTCATCGTGAGCTCTCCTCTTCTCTTCTCTCGTCTCGTCTCGTCTCGTCTCGTACAAGTTCTTACCTTATTAGCCGGGGGCATCTCGACGCAACAGTTCGCGGTCCAGCTTCTTCTCCGGTCTAAGCTACGCCATTGTGTCGAGCAAAGTATCTTCTGGCAGTAGTTAATTTTCCTGGAAAAGTTCTTCGCGAGGTATCGTACACGACTCTATACGAGTCTCCCGCGTGAGATTGTAGATAATACGAGACAATGCGTTTGCGCGAGAGTTGTCTAAATTGAAACGTGTAAAATATTTCGCGATAATTGTCTGTAAGATATTAATGCAAATAATAAAAATTCGAAATAAAACTTTCCTTCCACATAATTCAATAATTTTAAAGTTTTCGTTTTTTATTTTTTACAACGAAACGAATTTTCTAACGTTATCCGAAAATTCTACGGGAAGAATATATGAAAGAGAAAGCGCGGTTAAAGTGCCTTCTCGAAGGGAGATAGGAAAGAGGAGTGACGTTCGACACGAGGGAGGAGGTGTACCAATGAGTCGGATGGAAAACGACCCTCCGCTATATATATATATATATATATATATATATATATATACCCGGGGGTTAGCCACTCTTCCCGATTTCCTTCCATCCGGAGCGCAGCCACTTTCCCGCTTATTCAGCAATGATTCAATTCGGATGTGCTTTTTACGCCCGTCGTGGCGGCGGAGAAGCCGGTGGGAGGTTACCGAGCCGTGCTCCATAATCCCGCAAAGGGGAAACGAAAAAGGGGGATGAAAGTTAGGACGCGCCAGGGGGAAGGGAGGGAACGATCGGGGAAAGAGAAGCGAAGAAGGGCCGCGCAAAGTTATCCCACGCTGAAAACAGATTGCTCGGCATTCAGTCGCCGAGAGAGCGTTCCTTGTCGCGCACTCGCGGAAAGAGAAGGAGAGAAAAGGTACGAGTAGAGGAGAGTCAACTAACCGACAAGTCGTTCTTTTAATTCAGCTCACCGCCAAGTTCTTTTCCCCGCCCGTTCTCTTATTCCGTCGAAATGAACGGGGCGCCGCCACCTGGCCGGATCCCTCGTCCGGTCCGATAAGGAAGTCGTGACGCGGCATCTTTGCGGTGTCATACACGAGTAAGGTCTTTACTAACGGCGGATTTTCCGTTAACGCGAGAGAAGCGTAAACTTCTTCCGTACGTGATTCCGATCTGACAAGCGTCTCGAGAACAAATCGCCCGAGAATTCTGGGACGAAACTAATCGCGAAATGACGCGACACATTCGATGCTTGTGGAAAAAATTGTGTCATTTTAATAAATCTCTTAGCCGTAATTGGATTACACTTTTATAAACTAATTAAACACGCATACGCGCGGATGAAGATTTCAGAGAAATGAAGAAACAAGCGAATGAATTATTATCTATCAGACAACATCACCTCGAGCGCCAAGCTCATCGCATTACGTTCAAGTAAATTAATATGTCTCAATAATCAATGTGAAATGCGAATAAGTAGTTTATACCGTATTATACCGACATACGCGAATACCGAAGAATTCCGCTACGAACGAGGGTCTGATGTTCCCGATGTTCCCTATGCCGGATGATCCGAGATCGGTGCCCCGCTCTTCTTCGCCGGCGGCCAACGCGTGAAATGAAAAAGCGCTCTTTCTCGAGGAACTCTAATGACGGGAGGGAGGGAGGGAGGGAGGGAACACCGGGCCCGCTCTTGTACGCGTTTAATACACCTCCTCTTTCTCGACAAAGTATATCGGGAGCCTCACGATCGGCGTAAATCAACATATACTCGCCGGCGGGGCCCCTCACGTGATCCATGGCTTACACGCACGTGAGCACGAGCTAAAGAAACCGAAAAAAAGCCGGCTCTCTCTTCCACGATGATAGTTTAATATTAGTCCGGCGTACGGTAACGTGTCAGTCAACCTTCCGACGTTTCATACGCCGTCACCGCTTTTCAAGATCCTCGCGTGTAAGACCGATATTCATGAGATAACGACTCTCCCGCGAGAGGGATAGAATAAATAAAATCGTTTAATTCTTCGTTCATTTATCGCTGAAAAGTCTCGCGCTTTATATATATATATGGTAGATTGACAACGCGCTGCAAGAAGGGCACGAAGAAGAGGCATCCGGAAGGACGCGGCGAATCGGGCCCTGCGATCGGTCGCGGCGCGCACGGCTGACGTGACGTAATATGGGCCCGACGGTTTACTCTAAAACATCGCTCCCACTCGGTCAGTCGCATATTAATATACCTGAGACCCGAGTGTAGCCAGAAGCGGGCAGCTGCCGGCTCGTTTGCAGCACGCGATACTCGCGCTCTCACCTGTAACGTATATCTCAACCACCCCTCTTCTCTCTCTCTCTCTCTCTCTCTCTCGCTTCTTGCGCACTCGTTCTCTCCTTGGTTCGTCGCCTCTGTCTTCGTCTAGGCCCCCGTCCTCTTCGTGTCCGTATCTATCTCTGCGCGCGAGGAGCACTCGAAATTATTATTCCCGGCTCTCGAGCCGGTTAAAGGCCTCCTTCGTATATCGGCCGGTTAATGTGCGTACAGGGTGTCCCGATATTCGAATACAACGCAGGCTGATCACTGGATCTCTCTCACACATCGGGAATGTGTGTATATACAGTACACATACTGGCACACTCGACGCAGGCACACGCTCTCCCCGTCAATGCCTACTCATGAAAAATGAACGACCGTTAATGACATGCACTTACGGCTGTTACGTCGCGCATTAATCAGGCGTATCAGCACCGTATCGTTTCCGGAGCACGTATTCTTAGAAATCGTCGAGTATTTGGCATTGAGGCACGCGAGCGATCTCAATCGAGGCGTTACAAATGGCGATAGAATTGAAGGGTTTAACATCATAGGGTTTTAACACTAATTTTAAGCTAGGACAAGCGAACAAGTACAATCGATTGTAAACGAATTCCATAAATATCAGTTAAAAAATGTGTTATCTAATAATAATGGATGATTATTTTATTTTATTAATTTTTTTATCAATATAATTTGCTTCGAATCAAGTTCCTTCAAATGCAACATCAAAATTTTCACGGCTTTTTTTTTTTTTCCCCGAGAGATTACATTTTTAGAGACGCATAATTATCCCCTTCCCGTATTATCGCGATGCATGATGGCGATTCTTTTTGTATTCGCACGTATATATAGGGGAGTCGTCGTGATTTCGATCACGCGCGAGGCGTGCCCGTCGGTGACGGATGATCATCGCGGATTGTATTCTCCGAGAACTACTTGAGAATCTCTCATTGACAAACAATATTCGCGCGCCTTGCGAAATCGTGAATGCCGGTCCGTGTTCGTCGGCAATCGAGGCACGATCGCGCTTAAACGATTGATAAAAGCGTCTATACGGTGATCCATCATGCCGCGCTTCTCGTCGACCGGAACGGCCAGAGGCCTATTTAGTTGGGACAATTTCCAACCGTTATCCTGCAAGAACCGATCGCGCACGCCGCTCATAATGCAGACTCAATTTTATAATTTGATAGGGTACCCATGCGGCATTATACTTGGATATTTTATACTTGACAGGAGTCTGCGATTTCAGTTTGATTTCAATGTGGCCGTCTATCTTTTCAAGAATTAATACGGAATTTTCGTTTCTTGTAACGACATAAGATGACGATGCGTCACTTGGTCATGTTTAACATCGCGTTAATAAATAAAAGATTTAATAAGTTATTTTAGATCCTTAAAGCAAATTTATCGTTTTACGTTAGCGTTGAATGTTAAAAAAATTCTCAAATGTAACGACTATTTTCATAGGAAATTTTCCTTCCTCTCGATCGTTCATGGTGACCTGATATACGTATGTATCCGGAATGACACGATAAATGATCGTAAACGCGTGTTAACCGCCCGCTTTGAATATTTGTTAACAGATTAGAGCGTAGGCGGCCTTATACTTCTTGTTCCCCACGTTACACATACGGTTTATAACGCGCATAAAGCTGCGAGACTCGGACGAGTTTTCTCGTGCAATGCTTTCGTGTTCGCGCGAGTGTGTTATTATTTATACGATCCGCGATCACTGCACCGCGATAAATTGTTATATTTCCTTTATCGGATTCGTTAGGTAAATCTCTCTCTCTCTCTCTCTCTCTCTCTCTCTCTCTCTCTCTCTCTCTCTCTCTCTCTCTCTCTCTTTTCGTCGTCGACGAGCCATTGCCGGCTGTGCAACGACAGCCGGAATTAGTCACCCTTTAGAGAAACTCGCATATAATTGGATCTTGATGTAAGTTACATAGGGCATAACGAAACGAAAAGATATATTAGCTTAAGAAGTGTCGAATAGGAAATTCAATTTTTACTAAAAAATATTCCGATATGTGTGTTCGGGTAAACAATACGTATTTTCTTTACGTATTTTCTTTTCAGTCTATTTCAGTTTGTATCGTGTTTTATTGTTATTTTTTTTAATTGAATTGAGAGAAAATGCCAATTAATCAAAGCATTGGCTCAACATTTCACTGAACGATAATGAGTGAGTGTTTTACTTGTTGTTTCTCCGTCTTATGTTCCACTGATTATTATTAAGATTGAAAAGTAATAATTAAAATCAGTAGTACATATTATATTTGGAAGATGAAAGTTTTTTTTTTTTCTATTTATTTTGGATTGCTAATGCATTTTTAAGGGAATTTATACGTATATCTAAAATGAAACATATATAACATATATTTAAATTCAGAATTATCATACATATCGTATTTTTTTAATTCTGATAAGTCCAGAAAAATTGAATGAAACTTTTGGTAAAAAATTCAGATATTCCTGTAATAAAATATAAATTTATCTCATATATATTATTATAATTTCGGTGATATAAAATTTAATTTGCTTGGAATCTCAATAAATATGGTGCGACTGCAATGTTGAAAATTATTTTACGCTGTTCGCCTGAAAATAGATTTGTACAGCATCGGGGAAAAAAAATATTTCTAACCGATGGCGAATCATAACGGATTTCTAACTTCCTTCACGAACCTCTTCTGACTAACACAATCGTTGTTGGAGCCAGTTGGGAAATCGCCGCAACGCTTGTTAAGCAATTGTCGGTTTTACCGTTGACATTGCGATTTCCTCTTGCTCTCACTGGTCATTTTAACGCATCCTGAGGTAATGGTCGTTTCTTGTAAAGAAGTTAATTGGTTCCTGTAACAAGCTACTATGCATACGTAAGACGCTGGCGACGTTCCTGCTCGAACGTTTCTACCGTTCGAATTAACGTTTCTTATCGCGCTGACAGGAATATAATGAGGCTGTCTTTAATTAGATCGTAATCGATTATACTAATTTTCTTCTAATTTACATAATATAAACCGCGATTAAAATTTATTCGCGCGCGTGCGCATCCTGCAGAGATATAAGTTATAATAAATACAATTATTATTATTCTTTTTACTGCTGAAATAATATATAATTATATATACAATATATATTTTTTATATTACAATTTAATCCATGAGAGCATAGTTTTTTTATAACTCTTGTTACTCCGCCGCGGATTTACGTTGCCGTCCAAAGAGATATAATTATTTATTCGGAACTGAGAAAAATGCGAACTGCGAGAAACAACAATCTATCAAGAGCACGGTTTCTCACGCACGGATCTTACGGACGGATTTACGCCATAGGGCCACTTCCTTCGTTCGCGCCGCGCCTATCCTCGGGAATGAACGAAGGCACGTCGGTATAGTAATCACCATCACCATCGCCTACGCTCGAGCGGGCGTGCTGAGCCGAACCGAGCCGAGCACACGATGCACACCACTAGTCTCGCCTCCTTCGGCGGCGAGAGCCGGCTCTAGGTGGTACTTCTCCGGTAATTTTAGCCGGATCTGCATATTTTAGCACGAACACTTCCGTCGATCATTATCCTCGTTCGCCGCCGCTCCACCCGCGCGACTTTGTTGCATACAATCGCGGGACGGCTGAATCGCGCGCACGCGAGGCTACCGGAGAGTCGTGCAATCCGTTTTATGGAAAATCGTTGCACCCTGACCTGCACTCCTCCCGCGAGAAAGACGACCGGAGCGATTATATCGGAGGCGGGCTCGCTTCGAGAGTGTACTTTGCGCCAAAATGATTGTAACGAGGTATCTTGGAGGTGTTCCCTCGCGATTTTCTTTGCAATGACGATTTTAGTTATTTGTTGATTTGTTCCTTTTACACATTTTTTTCGACAACTTTACGAGACTATACGCGTGTAAAATGGCAACGGTTGCGGGTGCGAAGATGTAAGGACGATTGTAAAGATCGTAATTAGTAACACTCGGGGGAGCAACTAATAAAACAGCGAATAATCGAGGACAGAATCCATAAATGTAAAAAATAGAAATTGGAAAGAGGAACGAAATTTCGATATCGTAACAATCAGTATAGCGATACGACAATGTAAATTCACTAATGGCTACTTTTGTTCTTTAGCGTTTAAATATATTGGTCTTGTCGTATATTATCTAAATTGATTTTACGGCTAATAAATCGATTTTAAATGCTAGAAAGAGTGCCTTAAATAAGTGCTGTATATTTTACTCAAAAGATAAATATTTATTTTAAAATATATTTATGAGAGGATTATGAATATATTATTGTGTATTTAAAATAGATTATAAATATATATATTTTCCCTCTTTATATTTAATGTTTCGGCAAAATGCTGTATACAATTTTGTAATTCTTCGCGATAAAAAAGAAAAATTAAAATGCAAATGAGAAAAATTCTGAAAATGCCCATCCTGTAAAAGCTACTCAGTTTTATTTAAATTTAATAGTTGGAATTTAAATGTCTCTTTAGTTTTCCTTCTTGATCGTATAAGCAGGAAACATTAATTTTCAACTGGAATTTTGAGCAAAATGAAAGATTTCTCAAGGAACATTTTTCAAGATTTCAATCGACATCCTAAATTTATATTACCGGGAACATAAACATATCCCAACTTCGCCGTTCGCGATTCCGTGATGCTACTTTTATGCTCTCCCTTGCAATATCATACACATACGCTGTTTGAAAAATTGTTACTTTTCGAATCAGTTATCGCATCATGCACGCATGGCATAATTTTTCCGCCGCAGCAACACCGAGAAATTATCGTTTACCGTTTTCCGTAAGAAAATTCTCTAATCGCTTTTTAATTTTAATCGGCGCAACGCATAATAAAGCGCGATTACAGAATTACAGAACGCGCGTGTAGACGCGACCGGATTCTTCTTGTGTGTACAGATCAACGATCGTGCCTCGAATACATTGTACATCGATGAACGCGAAGTACATAAACGAGCGAGTGGACGCGCTAGAGGGAGGGAACAAAGAAAAAAAATAGCCTCAAATGAATTTCAATGGGCATGGTATGATTCGAGTCTTCCTTCTCTCTCTCTCTCTCTCTGTCTGTCTCTGTCTGTCTGTCTCTGTCTCTCTTTGGGATAGAAATCGCTAGGAACTCTCGTCGAGTTTCCTCTCTCCCTTTTCCTCTTCCGAGAAGCGAACACAATTGTGCGCCAGACAAAGTATACGGCCTTGTTTCTCTGCATTATGGATGCATTATAATTATCTATTCATTTTCCATGGGCATATAACATCGCAAACGAGCTGTCCATGCGATCCTCGTGTGCTTTGCTTTTGATTGCGAACGAGAAAAGCTTGCAACGAGTTTGCATCGGGAGAGCGGAAGGGGGAGAGAAAGGAAAAAGGAAAACAAAAACAAGTTACGCGACATACAAGGATGACTAGTACGTGTTGCTGGAACCATTGATACATATGTCATGTTTCTTGAGAAATGTGCGTGCTTTTATCTCCCTAAGTATGAGTCTTCGTGCCAACTTATGCAATGTTCATAAAGATGAAGGCATTAACCCTAAGCGTAACTTTTTGATGCAACCATTAAAAGTGCAGATTACGGTGGAGAGACTCCGGAATGTCTTCTGTTACTCTCAGAGTTTCCCCCGTCTTTATTTTACTCTTTACGAAGAGTACGGCGAGAATCCAGCAAGTAAGGTTTCAACACCATATCCCAGAATAAAGGATCAAATATTAAAGAAAATTTTTCGCGTGTCACGTTCGCGTTTGTTTTAACTGTTTTTTTATCGCATTACTCGCGACTGTTCTGTTCGCGTATCGCGAGATCTGTCATGCCGCCGACGTGGTAAAAGACTCCGGAAAATATGCATCGCGATGCTTATCGCCAGCGATACGTTTCCGTTCCTCATAAACAATGAATAATAGTCGTATAATGGCGTCGCAATTGCGATTATCGCGATAGCGTCTAATATACGTGCTTTGTCAGTATTTTTGCGCAATATCGCCAGCTGCCTCTTTTCCCGGCTTTTCCCTTCTTTCTCCCTCTTTCCGCTCACGCTTTTTCCATAATCGCGACGTATCGAACGGCGTGCAGCGTTTTGCAGCGTTCGAAAATGTCACAGTCGAGAAACAATAAACAGCGATCGGGTTGCGCAAGGGGGGAGAAGGGGACGCGAAAGAACGGTGGATGATGTACGCGCGCCTGCCGAGAGGACCCTATTTTTAACGAAAACCGCGCGACAATTAGGCTCCAACAAAGTTCGACAATGTCTCCACGGTATTCTGCATCCAATCGAATTCGGGTGGTCACTTTTGTGGCAATTATTCGTTCGCATCTTTTGTCGTGTCGTACTCTATCACGTCTTTTTTCCGAGCTCTTTTCTCAATAATAGAATATAATAAAATAATTTCTCCCAAAAATGCCTTAATATGTGTATGTAATTATTCGATATTTTTAGCAAAGGAGTATATTTAGTTTAAATATGTGTGTATATATATATATTTATTTATATACAAACTTGAAATCTTATTCATTAATTACATCAGCAATTTTATTTCTATATTTAAATTAAATTCCTTTGCTAAATATATCGAATAATCACATTGTTAAGGCATTTTTGGGGGAAATTATTCAACGTACGAGTCGATCTCAAGTATTCGCGCACGCGCGAGAGTCTGCACGTCGATGATCTTTTGTGAAAAATAAAATCGCAACTCCGTGACTTAGGTGTCCCCGCGTACGAGGGGGTGGACTACGCGTCCCTCTTTCGTGCGCGGGGATAAAATGGAAATGCCTGGCAGCGGGCGGTATAGGGGAAACCCTGTGGATTCGACTGTTTCGAGGCGAGAGTGCGAGAGAACGAAAGCGTACGAGGGAGTCATCCGGATTTGCCCCTTCGTACCACCACCCGCACTGAAAGCAATGTTTCCTACTCTTATGCCAAAAAAAAAAAAAAAAGAAAGCTCCCCGATTTATTTCTCCGGGCGATCGCACATCGAAACGATATATATGGGCGCCGATAAAATCCGGCGGTGACTGATCAAAATCTTTCCTTTTTTTCGGCTACACGATGTTTCCATCGGTTCGAACGATTCAAACCTGCACGAGCGATGCAATCCATCAACTGTTATTCCGTCACCCGCGAAAGGAAAGAAAAAGCAAGACTTTGTCAAAAATGAGATATATTTCATTTTTTTATATACGTTCAATGTAGTAGTGAGATAATTATCTACTTAAATACGTAATGTAATATTGGAATAAAATAGGTTTCACACTCTTCAAAATCTAAAGTTTTTCGTCGGATTTTTCGCGGAGATTGTAATCTTTTAGAATGATTCGAACGATTCGAAGTTTTAAGATTGCTCCGAGATTTTTCTCGACGCTCCACCGAGAAGACCGTAGAATCTGTCCGCGTGAACGAAGAAAGAAGAGGGTCGGCGAGCGAGCGAGAGGTGCGCTGCAGTTTATTTCGGTCGGGTTAATTAGTGTTGCCTCGCGAGGTTTACGGTTGACATTTCGTTGGTCGCTCGTTCGTCGTTCTACGGAGGTAGGGGCGAAGAGGAGAGAACGGGGAGAGAACGGGGACAAGGAAAGACAAGGGGGCTGGGAGGGGGAACCGGCTTTTTTACGGCAACACACTGGTCGGCCATACCGAAGAGGAAGACGAAGTCGGTGCAGAAGTGTAGAGGAGGAAAACGGACGAGTTACAAGAACGTTCCGACCAATAAAACTGCAGTGCCCCTCGAAGGTACCCCGAAGGCGCCAGGGCAGTCTGGATCTCCCCTTATTAGCCTCTCCACTTCAGCATGTTCGCCTCAGAGACCTGCGTAACAATCTTTTGTCTTATTCCGCGGTGTGAATCGCGCCATTCGAATTAGACCCGCTTTTATGATTCCACCTTGATAGATTGCTTTTGGAAAGAGCAGTAGAAAATCTCGTAAAGCAGTCATAAAAGCTAGCAGCCGACGTATTACAATAGTATAATATAATAAGATGAATGGATTTAGAGAGAGATCCGCATTAAAAAAGAAAGTTCTATTTAACAAAAAGGATTCAGCTTCTCGCTTAAACAACGTAATTTATTGTTGAAACTATTTCGAAGAAGTGAAAAATTTGAAAAAAAAAAAAAAGAAATACGAAACTTGTGTGGGCCGATGTAGAAATATAAAGGGAGAAACGAAAGCGAGGAAGTAGGAAGAAGGGTGGACAGTTTGGTGCCTTATTAAGCATCCTTATCGCCAAAGAGAGACAGCTCGAGCGCGACACGGTCGTTTAACTTTTACTCGACCCGCGAACAAGTAATGAACACACACCGACCGGCGAGATAGGACCCGACAGTCCCTTCTTCTGGTAGAAATCTTGGCTTTATCACACTCGAAAAACTTGACGGCTGCAAACAGCAAACGACCTGGCGTAGCTTAGGCGCGGATATTCCAGCCGAGATTTACAACGGGCGCTGTCCAGTTAGAGGCGTGAATCGTGCAGGCATAGAAATCGCATATTTTTCTCATTTTTACGGATATCGATATCAAATATACGAAAGTCTTTTTTTCATTATGTTAAATAATCAGCTGGTCTAGGAATCGAAAATTGCGTCGCGAAACAAAAATTCGGCTGGAACTCGTAAAATAATTACATTATAAAATGTTGCGCAAAATGGCCCTCTGTTCCCGGAATGATATCATTCCTTTTATCTATGAATCATACGTGATAGTATAACAGGGTAACGATAAAAACTGACGAACCGCGAGCTCCCCGCGCGTTTCCCCGTAATCGTAAATATTACGTCCAACAAATTAATGAAACAAGTGGACGTTCAATATCCGAGTGATATTTTCACATTGCGTATCAGCTGCCGCCACATTTCATTTTGTCATCTCCGTATCCGTCACGTCATTCTTCTCATTTAATTATTCGATGTTCGTCGCGAATAGTATTGTTGCGTATTGCATAGTCCGAACGGGAAATATCTTTTTGCTGTTAAAATATTTTTTATTCGCGAAAATATCTATGTTACAAGCTAAAGTAAAGTTTCTCTGTATAAACTCGTGTAAAACGTGTTTTATTTTAAATTCTCGATTTCAATATAATTCACTTTTTTCTATTTTGATTTTGTAAACTATAAATTATTTTTCAAACATCTGACATTCATAAGATTTTATTACACTATTTTTGTATACCCGTCATACCTTGTTTAGTACTATTTTATTTACATTCTGTAAAGGATTACTTGAGGAATATTTGACCTGTACATGAAAAGCTTTTTTCAGGGAAATTTTCGATTTTTCTAAGAAAAGAAGAAACCGATTTCTTTCTTATCCATTGTATTTTTTTTAAATGATTCATAAACTTTCCTTTTTTTTTATCTGTCAGTAACGTTGATGCAAAACTTTCGACTCGAGCTGAAATTTTACATAAAATACGTTTTATTCTTTTATTGTTTACGAACTACGAATAAGAGATCAATAAATTTCATTTTTTTTTTTTAATCATTGAAAAATATATAAAAATGTAAAAAATTTATTCTTTAAGGTATTGCCATATTTTGTTTCCATGCAATATTTTCTATTATAGTTTAAACGATAATCATATTTATAAATTAAAAATCTATTTGACTTTTTTGTTTCAAACAAATAAAATTTTCAATATTATACGAACTATGAAAAAAATTTCTTTTAGATTTCTCGTATGCGCTGTCTTCCACTTAAAAAGATTTCATTATTTTTATACAAGAAAGAAACTGTAATATTTCGAGAAATCAACACATCGAAATTTCGCTTCTATTTTCAATGTAAATTTTTTCAAGTTTATAGATGGTTTCTAGAAGATTTCAGTAGGTTTAATTTATATAGGAATTGAACTTTCATTTTGTACATCTGTAATATGCAGTAAACGAAGAGTTTCCCATTTAGAGGTTTAAAAGAGAGAAACTTTCGGCAAAACTATAGATTAAATAGTTTTAAAATAGGATGATTTGGATGTTTAAAAGTATCAAAGTAGATGTTGAAATTGGAAGAAAAATATTTCGACTCGGGTAAAGTATCAAAGTAAATGTTAGATTAAAAATTGAGATAAAAAACTCAATTCAGGATATGTGCAAAGTTTGAAAGTTATGGGTGTAATAGTTAAATAAAATCCTAATAATTATGCCTTATAAAGCACATTTCGAAAAATCTATATTATAAATATATTTGGAAAAATAAGAAACATCCGGAAAATCGGAAATCTTCCTTGACCTTTGTACTTGTTGCGATGCAAATATAATGTTTTGTGTGATTTTTCCATTTAGCCATGATTTTTCGGAGAGGATTAAACCCAGATTATGTATGTTCGGATGTTGCGCGTGACTCCTTAGAAAGAGTCGTGGCAGAAGTTGAGGCTCCCTAGCGTAACAAAACCTGTGGTTTTGGGACAAGTTTTTACAAAAACGTTTGTATTATGGCTCCGATTATGTGCGTTCACGGACACGATCGGCAGGTCACCAGGTTTACGCAGAACAATAAATCATCGGGTGGGGCTCGTTTCCTCGAGGTACCCCGAGATGCAGGTACAAGATCCTCTGAGGGATGTTTATCTCGTCTTGAGTACCTCGTCAACCTGTCAGTTAATCCTATTAGTAGCGGCGGAACTTATTGCATTGTAACTAGTATCCTTCTCGTTGTCTCCTGACAGCCCGCCTACCATTTTTATCCGATTTTGTCCTTGTTCACCAAATATTTTTATCTCGAAGAAAACGGACCGTAGATCCGTTTCCTTCGTAATAAGCCAGCTTGTTCGAAACTTGTCAATATATAATATTGATTAGATATTTCTCTTTCTGATTTTTAAATCAATAATACTATTTAATACTTAATTAAGTGTGTAATTTAATGATAATTGATAAATTATATTCGGTTCTTATCGTAGAATGGAACGCAGTCGCTTATCGAATCACGTTCCTGAACGATGAAAATTTTTGCGTACGAGTGAACATAGCAATCTCTAACGCTAATTTAGCGGATAAGTATTTCATGCGCGTTTAATGATTTCGGTCTATTGGTACGACCTAATAACCTGTGAAATTATTCAAATTGCACGGTACGGGGTAAATCCCACGGGCTAATCTTCTCGTCCATCGCTCGTGAAATTTTCAATGGGAGAACAATAGGCCAACAAATGGCAGAACAAATGTTTGGCTTATACACCGGCTCCAGAAATGTACGATACTGTATAGGATGACCACGCTTTCTCTATTAATATCCCCTATGTAAAACTTTTTTCCGCAAGCGCAATATACATGATAAAAATTTTAATTAATAAATTTTTCATTATGATATGTGTGTGCGTGTATATATATCGGAGATGTATTATTTATAATATAAAATTCACTGTCACAAATTTTGAAAAATATATTCGGGATTATAGTTACATTAATGTATTTTCTTCCAACGTAAACTAGATTTTCGAAAATTTATTTTTCTCAAGAAATGAGAGCTTGTTGCGCTTTGAAGGGAAACTTTGTCGCGCTGTCTTTTACGATCTCGCGAGCCTGGACGCGATATATCGGCCGAAAGGAGTCTGCTCCTCCTCGCACGCGAGCTATGGGGGAAGAAGAGGGAGAGACGGAGAAACGCGGATTTATTCAAGTTCCTCGCCGTCGAGTTGACAAGAGTAGAGCCGCGTAAACATACTCGTTTCTCCCTGTTCAGCCGCGATCGTGCAGCATCCCGCGTCGAGACAGGGCGTCGCGACGCCGATCGTTCGACGATACTTCCACCCTTGGCGAGTGATGGGACAAGAGGGGATGAAAGGCGTCGCGACGTCGATGGATACGTTCAAAAAATAACTTCCACGACCAATCCTGGACGATCGGGCGGCCCATAGATCCCGCCCTTGGACCGCGAACGATCCTGCGATTGCTCCGTTCCATCCTAGTAGCCGCCCATGTTTCTTGGTGGGGATACCCGATGCTTTCGGTTTTCCTCGCCAGAGGGGGAGTCGCGACAGAGAGAGAGTGCGGAGGAGCTCGCTGAAGTGGTGTGAGTGTTGCCGAGTCAGTCGCAGACTGGAGTGCCCTGTGAGAGCAGGAGACGGACCGAACGAACGAACGAGGACTTGTACTCTTCTATATATTCTGAACGCGCTCGCAAACGCTTCGCTCGCGCGAAACGAATGTCCGTCTATCCGAATGTCCGTCCCGTTTCTCTCCCGGTTTCGTCGTCCCGATATCGCGTCCCGGGGTCACGTTCCGTGCCAGCTGTTTTCATGACGCGCCGCTTCGTCAAGAACCGCGAGCCGCTCCGTGTTGTCGCGAGGAGAGGAAGCCCGGTCGCGCGTCGCCGCTGATCTCGCGCCACGTTTCGCAAACGTCAAGCAGGAACTCGGGATTGAAGTGCGCGATGATGTCTCATTGATGAATCGTGTGATTACTGGAGAAAAACGTGCGTCATGAGGTCGGTCACGGCCGACCAGGACTTTGGCGCAGCCTGATGCCAGATGCCGTCTCGTTTTTCCGTTTAACGACATTGTCGCTCGACGTGTAGAGACACAGCGAAGAAGAGAGAAAACGAGAGAGAGAGAGAGAGAGAGAGAGAGAGAGAGAGAAAGAGCGCGATAGAGGGCGACAGAGAGAGTGCAGTGCGTGCAGGTGCGAGATTGTGCCCCGTTTCGCGTATATTCGGGGAGAGAAAAGGGGAGAGAGCTGCGCGTCAACGCGCGTAAATTCCAGACATGTCAGCGTACGCGCAATTCGGATACTCGTATCCGTCGGCGTCCCAGGTAAGTTACTGAAGCAATTATTACAAATCACGCCGATGCAATCAATGTTGAAACTCACCGTTTTTCGATACACGTCGAATAATTTAGCGAACGAAAGAAGACACGGAGGAATCGATTTTGTATTTACTCAAAACCGACATAGATATGTTTTGTAAACATACCAGATACAAGGAGATGTTCAATGTGTTCGTTGTATTTTCCATTTATCGCCTATAATCGTGTCTTTATATAAGCAACTTGCCTCGCGAGGAGAAACGAAGTCCCTATCTCTCTCGGAACGAGAATCGATCGCCAGTTCTTCGAAGAAGCGGAATTCCACGCGACCGGTCGTTGCCAATAATAGCGCACAATTAACATTCGCGCGAGTTCGCCCGAAGAAAGCGAGATCGCCTTAGAGAGGCTCGCTCACCTGCCTTCATTGTAGGTAGGCTAGAGAGGCTGGATCGCGAGCGAGGCGCGGAAACTCAGCGACGGCCGTCGCTCGAGCGCGTGACCGCGGCGATGGAAAAGGGTCCCGCATTCTAATGCTGTCACATGGCGTTAAACGCGATCGTCGAATTCTGATGTCTCTGATACGAGAATCAACGTCGATACAAAAACTACGATAGTTTGAAACGATGACGCATTTAGCGTTAAATGTGTTTCGACCAGAATACGCACTAAAATTCTTTTCCCCCACCCCCTTCCATATACATGGCGCCCTTTAATTTATTAGCTCTCTGCAACGAATCGTGCATAGAAAGTATGCGCCATTCATTCTTTTTCATTAAACGTTTTTAACGATATACACACAAAATAACTGTCAAAGTATGCAACGACAGCCGCTCACGTAGTAAGCGCAATGACAGAACCAATCAGCATCGCGGAAAAGAGGCAACAATACACTTTGAGACATTCGAGTATCGACATAACATAAGTTTTTGAAATAAGGGAATGCGGGAAACCCGAATGAAAAGAATTTTGAATATAAATACAACATTACTTTACCGCATTCTTTTGGAAAAGCGTATCGATCTAATTATATCGAAAGTTTTACAAAAGTAAAAACGAGAACTTTGCAATCGGTTATTTATGAACGAAAGGTCTCTTTCTCATCGACATCGATATTATTGACTTAATGAAATCATGGCATCCGAGCTATTTTTATGGCGATGATCGACACACGCGTGTCCACGGAATAATAATTAAGAATCTTTGCGATGTATTTTACGTAAAGAAATTATTAGAAGTAAAATAAACAAGCACATATGTAGAAACTCCTGCGTCTCTTTCAAGTCAGTAAATTCAGATTGATATATATATATAAATCGGTACACATATATATCGGATAAATCCAATTATATACATTTCCGTTGGATTACACGCATTTCGTCGACTGCGAATAACTAGAATAACAAAAAAGTATTTGCAAATTAATAATAAAAAGATATTTGAAGTATAAATGTAAATACGTGTTTGCTCGAACGTCGTTGACTGAAAACGAGTTCTCGCCCGGTTTTCAACTTTAATAATTTCAACTATGTCAACGTTATCTCGTTAATCGGATTTATTCCGCTCTTCGTATATAAAAATAGATAATCAATATAATTTTAATACACGTACTCTGTAAAGAACTGTACCGTTGGAACTGTAAATGCGTTTTACTATCTTAATAAACTTCATAATCATTTTTCTACGAAATAATAATAATAAATTTAACAGAACCTACACGATATTTGTAGCCTTTTATATATTCGTCGTAATACTCGAGTGTGATTAATGCTACATACAAAAAGATTGAAATGAAATTTCGGCACTTGATATCGTTTAAAAATAGATCGAGAAAATATGTAAACATTTACAAAATTTACACATTTACGTATAACGATGCTGCGATATCTTAGCGCTTGCATAAATCCATGTTTGTGGCAATCGCTCGGTAAATACAATATTAAAATACACTGTTGAATATGCGGGACAACATTAATGTTAGCAAAACGTTGGACGATACGGCATTACAAAGATATATTATGTGTCGCTTGTCGAGTTAAATTAGATAGGCGGTAATTAAGATTTTAGTTCGTCCGCGATAAATATTCAGTCATGCTTTCCATTTGAGTTTTTCCTCTGCTTGATCCTGTCCGGAATTTTGTTGGTGAATTTATGGGAAATCGTTCGAACGATTTTATTAACGATGCCGTTTAATTTGTTAGAATTCAAAATATGAAGAAAAAATGTATAATTCCAATTGCGTGTAATGCAAATCGCGAAATGTCAATACGCAAACAGATTATAATAATATTCATGGAATATAAAGAAAAAGTAAAATCTGACTCGAGACAGTTTTGTTCATCTTTTTTATAATGTCAAAAATTCAAAAATTTTCTTCCCGCAAAAAGATCGATAAAACTTGTCGCGATACTGGAAATACGCGACACTTCACGGACATCCTGTACGGATATTACAATTTTGTTCTCCGTAAATGAAATTTCGAGTCGAAATTCTCGTTTCCTATTTTCAATTTCCGATCAAAGATTTACTTTGATACTTTAAGCAGTCAGATCAAACTCTCTTTTGAAACTATTTAATTTATAGCTTGGTTGAAAGCTCCTCCAAGTGGGAAACTATTCGTTTACTGTTAATTTAAAATTCAAAGTAGGAGCTCAAATAAATTAAGATTCCTATTGAAATCTTAGAGAGTCAATAGAGGTGAAAAAGTTGACATTAAAATTGGTGCAAAACTTTGACTCGGGATGATACATGTGCGACGGCGTCGTGCGTCGCGTGTTCTCCAAAAAGAGGAAGATGGAAATAAATAATGCTCGATAAAAACGGCGAGCACGTAAAGTGCACCGAGGGTCGCGCAGGTGCAGCAATAATACGGGTAGGTCTGCCCGCATCGACCGCCGCAGCCGCGGATCCGTTGTAAGCGAGTAAATGATGTAAATTGCGTTATTATTTGCCGCAATGTCAAAGTCGAAGCCTCCATATATTCCGGACACGGAGGCGCAACTTTGCCGATTCCCGGGGGAAAAAAATAAAAAATAAAAATATTGTACCGAGACCTCCCTCCCTCCCTCCTCTCTCTCTCTCTCTCTCTCTCTCTCTCTCTCTTCTTCTTCTTCTTTCCAATAGAGTCAAGAATCTGTATAAATGGTGCTGACGAGTAACGCGGTACCTTCACTTTATAAATACCGCGTTCTTGATTGATTCATTGGGACATGAAGTAATTTGAAGAGAAACTTTGCGCCGTGTTATTTCGATATAATCCGTACCTCTCGTTGCAACACATCTCTTGGGATTCGATAAGATTATCCAAGGTCTTATGAATTCGTTAGAATACAAGTATTAAGCGGTGAAACTTAAGCAACGTCTAACGCTTCGATTACTCGAGATACCTCGAGCATATTTGACTCGTTAATATATTTTAATATATTTGCAACAAAGTATCCTCTAGCATTCACCTCGTTGGAACGCATATCGCACATACGGGAAAAAATTTCTCCCCTCACATTCGATATATGAGATCAAATGTAGATTAGAACGCGTTGACGATGAGTCGTTCAATTATTCGCAATCTACATACGTATATCGCGTAAACGGAGTAGGAGATCCGGTTGTACCGTTGGAAACGAATGATTAACATGTACATAAATGTAGTAATTATGTATAATTATCTAAATGGCGTTACGAAATTTGTTATAGTTTATGAACAAGTGCGTGTCCATGCCGTAAGATAATGACTACCTTGTACCGATGATTTCTAAGCATATGCGATAATTGATGTTTATACTCTATTTATAACGCGACTCGCCATAGATGGAATAGGGCGAGTCGTAAAATCTACAAATTTAATTGCGGATTAATTATATCTCGGTAGCTCTTTAATTACTTAATATTTGCCAGTGATTCTCTCTCTCTCTCTCTCTCTCTCTTGTCTCCTTGAAATCGTTATCGGTGCTGATAAGGAACAGTATAATAACATACATTCTGTATAATAAATCGTAAAGGATTTGCATTGTTCAAAAAACGTTTAAACGTTTACAGAAATTATCATAATTACAAGAAATATATAAAAATAAAGTAGAGCTTGAGAAAAACATTATGATCACAGTTTTCCTCCGGATCTTCTTTTCATTGGTTTATTAGACTCGAAGAGGGAGACCACGCTTTTTAGAGTCATTTTAGAGTATATATATACAATATATATATATATATATATGTATATATGTATGTGATCGCGCGCAAAATGGTTAAACTGGTCGCGATCGTTCCGTCATTCAGCGGCGTCGCTCTATCTACGCTCGAGCATCGTGTGCTCTGTTCGCTAACAATAAGTTACACTACCGTGATGGCAATAATGGGAATCGTGCAACGCGGTATATCGTGCACCGCGGCATATAATTACGACCGTCGACACGGAAGCGCCTCGGCATCCGCGATATCGATTTTCAGGATCGTGCTCTGTCGGTTCTCTGTTTCTCTCTCTCTCTCTCTCTCTCTCTCTCTCTCTCTCTCGCTTTCATTCACGCCGCCCTCTTTTTGCGCTGTTCGCGGCCATTGTTATCGCGAGGGAATCGACGCGGACTCTTGGCGGAGGAGTGACGCGAGAGATGGACGAGCTGGCTCAATTGCGAATGTGAGCGTTTCGCTAATTCTCGTCACTCCTCTTGCTCTCATGAGCCGGTAATTAGGCGATATCTTCAAAAAAGAGAGAGAAAGAGAGAAATCAAATGGGGGAAAGGGCTATATTAAGACAGAATTCGACTTCCATCTCTTTGATATTTCTCTCTCGATCATTACTCGTCGGTTAATTAGAATTTATTAAAGATATATCCGGTCGAGATTCGTGCGGAACTTTTTTATTCCCAATAGCGTAGTATAACTTTAATGATATACAAATTGCCGCGCCCGTGTAATTACAGAGTAAAAGTACGACTTTGTTGCGGCCGTCTCCCCGTATCGGTTTACAATAATGCCCGACGAGATATTAGCCTTTCATTTTATGCTCTTCTCACGATCGCATGTCTGAAAAGAGAATTTCGTGGCCCCGCTCACTTCGTTAACTCGCATTATTATGCCGTCGTTATCCGGTTATACTTTGTTATTACGCGCTGTTTATCTCGTATCACGCGGGATTTGGCAACGGCATGAAAACACCGTCGCCCGATGATTGACGGAATCGGCAATTACGCCACGAATTCTCGCACGTACTTGCCGAACGGTTTCGGGATGCAGTGTGTCTCGTCTTTACACGCACGTCGCGCGAAAACCGGTTGCCGGTTTTAAAGGTGCACGTGTCTCATCCGCATAGAAACGGCCTCGTTTCGTGCGCGCGCGAATTTTTTTTTTATTTTTTTTTTTTACCCGCGGATATCGGAGAGGGTTGACGAGAGACGCGCGGAAATCGAATCAATCGGATCGAGAAAAGTGTGGCAAGTATGTTAGAAAGAAGTTCGAAAAAATTAAATGTTTTGTCTTTTATAGCCCCATATCGAGAGACAAACAGAAAGATAGATAGACGATTTATTTTGCTCTCACATCAACTTCTTGAAATACCATATAGAGACTAAACAATTGTGTAAAATAAATACGTAGGAAAATATTTCGAAAAAATTAATTGTATTATTTATTAGATTATAAAAAAAGATTTATTTCAATTTTTAGAAAAAGAAATTTATTTATTATTATTATTTTTTCTCTTATTAAATTGAAGTGAGAATTGAATAAGCGGAAAAAAAAACGAGACGAAATATTTCAAAATATATACAGTATATACAAGCGCAAAAAAAAAAAAAACGTAACGATAAATACATTAAAAGTCAGAATTAAAATCAAAAAATATAAAAATATTCTTAATACTTGCAAAATGTAATATGCACAATATACGACTAACATACTAAATTTGACATCGATAAACCTAAAAGTGTAACCGTATGAGAAAGAAAGAGAGAGAGAAAAAATTTAGTTGGTCGCAATTCACGAGCAGTCCTTTTCCTCGGCCGATTTAATTCCGGCGGTTCGGAGCGGATGCTCATAAGAATTTCCCTCGGCGTCGATAAAGGCTTCAACGAGCCGCGTAAAAATACCCCGTCGCGATACTCGCAACGTTCGCGCCTTCTTAACGTCGAGTTACCGCCACTTTAACAGCAGTCTTTAACGCTTCAAATAGATCTCATTGCCCTCCGACAAGCGCGCGCGCGATGACGTTTTTAAAGCAGCACTCGCGGAACTTTCCTCCCGCGTCTTGGCGTCTGTCGTTTCGTCTCTCAGACGGACGTAATTAACGTGAAACTGTCGCCGTTCGCTCTCGTGTAATGCTCGCGACTTTTCGTGACGGCTTCGCACGTCGCATTAAGCTCGCCGACTAACAATCCGTCCGTATTTGTAAACCCTTGCATTATCCATCCTCCGTCGTATTAAACATCGCGCGTTAAACAATCTTTTCCGTGTCGTATACCATTAGAATTTTTGTCACGGCTTCAATTTATTTGACAGATGTGGGATAATTCGATTACGATGTTGTCGAGTGTGGAGAGAGAAAGAGGGGAATAATTAATTACGTCGAGTAGTTGGCTCCAAGTACTTGGTCTTTCTGCGACGTTGTTTTTCGCAAACTGCTCGACGAGAAAGGCAATCTGGAACCGCTCGGCGTTCTGTTAAATTTTAATTGAAGATCTCTTCTGTCCGCACATTATATAAAAGTCTCCGCTTGCTGGCTAATTTGTCGAGAGAAGAAGGGCCACGTAATGCCGTTGTCGTACAAGAATTGACGCCGGAGAGGCCGAAGGGAGAGCCGCGAGATTCTCGCTCGCTCTTGCCGATGGTTGGCGATTTCGATGAAGAGAGAAAGATGCATGCCCGAGAGAGAAGCTGCGGCTTGTGAAAGAGGAGCGGTCACCGAGAAAAGGCAGACGAGCGAAAAGATCGACCACGCGTTCAATCTCCCCCGGTCCGCCATCTTTCCAGTATAAATCGCGCGTCCGCGTAATTGGTGGCTGCCAGTTTCTTGTAATGGATTTACGAACATACGTCTTTAAAAAAAACGCACAAATAACAGGATTCGAGCGTCGCTGCTTGAGAAACGTTGATATTCCAGCTACCGGTATATCCTATCGCCAACAAAAGAAGCAAGGAAAGGCAGAGAGAGAAATAAATTGTTGTTTACGCGTATCGCGTGTCGCGAAAATAGATTAAGGATATAATGTAGTAAGGGCGAAGCTAAATGTCTCGATTATTTTCCCGTAGATGATATCGATGACGCGTGATTAACCCCAACTACTATTCAATTTCATTCTAAACATTTGTAATCCTGTTTATAAAGGTCGGTCGCAACGTTACACGTGCAAGATCTGTTCTTGGAGGACTTCGGCTTCTCCGGGTACTTTGGCTCTCGCTCTCTCCCTTCCTTCCCTTCGTTCACGCCTGTAAGCGTCCGTGCGTGTTGACGCAGCCGCGATGCGGATGCGTCGATAAATGACAATGTCGACATTTTTGCGTGTGTATATTGTAGATAAATGATAGAGTATATATGTATATACAGCGTGTAAAGTTTGAAAAAAAAAAAGGATATGCAATAGAAGTCAGACAAGATCAACCGATGCACTTTTAATAAGCGCGCGCAAGTTAATGAAAACATAGTATCTTAGATAGGTGTCTTTTTCAAATCTAATATTTAAAACTCTTTATTTCTCCTTTGTATAAGTGAATAGCATTAAAAAAGCAGACGGTACAAAATTTATTTGAAAAAGTTGCGCCTAAAAACTCTGAAAAAAATCTCTTTGTCCGGAATTTTGAACAAAAATATCTTTTTTACCTAGAAAAATCAGGGAATGGTCATGGGATTTTATTTAAAAAAAAAAAATCTCTTCCATAATACATTTAATGTTTTAACGAAATATACAATATCTATATATTTTTCATTGTAATTTTTAACGGTAAAAAAAAACGAAAATGTTCTACATGTGAAAAATAATAATCTTACACAGGTCATTGAGTTTCATGTCACATTTTCTAAATTTAATATTTGTAATTCATTATTTTTCCTTTGTATAAATGAGAATAGCATTAAAAAGCACATAAAAGCTTATTTGAAAAAGTTGCACTTAAAAATTCTCCTTTTCCGAAATTTTAAACAAAAATACCTGAAAGATCAGGGAATCTTTTACAAGATTTGGATAGATAATCCGGAGAAAATAATTTTCGCACAATATGCTTTGTCGTGAAGTTTCCCTTTGCATGAGATCCTTGCGATTGTAACAGAATATAAAGCGAATATCGAATCACATTCTTTGCCGATTGCATCACATTCTGTCGTTACAAAGATCTTTACTTAAGTTATACATGGTGAAAGTTGTATGTAGCCGAGAATGCTTTCTATCTCGACAAAGATATAATTGACGAATCTTGTCAATTTCGTGAGATAGATTATTGATAACTATTTCTCGATTAATCGTCACGATTAGAGACATTGATTTATTATTCTTAAAAAATATCGCTCATATTTTTTTTTCTTTTGCGATAATGAAAATTATCAATCATACAATAATAATATGATAGCAATTCTTCAGCATCCATTTTACCTATTTAATTACAATTTAAATTTAAATACGTTCTCATCTAAAAATGAAGAAAATACTTTATATTTTACATTATATAAATTGTTTCTTTTATTTTTTTAATGTAATATTGAATTTTTCGTATGGAAAAAGGATCATGTGATATTTAAAACTAGAGAGAAAGAGGAAAATTAAATCATTATTTCAATTATCGAATTATGTCGACGATTACTTGCTATTATCGATCGTTTAACGTCGGGAAACTTTGGCGATTCAACTTTCCACGTATGAAATTAATGTTAGATCGGGGCCAAGCGGGATAGCGATATGTTTCGTTCAAGAAATCATGCCAATACTTAATGTCTGCTATTTTCCGGACGATGATGTCGAATAATCGAGCTTTCGCCACTTTTATGTCTTTTTCTTTCACGAAGAGTAGAAACCTACTTGAGCAATGATATCATTACGCAAACCACAACACAACGAAGGAATTTCTTAGCTTAGATGAGGCGTTTATAAACGAACTTGGAGTTATTTAACGTCCATTGACGTGTCGGCAATCGCTTGAAGAAAAATACGCAGTCTCGAGCGAAAAAACTCTCCGACGCCGGGATTCGTACGGAATCCAACACGGCTCGGCTTCTCGAGGGGTTGCTTCGCCAACATGCGCGTCGCGGAACGATCGGCGACAAGGTGAAGACGACACGAGAGAGATAGAGCCATATCACGACGACTCTTCCTGCACAATGACATCCGAAGGGTTTTCGCGGCGGCTGCCGTAGGGGTGGAAGCGAGATCTTAAAAGGTTCCGGTGGGAAACCCAGCAGGGCGTGAATGGCTCCAGACACACGCTGGAGGTCCCCGGAACGTTTCGTTAGAGGCGAGAAGAAAAAGAGTGCGCGTCGAAGAGGACGACGTAAACACGCGCGCGCGCGCACACACACACACACACACACAAAATCAAATGTCGCGTGTCGTTATGCGTGAACGGAGATATGTGTGCGCGCGCACGTAACTCGAAGTTCGCCACCACATTACCAACACCACTATATAACGAGAGTGTCCGGAGTCTTTGTTCGCGAAAGTTGGGTTTACCTCGTTCCTTCTCGACGATCGCGCCGTCCCTTCTCCCTTCTATTTTTGCAACGCAAAGTCCCGAGATATTTCTTGTGAAAATACGCGAGTATATTGATGCGCGCGGAAAAATCGATGAATCCGAGATTGTAAATAGTACGGCTCGAGATGTTACGGAGAAGCGTTTCCTCGAATCTTCCAGGGAAGACAATTATGTAAATCCGCGTTGTACATGATTCTTTCGTTTGTTCCTCGAAATTAAAGAAATGATAAATAATCATATGACGAAGAACCATTATTGTATATTTTAATGATCGAATTTTCTCAAGTAAACAAAGCAGATCTAAGTGAATAATCTCTGAGGTACTGCTTAACCACCGAGAGACAGTTTTATCGCGCGATGAATAATTCTATCAATATGTATGTGCGCAAAAACTTGGCCGCGAATCGTCGTATTTTTCTAAACGCACCGACATTGAGATTGATAAGCCCAATGTCGCGTGTGTTTTTAATAATTCACGAGAAAGAGAGAAAGAGAAAAAAAACTAAACGCTAAATAAAAACGCGAAGGAAAATCATTTGTAGAAATAAATTTTGTCGTCGATCCTATCCATCACACGCTCTCGTGGGCCTTTTCGACGCGATCTACGAATAGAAAGATCTATATGTAAGCGAGTCAGTGTTTTCCGGAATGTCTCTCTCTTTCTCTCTCTTTCCTCCTCGATTCGTGTAACGGAATGCGAGAGAGACCGGGCTTTATCAACGCGGATGTACAAGCCGACTCGCGGCGGCGGCTCTAGAGCCTCTCGAAATAACTCCGCACCCTTGCCATATTAATTACCGGGATTCATTCCGTCCTCATTTACAATGAGCTAATTTAACGTGAGGCAACCAACCTCCGCGTGCGAGCACGCACATGACAGTGATGTCTTTCTGTTTATACAAGCTTTACGGAGCAATTAATCATGGGGGAATAATCGTTCGCGATTATTCGCCGAGATTCTCTTTTGATAAGAGACTGATTGAGATCTACATTGTATTTTTATCCGTAATATTTTTTTGTAACGATCAAGATGTGATTATATCGAAGCGGAAGACCTTACCGCGTAAACTTTTTTTTAAAAAGAAAGAAATAGTAATTTTTTTTTTTATTTTGCCAAAATAAAGCCGCTAACGTGTTACAAATCTGTATTTATTTTAAATTCTGCCAAAGAAATTTCTCTCTCTAGATCAATTTTCTCTTACAAGATATTCTTCCAGTATAGTTGTCTATTTAAATTAATTAATTCACATTGTTTAGAGATTATTACTTTATACATATATGCAACATCTGCGAATTGACTTCTAATCGGTCTTTTTACAATTTTCGCATTTAAAAAAATGTATAAATATTTACCATTCAACATATATTCATGCTTGCAAATATCGGGAATTCGCAATGTAAGTTGGCTAAAAAGACAACGAAAAGAAAAATAGATTTTTTTCCTATAGTCATACATGCATATGTAGTACATGTGTATGCCCTTATCACGATATGTTTATGCATATTTCTGTACGAGCAGCTACTGTTTTACGTGTTATTTATATGTATCTGTACTAAAAAGTAAAGAGAATATAAAATGAGAATCCGAAAAAATAAAGTTCTCCTACACACAATTGTATATACATATATATTGACTCGAAACAAGTTGGAAAAAATTAACTTTCCAATTTCGCGAGGAAATATATGGAATTCGTTTATGTCGCGCAATTATATTATGTTAACCAGCGTATTTCTGCTTTCAGCTTCTGGTAAGCGGCGGGCAGCCAACAACGGCGACGTCACCGGCAATGTCATCGGGGAGTGCGTTGAGTCCGGGGGGCCTGTCGCCCTCGTCGACGGCGACAACGACGACGGGGATCGGGCCCGCGGGTACTGGCGGCGCCACGACTCCCGTGGGTGGCGCAGCAACCGGGCCCGGTTGCTGCGAGAACGGCAGGCCCATGATGACGGACCCCGTGACGGGGCAGACGGTGTGCAGCTGTCAGTACGACAGCGCCGCGAGATTGGCGTTGGGCGCTTATCCCCGGCTAGGGCCCACCGCGACCTCCTACTCATCCTATCCCACGCCAACGCCATCCACCACCGATCAAGGGCCTTACCCCAGCATCGGTATGGACAGCTCCGCGTTCTATCCGCCATTGGTAAGTTTACCTTTATTTTTGACAAGTAAGTTTTTTTTTTTTTTTTTTTTTTTTTTACATACAACTGCGCGTTGGAAAATCTAATGAAGAAAGACAGGAAGAGATTTTTAATACTCGAGCATCGACAGATCTTTCAGATTCAAAAACACCAATATTTAAGCCATAAAAGCTTAATATCAACTAGTACGATTGAAATAATCTTTCTCGAATCTTATTATGCTAAAGATTAATTTAAAAGAAGGAAATTAAATGATAATTTAATATTGTATATTATATATTTTTATTATATGTATATATAATATATTGATTATATTATATATTTTTTATATTTTATTATATGTATATGTATTATTATATATTTTTCATGTTATATTTATTCCGTAATTAATATCGATTCTTTGACAAACAATCAACAATCGGTTGACATAACTCTAATTTAAATTATTCTCTACTATATTAAAACATATCACAAGTTCCTCGTGTGATCTACGAAGGATCGATCTGCGCTACAACGTGCTCCGCAACGTGTAAAGCGGCCGTTGCCGGATGCAGATTGATCGGTTCGTTGTACTAGGCGTACCGGGTGATTATTGCTCCTCCAGTATTAACTTAAGACGGATTAGCACATGGCGTTGCCGCGAATTAGCTTGGAATCCCGGCGACGGTACCCTCTTTCGGACGTCGGTCCCTCGGTTCAGGAATTTGAACGTCTTTGCAGGCTGCCGGGTACCGGCTGCGTCAAATTATTCACGCGTCCCTTTCTCTTAGAAGCGGCCGATAATCTCGTTTAAGTTTTGCTTCGCGGAAGGCGCGTCGCTCGTTACGTTTTTAAGGGGCTACCTACGGTGACGGATTCGTGCGCATACGTCACCAAAGATTTCTTCCCAACCGAATGCACGTCGCTTCTGTCCTGGCTGTCTTAGAATTGTCAAGAATCTCGTAAAATGTACGTTAAACGTTATACCTACATATTTTTCATTATAACTTGTAATGGTAAAAAAATTAAAATTCTTTCGCATGTGAATTCGCATGCATTTTATTCATAATTTTATATTTGATTTATCTTGCACAGCGTTGAAAATTTTTTATGGATTAGAATTATGTTTAAAAAATATAATATTTATTTGACTTTTTTCATGGATGGAGAAACTACAGATATTCTATTAATTTACGTAGGATATACAAAATTAAAAACACACCATCAAATTATTTTTTTTTTTTTCCCCGTGACCGGAATTTCGTGATCGAGAAAATGGAACATGCGCATCGTTGATGAGCGTATTCGATGCCGTTTCGAATCGGAAGAAAGTGCAGCAGCCAATTAAATTTGAATTTATCGGGTGATTATACTAATTGGCCATTTTTAGACGGCGTTGTCGATTAATGATTCTTCGCGTGGCCAGCGGTCGGCGGTACCGAAATAGAACCGCCGCCGGAGAAGAAAATCCAGGAAAAAGGAATCTTTACAACGAAGTTAATAATGATATGGTCGAAAATCGTGTTCCGCGTTTTACATCGCGATTCGATGGCGCAGGAATGTACACCGGCTGCGATTCATCGCGTGTAATTTGTACGCGACTTATCTCGTAACGGAATTCAGCGCGAATGCATTTATCGTTCCGAGACATTTCTCATTTTTCATATGCACGTAGTAATATGACATAAATTTGTAAACGCAATTTTTTTTTTAAACCACACACGCGTAAAGATCCTTCATCAATCAATCCTTGCGACGAGTCAATTAGAGCAACGATTCGCATATTTATGAACCGTGTCAGTGGACACTCGCGGGGAATAATTGAGATATCATGACAATTTGATAAGAAAAACTAGCGCACCTGTCGAGAGCACTACTTTTGTAAGCGTGAGTGTACATCATATTTATCGTTAAAATCAACTTTCATAATAGCAATGTGCTATATGTGTAGCACACATAATCTATCTGTAATAGCAATTTCCGTAATGGCATGAGGCGGCGTGCCATTGACGTGCCGTAAATGTGTCATTACCACGTATCAGATACGTACGCGACTATCGCTACAACACATTTTCATTTTCGTCATGCTTGTGCGACTGAAAAAGTCATCGGTTTTTTGATGTCGCCGCGTAATCAGCACAAGCTGGTAGATAAACCATCGATACGGGGGGAGAAGGAGAAGGAGAGAAAAAGAAAGAGAGAACAATCCTTATCTCAACGACAGTCGCGTAAAAATTGTGATCAATTTTGCGTTTTTATATTCTTGTATCGCGACTCGCTATACTTATTCTGCAAATTAACTTATTATTAGAGCGCAGCGATATTATATTTACGATCTGGGACGTAGATGTCGATATTTACTACACTATAAAATGTCCTGTGTGTGTGTGTGTTATTTCACAGTCACTTTCACATGATAATAATGTCGCGAGATTAATGCAGTAATTAAATCTGGTTGATTGCAAACGCGCGCTAAGATCCAGATCGCGGATTTATCATTAGATCTGAATGTTTGTCGCGGCAAAAGAGAATCTGCAAAAAGAGACAGATCGATATTAATAATGTCCGCGGATGATAACGCTTATGTGATGCAATTATGATGCAAAAAGAAAAAAAAAACGTGGGTTATTTAAATTAGAATATCAAATGTATGATGTATGTTTTATATAATCTATACATTTCTTTCAATATTCCGATTTCTTGTTAACATCGTGGCGTTTTTTTTTTTTTTTTTTTTTCCAAAGTCGTATACGATACAATATTCCGTATACGATACACATCGCGAGTGCACGTCGAGTGAGATCATCTTTCCCTCTCTCTCTTCCCTTTTCTCTCTTTTTCTCTCGAACGAATCGGTAAAGAGGCGGACAACTGCAAGGACGAGAAAGAAGGAGAGGAATCTCATCGCTCTCGCGTAGAATGCGAACGTGTTTATAGAATCAATACACGGGATGTGACGTGAAACAGGGAGACGGGAGAATTATACCGGGGATGCCACGACGAGAGTACGCGAACGCGAAGAAGGATGAGAGGAGGACTGTCCGAGATAAGGGAACGACAGTAAACGCGAGAGCCTCTTATCGTCAGTTGACGGATTTGTCCTATTTCAGAAATTTGCAAAATATTTATACAGCATAGATTCCGGTTAAAATGCTCAGATTTATTCCAAACAGATACATCATATGACGGTAGGAAAAAAATTAGAAATTTCGCTTTCATTTCAATTTTCGATCTAGAATCGAAACGACTACGAAAATTCGGTTTTTTTTTTCCAGAGTACAGGTGCAGCAAAATTAATATACTTTTATGAAATCGTAAAAAAAATCTTATTGCGATGATAATTTTTGACCAGCTTTGTTAATCTATTAATTCCTTACCAAAGTGAAGACGCGCGCGCGATTAAATTTCTTCAAACATCGAAGCAATGAATAATTAGATAATTGGCGGATTATATTTTCTTGGTTCTTTAAAACGCTATAGAAAATGACAAATTGACTATCAATGATGCGCGTGACATCAACGACGTCAAAATACAAGCGGCGTATTTAATGTCCGTCATTATGTCTTGTCGCTCGTTTTGGCGAGATGTCAAGCGATCTAGTTAATAACGGGAATGTGTGCTTGCTATCCTATATTATTAACAGCGCGATATTATGCACGAAACGGATACTCATCCAACAAAGCCAAGTAACAAACAATAGCAACATTTCGCGACTGTACCAGCACGCGTGTTTCATTGCAATACAAAAGTCGTAATGTTCCGATTCACGATGCCCGTGTGTTATTTTACGGCTCATTGAAAAGCATAACACGCGTAACTTTCTTAATCGTAGATTGTTACGCTTTAATAATTGGCACTTAAGCGTGTTGGCATGCAATGTCGCCACGTGCAGTATGCGTATAGTTTGCGCACGTGTGTACATCCGTGAATTATACGAGAATTATGAAATTATTGCTGAGTATTTTTGTATCCACGTGTTTTCGGATTTATGTGGATTCTCAATTTTGATTATGTGTGACGATTAAAATACTTTCACATTAAATGATCTAAATCTTATAAAAACTCGTGTACAGAAGTAGAAAATTTAGGCAGCATTCATTGATCGGAAGATTATGAATATAAGATACTTGTAAGTTTGAATTTCTATTTAATAATAAGAACGTATCTATTGGTTAAGGGGATTTATGTACTTAAAATGGATAAAATGTTATACTTATATCATTTTAATATTTTCAATTTTCTCTCTCTCTCTCTCTCTCTCTCTCTCTCTCTCTCTTTTTTTAATAAATTTAAAGAAAGCATTTATTTATCGTGTGAAAAATGAAAAGAGGCCGAAGTTAAACTGCGCAATTTTCAATTTTTTTAAATTTTATTTCGAACATTTCCAATAATAAAAGTTTATCTTCATCTTTTTCAAGTAATTATACTTTTTTAAACTTAGAGCGAAGCAACTTAATTTTTTTCCTTTTCCGAACTTTAAACTTTCTGGTTTTTGAAACTGTAATTAAAAGTATTTTTTATACAATCCTGTTTACATCTTGTTTATAAATAAGGGTAATAACATTTTATTGTTGCATTATTACTTCTACATAATGTTTGACGTATTTATTAAAAGAAAAAAGATTGAAAAATTTAATCTATAAAAAAGTTACAAAGAAACGAGATTCGCTCACGTATACCATATCCATTAGGTAATTTTCGGTCATACAAGTCATATAGCAGTGTGGATAACGCAGTTCGTCGTTGTGTCGGTGTTTTCGCGTGACGTTCTGTGTGGGGATAGTCGTCTCCGAGTCGGTGAGTTTCGATGTAATTGAGACCGATGAGCGTGGATACGCGATAGATAAGCCGAAGGACACACAACGCAGCGATGCCCTTCGCGTCGCGCGATCCTCCCTCATGCGTATTGGTTTATAGTCTTGAGAGACCGAGCGAAACCCCAGGAATGCCATTTGTCGCGCGGGACGATGCGACGCGCGGGCGTCATAGTATTGCACCTTTATCGGCATAAATTGCAGTCCGGCCGGTCAATCGTTCGTGGAATTTCAACGTCGTAGGCGCAATTTGGCGCACGCGATCCACCGGCACGCTTGATACGACAATGTAGCCCGGAATGCCATAAGCGTTCCTGCTGCCGGGAATTTTGAGCATTTTGACGAAGGGATGGCGCCGTCCTTTCGGCAGTTCCATCCGTATCATTCGTATCGAGACGATATCGTCTGTCTGTGAAACGAGAGCGAGGGTAAGAGAGAGACATCTTTGTTTAAAAAAAATAAAAAATAAAAAATTGCATTTATTTTTGCATTGTGAAAACTATGTCACGCTCCAACAATAATACATGTAAGAAGAATATCGCGGAGAAAAATATTTTTCTAACGATTATATAATTGTTATGTCTCTCTCTCTCTCTCTCTTTCTCTTTTTCTCTCTCGGGATTCTTAATGAGAAATCGTTTGAGAAAATTGCGAAAAATAATCATGACGTTTTGTCAATATCCTCGTTAATAGCGTCAAATATCAAGTACACATAATTAGTAATTAGATTAATTAGTAACCAAATTAAAATGAGAAAGTTATCGGGATTTTGATGCTTTTTAGAACGTTGCTTGCAATTCTAAATATAATTGTGCAGATACGTAGGTGGACAAGATATGAGATATTAGATATATGTCTGTATGTTACTTGTGACTTTAATGATTCTGAAATTAATAATAAATGAATTAAATAATAATTATACAATATTAATATAAATTTATAATATATAATAATATATTTAATAACATATTAATATAAATTTTTTGATAATATCAATTGCGTGACACTAAAAGCGAAACATAAAACTTTTATATTATAATGATGTAATCATTTTATTATATTCTCAATTAATTGCCATCTATTGATATTTTCTTGTGCTTAATTGTAGTTGTATTAATTTTTTTCTGCGTTTCTTGCTCTACTCCTTCGAGCCTTTTTTATCGGGCAGTTAAGCAGGAAGCACGTGCTTCTGATGATTCAAATCGGTGGTCTGATTCAACGAGCATTATAATATAATAAGAATCGGATTAGCATTGAATGGAGTGGGTGGCGCGGCGGGTTGTCGAAAATACCCTATAAAGAGCCCCGTAAGACCTTTACAATGTGCGCAGAGTGGTTATTAAAAAGAAAATGGAATATCTTATCCATTTTGCACAGATATAAATATTTAAATGTCTATTGCTTGAAAGTTTCACGTCTAACGTCCATATATCGTTGTATAATTTGCCTTTTATATATATTGAGATCGATGACGTAGTCGATGAATATTTTAAATAAATTAGGATGGATTGCTCTATCGATTATAATATATATTGCGATATATATAGGTAGAAAAAAAATTTTTTTTTAATATATTTTTATTACGGAATGGATGTACGTGTGTCCGCGCTTATCCCGAGTCTAGGAAGTCAAGTTAAAGCCACTTTACGCTAATGCGCGTTCTCGCATGCGTCGCAAGATTTGGGGCGCGCGCAACGATTATTGCCACCTTAATACAGGCGCGCTCGGTATAATCGGTTATACCGAGCGACCAGTGATCCTGGTGTGACCGCGCGCAGCCGTAACAATAGTCCGAGGCGTCGACGTCGGACCACCCGCAGTTCGCCATTAAAGCCGCTTCTGAAAAGAGGAGAAAATAAAGACGGAGATATATATATATACGTGTGCCAGAGCGACACTCGACGAGGGCCGGGGCGAAGGAAAGAGAGAGGCGAGAAGAAGAGAGTCAAGGACACCCGTAAGGGCCTTCGAAAATCGAAACACGGACTAGGGGCGAGCGAAGAATTAAGAATCAGAACGCCGACGACGATGACGACTAGATGTAACACGAAACTCCATGGCGCCAAAGACCGTCTCTAAGCCGTTGCGCTAATAATATCACCCCATTGTGCTACCATTAGAGCCGCATAACGTGCCGCCGCGTTTCTTCCCTTTTCTCACCTGCGTTCTTTTTCTTTCTCGCTCCCTCCCTCTCACCCTTTTTTTCCGCTCTCTTCCTTTATATTCCCATCTTAATTCCTCTCCCCGTAGCTCCTCTTTTACGAGGCGCGCCTTTATAATGCGCCTCGTGACGACACCGCGCTGTATTAATACACCAACAAGTCGACGTCTGTCCGTGATAATGTTTTAGGGAAACCCGTCTGGTTAACCCGCGGCATCGCACCTTCTATCCTCGCCTTTTAAATCCGTCGCGAGGTAACCGAAAGAATAAAGGATGGTTGAAAGATTTCTTTCAGGGACATTTATCGCGCTCGTATAATCTTCTCAGGGCTACAAACCGCTCAGTGTGTACGGTGGTTTAGGTCGAGCGTTATATTTATACGACCGTTACGACTCATTGTAGTCGCGGTCTATCGACGAAAATTGAGATGGATTGGGTTGAATCTCCGAAGGGTTTGCAGACACACACGCTCACGTATCTCAATATGTGTCGAACGTAATCTATAACTGGAATTTAAGTAAAAATTTTTCGCAAATCTATATAGCTTTCGAAAAATGTTCAAGTCATGTGAGATACCGATTGAATTTATCATTTCTATCAAATTTTCTCTTTTTTTTTTACGAATCTCCAAGAGAGGGATATAGCATGTCGATGCGCAATTAACATCGGGAAATTTATATACACGCGATATATGTATACACGTGTTAAAAATAAATTATAACGCTTATCGCACTTGCAGGGTAATCCGTACGGGCTGAAGGACGCGACGGGGATGGGCATGACGGCGGACATGGGTGCTGCCTGGGGCACGGCCGCCCTTCAACCTGCCGCCACGGGTTACTACCCTTACGATCCAACCCTGGCCGCCTACGGGTAAGTTTATCGCTAGGTTTCATGGTCTCTCGGCTCCATTAGATTAAACCACCACCGGGAGAGCGCCGAACCGTCTCTCCCCCTTTACCCACTCGGGGGAACCCCCTTTCGCCTTCCGCGCTCCTCGCCATTAAAACAAGAGTCACGATCGCGTCGCCGCGTATATACTCCGCTAGAAGCGTTTCCGCGCGACGACGGTTATCGTTATCGCGCGAATCCGTAATATCTCCCCCTTGCGCGTGCGCACCTGAACAGAGAAGTGAAATGGACCGTTATAAAATTGCAGCGGCCTGGCTCTCGAGATGAGTTGTAACGCTGTTCGATCGCCGATAGAGAAACCACATCCGACGTGGGAAATAATTTTTCCGCGATAATACGGATGTATATACGATGGGATATTTTTATCTATCACTTACAGTAGTGTATTATTTAATCTCGTTTCAAGGATAAGTGAATATATGTATGTATAATGCATAATTCGGTGCTTACACAAGGCGCGATCGCGCGTAAATACATTGATACGATAATACATCCGATAATCATCCTCGTATCGACATTCGATCGTTAACTGTCGTGATTTCCGGATTCTGTCAAACTCGATGGGGGGAAAAAAGAGAGGGAGAGGGGGGGGGCTAGAAGGGGTTGAAGGTGCCTCAGCGTTCGAGTTAGGGCCAAACACGACGGACGGCTACAAATGGCTGTAGGCAGCCGAGTGGGCGTATATAATGGGGGCTTCCAGATTGGACGCGTGTGTACATACACGCACGTGTGCATATATATACGTATACAGACGCGCGCGGTATCGCCACATCGCGAGCGTAGGGAGAGCAGTAGGTCTCTCTCCGTAGAAGAGCGAGTGAGTGAGTGAGTTTATTGATTGGCTTCCTCCCCGGGGTTGGCTCGCCCCGTTCGCCAGGCCTCTCCGCTCTACTCTCGAACTCCGTCGCTCTCTCGCTCCTATCTTCATCCCTGTCTCTAACCCTAAATCGCTCTCTCTCTCTCTCTCTCTCTCTCTCTCTCTCTCTCTCTCTCTCTCTCTCTCTCTCTCTCTCTCTCTCTCTCCCTGTCTCCCCGCGCTTGCCAAACGCTCTAACTCCCCGCGTGCGTCTACTCCCTTTCGACTACTTCCCCGGCCACCTCCGTATCCTTGGAACGAGTCGGCTCCCACAGGTGCTTTACTTGCTTCGCTTAGCAACTCTCGTGTCCGCCTGGCAAGCACACACGCGCAAATATATACGCGTACACTCGCGCACGACGTTCACGCATAGGCGCGCTGTGACTCACGTAAACGGAGGTTTTCCCTCCCTCATCGGGGCCACCCCCGTTTGGGTTGTACGTATATAGCCTGCATGTGGGCGACGACGGCGGCGGCGGCGGTGGCGGCGGTGGCGGTGGCGGCGGCGGTGGCGGTGGCGGTGGCGGTGGCGGCGCCTGCCAGAGAAACTCCAATGGGTAGGCATTGTTTCGTGGAATTCAACACCCTTACTGTCTCGCTCTCCCTCGCCACTCTCTCCCCGGACAAGCCTCTATTAATTTACTTGCTTAATAATACGACGGCCGCTCTCTGTCGTTCATCTCTCCCGCTCTCGGAGTTTTGCTCCTCTTCCCTTAAACGGGTTACTACGCGCCCGTTCACTTTCGACGCCGTCGGACCGCTATTGTTTTATCAGCGGCGTTGAAAGTTGCGGACTCTGCGTTGTTATTGTACGATGACACAAGGAAGGGTGCCCCGGGTCGTCGCGCGCGAGGCACCCGTAAATTGAAGCGACTCGATTGGGACGCTCCGGCGCGAATGCTCTGATTACGGGAAATGAGAAATACGTCGTTACCGACTATCCCGCGAAAGGGTTCCTTTGGGGACACTTTAAACGGGGGCTGAAGTGTCTCTCTTTTTTTTTCTGTTGCCTTTGCGTAAAATTGATGGAATCCTCCTGTTCGTCTCCGTTCGCGCCCCGATTGCACACCCGAGTTTCATTCTGCGTCCTATTTTCATTATTGGATGATGAATGAGCGCGTCTGCTCTCTCCGTGCGTAATAAGATGATACAGCAAATATTTAAGACATCAATGGAAATTTCAATGGTAGGGATAGATTTGTCGTACAGCTTTTAGTAACAAAACATTATTGATACAATACGTGATGTGATAAATGTGACATAGAAAAGTTTCTTCTCTTTCGGATCGTTAAATATACAGTCAATCTTGTATCGCTTTGACGGAAAGAACCGTACAGTTGAACGCCGTCGCTCTTTTTACCCATTGAAAGATAGGGTATTGCGTCAGCGAATGGTACTAACTTAATTTTCGCCCAATCGGGAGATACCGCTTTTTATTTGATGATCACGCGCACGAACGTTGACTATGTTGGGGACCATAGAAATACGCGGCCTTTTTCTCTTCGACTATTCCCTTTGATTTCCCATAGCAGCGATCACTTATCCGTGTCTTTTCTATCTATACCGTGCAGAGAAAGATGCCTAAACCGGTGTAATTCTACAAAAATCGCTCGCGTATAAAACAAGATACACATATGTACCGACAAGGTAAACAATCGAGATTCTCACATTCTTACAGTTTGATTAAAATCGAGTATAGATGCAATCCCTAGATATTTCAAGAACCAAAACAAGATATCAGCCTCGTATGTTAATTTTAAAAATACTGACTACTACAAGATTAGAAAATATTTCCATGCTGCTTTACTTCCTTCCGATATTGCGCTATGTTTTGTGGATTATCAAACCTTGCTTATTCTTGACTTGGAACAACGCGTGATGATTAGACGCAGACAACATATCGGTTCATCGTAGAACGCGAATGCGGGAGGCGGATCTTGTCAGCGAAGCAGATGCTATGTACGGGAGACAAAGAGAGAGAGAGAGAGAGAGACGGACTATAGATTGGCTGGTTGGTCGGGTAGGAAACGTTTGCGCATCCGAAGCCGGGCGTAACTATTGAAGCTATCTATATACACACACACACATATATATATATATATATACGACTATACGAGGCTCGAGGACGTAATTACGCGCGTTCTGCCAATATTGGTTAACCTTTCGAGGTTGACGCCACCATATGCAAAGCCTCTAATGAGTCGCTCAAGTGCCGCCAGTGTCTAGTATTACGCGCTCCTCTACGCACCCTTTCACATCGTTATTAGCCGTCGTAGGTATTCGACGATCTTGCCGTTTCACTTCCCCCTCCCCCACTCCATGTTCCCCCACACTCCCGTCATCCGCCGCCAATTTCGTTACGCGTATACAACACCGCTTCTCTTTTCGCTCCCTTTCACTCCCACGAGCAAAGTATGTATCGCACTTCTAAATTGATGTTGATCCCCGACCTGTACGAAAATACGAGCGGCGATGCGATCCTTATCTCGTCGTTGCGCGAAATCAATTTGCTGAATCCGATATCGCGATGCATCTGACGTCAACGTTCAGTTGTTGGCCCTTTCGACAATAAGAAAGTTATTCGTTCCTGTTTGCTTACAGTTAGTTGCGTATTAAAACCGACGATACTTTTGTAAATAAGTCACTCGAAGCGGCGGGATTAATTGAAATTCACACGAAAGCGTCGAGATATACATTCGATTCGTACGTACGTTTATTGGCAAGTCGCGCGTTAGAAACTCGTACGCGTCGAGTTCTCCAAGGACGTTTGTCGACACGGTTTATGCCTCAGCATCAACAGAGAGTCGGTATCGAGAAGTTTTATATACGATGGTACATAGTGTTATTCACACTTGCCGATCCGTGAACTTTCGCATTACGAGCGCGTAACGCAATCCTTTAGAATGGATAAATCCAAGGCGTTTAATTTATCGACGTTTAAAGATCCTAACGCTTATTACACGTACTCGCCTACGTGTAAAGAAATGCAGATCGCAAAGTCCAAAGGCATCTTTTTTCCTCCTCCCTCTTTCTCCTTATATATCGTTACACATTTATATATTTGTATATTTTCGATTTTAAATAAAACCTTTGGCATTGTACGATGAAAAGTATCAAGAATAACGGTGAAATTTTTCGTGGACCAACCGCGTTGTGAGAAAAAAAGGAAGAGAGAAATTGGATCGTCCCTCGCCGCGCATCTGTCATGTTTTTATCTCGCTCCCATTCGTCGTCGCATCCACATCGCGATCGTTCGCGTATACGAGACGCGCGATCACGTCGATACGCAATCCGAGCGGTTCCCTCTCTGCACGCAACGGTACTTAGTATGTAAATGCTGAGAGAGAGAAAGAGGGAGAGTTGACTCGTTATGTATGTAGATAATTGCGCGGCGCGGGAGTCGGACGTGTGGGAGGCAGTCGAAATTGCGTATATTAATGAAGGGGGTCGAAACTTGATTGTATCTGGAAGTCAGCTCGTCGGCCTCTGTCGATTTTTGACGGGTCTCTGATTCGACACGGTTCTCTTTATCGCCAGAATGTTCACGTTTTCTCGCACTGCGAGACGCGTAATTATTGTAATGTGGGGTGAGAAATTTGCGGAAAAAAATTCGCCGATCCTCGACACGCTGACTATTCCAAACGAATCTATTTTCTCATCATAATTTTTTTTTTTTTTTTTTTTTTTTTTATAATATCTAGCATCGTCTAACTGAAGCATAGACATAAAAAGTTCATCTCATAACGCTTTATAAAATTCGTTTGTAATTCACGAGAAGCTTAAAAAATCTTTTCCGTTCTATTTCCCGCGGGAAGAACTAAACATACGTGCGTTTTATTGTTTCATCCTTCGCGAATCGCTTCGGCGATGAACTCGGAAGCCTATCGAAATCGATAAGGCCTCCTTCTTTAAGGACACGGCGGCCGCTTTTTTGCGATAGTAGTAGCAAAGAAGGAACGCGAGTCAGAGAGAAGAGCGAGAGGAAAAAAAAAGGGGGAAAGAAACGTAGAAGTCGAGAAGAGGCTCGTTTTACCGGCGGCGTATCCTGGCGGCCGCCTTTCCCTTGTACGAGGGAGTTTAATAGAGGGTGAAACGTCCTCCACCTTCTTCGAGTCAGCTTCCTGCGGATTGCTGCTTCCATCCCGTCGGGACGCGGTCATCTCGGCAATCTCGGATACGGATCGCGGTGTTAGTCGGAGGATGTGGAAGGGGATTGCGCAACCTTGTGCTCGTTGAGTGAAAGCGAGAATCTAATCATTCGCCATTCGCTCGATTTACCTCGATTTCCGTTTGTTTCTTTCTCTTTCTCTCGCTCTTCAACTTCTTCCTGTAATCAAACGATTTCTCCAATGATTTGAACGGCGCGCTCGTCTGATTCGATTACATGAAACGGAAATAGGGACTTGACAACGTTTATTTTTAACCTTGTTTTCAATCGCTATTCGATAACGATCGCTCGCTGCAGCAAAATTGGAGAACCCGCTATTGTGATTATTTTCGTACGCAATATCTGGGAAGTGCCAGATCGTAAATTGTGTAAATCGACCGTTTGATCGATGTCGTCACACCGCCTTTCAACGAGACCTTTCGCTTAAATTATTTCGAAACCGCGTCTTGTAAATTACACTTCCTCTTCATCTCTATTTATTATATTCCCTACGAAATTCACGAATGTCATAAATGGAACTGCCGTTGCGTTTCATTATTAGTCTTTCGATCACGATTCAATGTCGATATCGAGATTTTCCTCGATCATCGACGAGCAACAGTCTCGTCGGGATGCGAGTACTCTGCGTTGATACCACTGCTTCCACTACCATCACCACCATCGTGAACCCGCTCTGCCTCCGCCGTCGTTTCACAGCCGATGGATCGTCGATAGGTATTTTAGCCTGTAGTATATAACAGTATCCACCTATAACATACTCGCGCACCGGGTTCTTCGCCGGGGAGAAGGGAGAGGTAGACCGAGTGAGAGGGGGTGGGCGAGAGGGGATCGATCGAATCGCCATTACGGCGAGTGAGTGCCGAGGGTGCACGATGGAATCACGCCGCCGCTGGGGGTTTATTCCCCGTATATATTTGCCGGAGTATCAACCCTCGACCCAGTAGGATGCCTCCCCTTCCCGTCCGTCTATCCCAGAGGGGTTTGATGTCGAGCGAGGCGCGGAGAGAAACGGGAGAGAGATGTAGAGAGAAGGAAGAAACAGAGAGAGAGAGACAGAGACAGATCTAGGAAAGCCGAGGGCTCGAGGAAGTGCAGAGCACTTCGGACTCGCCAAAATCTGCAGGGAATTCGCACCCTCGACACGATACCACTTTTCGAGTGGGGTGGCCCGTTTCGACAAATATGGAACAATAGTTACCTCCTGTGGCAGGCAGGCAAGCGGCGAACGTTGCTTAATGGCGATTAGTACTCTGCGTTGATACCACTGCTTATTTATTAAGGGATGTGTCGATTTTTGTGTAATTTTTTTTTTAATTTCTTTAAATAAATAATATATATATATATATATATATAGATATACATGATCGAGTGACCAGTATACATGCCGATAAACGTGTTATGTTAATAACTAATATGGGAAATATAAGAGAGACGCGTGCAAATATTTTATCTACGATTTACCGATGTTTACAAGCCGCTGTTCACCCGCGCGTAACGAAATTTTTTCAAACGATTTCAAGGACGATCTCATTGTAAGCTACCCGCCGTTATCTTTTTCAGATACAGCGCCGGCTACGATCTGGCCGCGCGACGGAAGAATGCCACGAGAGAATCGACGGCGACCTTGAAAGCTTGGCTGAACGAGCACAAGAAGAACCCGTATCCGACGAAAGGCGAGAAAATTATGCTGGCTATCATTACGAAGATGACGTTGACTCAAGTCTCTACTTGGTTTGCGAACGCGCGGAGACGTCTCAAAAAGGAGAACAAGATGACGTGGGAGCCGAAGAACAAGACGGACGACGACGACGACGCCGTGCTCTCCGATTCCGAGGATAATAAGGAGAAGGACGATCTCGTGGCGGATAACAGAAGCGACCGAGTCGGCGAAGAGGCGAGACGGGGCCTCGATGATACCGGTGAGTCTTTTTCTTTTTTCTATCATGAGCGCGTCTGGTATCACAGGGTGTCTACTCGAATCTTGTCAAAAAATTCCTTGAAAATTTTCTGATCTTTCAAGTATTTTTGTCCAAAATTCCAGGTAAAGTGAATGTTTCAAGGATTTTTTGATGCAACTTTCTAAAATAAGTTTTTTTATTATACTTTTGGTTTTACTAATGCTTTTCACTCATACATGAGGAAAAAATTCAAGGCCACTTTTCAAGTGCTTGATTTGTAAATGTATCGGGAAAAAAAAAAAAAAAATGTTTCCATAAGATGAATATTTTTCACGAGCATTTCATTTTTTTATCACCAAAAACTATAACAAAGAATATTTACTGCGTATTCAATATTTTGTTAAGACATTGAATATATAAAAACACATACAGAGAGATATAGACATATATTTTAAACAGGCTATTCGCTATTTAGTTTATCGGCAAATACTAATTACTTACAATGTAAAAGCAAAATTATGAAAGAGAGAATTTTCTTTTAAATTTCCTGAATTCCAATAAAATTCCATAAGAATTCCCTGTTTTTTCTATATTTTCCACATTTTTCCAACGAGTGGACATCCTGGATTATCAGAATTCGTTATTCGGCGAAACACTGTCTCGATATACGAAGCCGTCACGTTTTCACATCGCAAACCCGCGAGAGCGATTTAGAAAATTCGTGCGCTGGGAGATCCGACGATCGACACGCGAGATCCTTGCCGTTCGCGCCGCTAACAAGGTTGCGAACTGTGAAATAGAATGAAATGATAGGCGTGTCTGTTAACGTCGCAACGACAGAAACATCGATAGTAATATTCGAGACGACTAGCCGCCAACCGTTCTCCTGTGCTTAAAAGACTCATCCGAGAAAAGTGTCAGAACGACGTACAATATCTGCGATAACGTCATCGTTGTCGGTGCTATCAGGAAATTTCTATCGTTAGAAAGGTCCGATTATCGATATTGCGAGAAGTATTGTTGGTATCGTTTCTCGAAGGTAGGTCCCCCCCCGGCGAGCAGGGCGAGCCCGATCTCTTTGACTCCGGAATGTGTCGATGGCGTGTTTACCTCGCGTGACTCGCGGTTCTCCGATATCGAATATCCATCAGCTGGTATTTCTCGTATTGCGCAAGCGTGCATATCGCATACAATGCAAGTCAAACTTATAACTGTGCTTTAAACAATCGCGACGATTATTTCTAAAAATTTTTTAAACCTTCCTTCGAGGAAAAATATCACGAACATTGTGCTTGTGGACACTTTCTTGAATAAATATCTTTGCTCCAATAAATTTCTCTTTTTATCGTTCGCATCGATTCGAACCCATTTTCAAATCCAAGCTTTTGTTGGACGCTCGACGATTTCGTCTCTCGATTTACACGCGCAAGCGCGCCATACGCGCTGTTGAGGATCCGCTTAATGCCCGCTTGGATCTGTTTCCCAAATTGCGATTCGGATATCGAGGGGATTCCGCAGTCGCATTTCTTGGCGCGACGACCGGAAACGGCGAGTTAGGAATTCGCAGCGGAGCGCGGCGCGGAGCGAGTTCTATATTGCGGGGGCGGACATAATGGTTCACATGTGGGTAAACACAGTGACAGGTTGCGGGTTGCCGCGCGAAGAGATTAATGGCCCTCAGTTCGGTCCCCCGGTGGACCGGGCCGACGGCCGTTGGTATTGGTACCCTGGGCTCTGGACCCGGGCTGCTCATCCGTGAGTTTGCCGCCAGCGTGTAGGTAGAGCCGTATACGTGCACACACAGCGAGAGGAGCGAGCGCGTAATTGTATGCGTGCGCGAAAGAGGGAGAGGGTGCGCCTGGGCTGAGTAGCCATCCGTAGAACCATATACACTCCGGGATCCATATGTATACATATATGTATATATGTGAATGTATGTACATATACACATATATAGTATATATACACTGTGAACTGTATATAGATACACGTGTGGGAGAACGCGCTGGTACGAGGTACGGTGATGTATCGGCGCCCGCGGCGAGACGAATGGTACGGACCCTCCTATGGCCACCATTACCCCACCGCATTGGCCAATATAGAATCTCTCTCTCTCTCTCTCTCTCTCTCTCTCTCTCTCTCTCTCTCTCTTTCTCATGCGTTCTCGTCATCTCGGTCTCTCTGCCGATAACCAGGATATCCAGATCCTGTCGTGCTGCGTCACGCGTCCTGCAATTTCAAAAGACCGAGGTGAGCAACGCTCCGACGATGCGCGCCGGCTTGGAAAAGGCTTGATGAGAATCGACGGGAAATTGATTTGCCGCTCTTGGTTCTCTCTTGTGAAAGCAGGCGTCTTACGTCTAAAATTTCGCCGTTTTTCCCTTCTTAAATAAAACCAGCAAGAACGCGCGCGCCCCCGCGTGCGTGTGTGTCGACACTCTACTTGCGAAAGACGAATACGCACGTACGCGCGCCGGTGACCTTTAGAAATTCAAAGGGGAGCTTTCGGAAGCGTTCATGAATTTCTACGCCGAGTCTGAGGAAGATAGGTCACACGAACTGTCAGCTACCTATGCGGCGAAGGTTGAAATATTCGTATTCAGGCGGAATATATTCGAGCTCTCGGCTTCTCGAGTCCCCGCTATTGTTACGTAAAGTCGGATACGGACAAAAGTTTGGTTTGTTTCGCGAATTAACAGGATATAAGTATAACATCGGAAAATAGAAAAATTATTGTTACAAATTTTCGTCTCGCGCGCGGATATGAAAGCGAATCTGAAACCGTAAACGCAAATACAATTTAGTTATTCAATTTAAACACGGAATCTGCCCACACGGCGCGAAGATTACGAGATTAACGTCTGATAAAAGAGGGTCAAAAGTTAAAGAGCCACTTGTGGACTCGACGGTAGTATCTATTTAGTTGGTCCATAAGGCTCCTTTTATAAGGGGGTGTGCATGCGCCCTAAACCGAAACTCTTTTTTCCTCTCCTTTTCTCTTTTTCTCTCTTTCTCTCTCTCGCAACTTCTTAACATCTCTCTCTCGCACTCTAGATCTAGAATATAGCAGCACGCCCTTCGAGCTTGGGAATTATCGCTTGACGACCCATCAAGTAAACCCTCTGCCGACACATTCGAACCTCTTAATGAAATTCTCACCCCTGACTGACTGGCTGGCTTGGCTCGGTGGCTGCCTGGCTGGCTCGGGACGATCCGTGAAGCGCCCCGAGAGACGACGGGACAGGGAGAGAGATCGGAGAAAAAGGAGAGGGATACGGCGCTCTATCTTTCTCCCGCGCATCCTCCCCGCATGCTGTCCCGAAGGGAAACTGAAATCTCTCGCGCCCCAAAGTGGTTGAAGGCTTCGCTTCCCCCTTTTTTCACAGCATCCCTTACAGCTTAACTATATAGGGGCGTAAGGGAGATATCCGCCACTCTCGCGCCGCTCGACGACCCTTCACGATGGAATCCCGTTACGTTGCGTTCTACGTTTCGCTCTCGCTCGCGCCGAGCATTATAAACCATTAATGCCTATATTCCCGGCCTGTATCCATCTATCGCGAACCGTCTTTGGCGTGGCAAACGCTACGCACGATCTCGTGCCAGAATATCTCGTATTATTATTGACGTTTTGCCGAATCCGCATGTAATTTATAAGTCTACAAATAATCTCTCCTTTTGATCTCTCGTTTTCAGAGCCAATGAGGCACGTGAAAGCGGAACTCCTGCAGCACGAGAAGGACCTCGACGACGAGGACGATCTGGATCTCGAGGACGATCGTCGACGAAGCGAGCATCCGTTTCATCACGCGATGCAACATCACCACCATCACCATCAAGGCTTTGGCGGCGAGGATCATCTAAAGGACGAGGGCATCAAGCCGGACTGTAGCGCCGGCGGTGTACCGATCCCCGCGACAAAACCGAAAATTTGGTCCCTAGCGGACACGGCAGCGTGCAAGACACCGCCACCACCCTCGCATCCTCATCATCAGCAGTATCATCATCAGCATCATCAGCAGCACTATCCGCAACAGAACCAATATCACATGCCTCGTCAAGATATGATTCAGACTGACACGCGACATTCGTGGCTCGGTCCGGCAAGTATGGCGGGAGGCGGTAGCGCCGGAGATGGCGGCATCGGCGCCGGTGGCGGCGGAAACTTGGGGAGTTCGTTCGCTCTACCCTCATCGGCCGGGATGAGCCCGTCGGCGGCAGCGACGGCGCCCTTCACGGGCATGGCCGCGAGATACGGCGGCCTGCTCTCGTCCTCGTCCGGCAGTCAGCTCCATTACAATCCCAACTCGTCGTCGGGCTCGAGTTCGAGCGCATCCTCCTCGGCGGCGGCGGCGGCGGGGTTTCCCGAGGTTGGCACGGACACTCCACCCCAGACACCGCCCAACATGAAGGTGGCCACGCCGAACGGAGTGATTCAGGGCCCACCGGGTGGTTATTGTCCTGGTGGCAATGCCACCGGCCCACCGACTAACGGCAATCCTAACAATCCGTACGGGGCGTCGATTCATCCTGGCGGCGGCGGCAACGGTTATCTATCGACGAGTTCGGGCTCGGCCAGTAGCGCGTCGTCCTTTAGCTCCCGGCTGCAGAGCTCACCGGTCGGACATAATTCCATTCTCCACCAGCATCAAACCACTGCCAGTTTGCCGCCCACGGAGGCCAGCACCGCGTTCAAACCGTTTTACAAAGGGTGAGTGGAGAAAATACTGACATCTCATCTAATTTCGACGTTAATATTAAATATTGTCGGTGTATTTGTATAAGAGATAAACCGCAAGTTTATTCGATGTATAGAATAAAAAAAAAAAAAAAAAATATTCGCTCTCCTTGAAAAATATAAGAAAGAATTAAAAATATGCGTTTTTTTTTTCCAGCTCGCAATCAATGGGTAACGGCTACGTGTCGCCGGTTTAAGAGGACCAACGCAATGATCCGGAACGACGGTCTTTCTCAAGGTAAGTCGCAGTTTTATCATTTTTTCACTTACACCGATCTTCGCTTTTCGCGATGCCGTTCCTTGTTCTACGAACAATACGCGTACACGCGTCGAAAGATTTCAAATTTTTGACGAGAAGATCGACGCCGAAATTCTATCCCGTATATTACAATTACGTTAATGTCACAATGAATTATATTCGTGATTTACCGTCGAATGTAAACAGAAGAAAGAATCTCCGACGAAGATGAGCAGGGAAAGGAGAAGAAGGAAGAGGGGAATGGACAGAAAAGAGGCAAGTTGTCCGAAGCAACGGTACATGACCGACCGGCTTATCGGCACGAAAATCGATACAAGGATTCTCGCTTGCGCGAACGGCGAAAGGCGCGCCTGTCGAACTGTTGTTGAACTCCGTTGTGCCAAACTCGCGCACGGCCACCTCGAGAACAATCGATAAGAAATTAATATCCGGCGTGTCGATTGGCGTGTCGTTAAGCCGGCCGACTCGAGTTGAAATAATAATGGTATCGTGCATCGGAGTAGCGTGTGTGGGTAGCCCACAGTCGTGAAGCTGAAGAGGGAGGAAGGGAGAGAGAGAGAGAGAGAAATAGGGAGAAAGAGGCTATCGCCACCTCCTTGACAGTGACAAATGGATGGAGATTTCAATCAGTGAATGGAATCACCACTGGCTAACCGCGTCTTTCTCTTACCAACTATGTGCGCGCCCATATGTGTGTTGGAAATATATACTCGGGCACACCTCAACCTGTCGCGTTGGTGACCGAAGGAACGAGTTCGGTCCGGTCTCGTGTTTAGGTCTCTTTAAGCTTAAGATGGACACCTTGAAGCTTTCGTAAGAAGTGCCAACGCTTGAGCACAGTCGCGTTGTAAATTTTGTCTAAATTGCATACGCCGCATCAGGTGAGAAGGATTTACGTAGAAATTTATCGCGCGTTTAAATTGTACGAAAATCTTATTATTTTATTCAAAAGAAGCTTTGTGAATGAAAAGCCGCTCCATCGCTTCCACCAAATTTCAATTCGAAGGGAGTGTCGGAGTAAACGATCGTAGGACAAACGTATTTTTTAGTATGGGATTTGTTCGCGAGTCGATAAGTCGGGCGGAAAAATAAAGAAGCGATTGTCTGCGATAGTCAAGAGGCGATCGTTGAAGCATCTCCGTGAAAGCCGGAGTCTTCGTCTTCTCATTCGCGGTCGGTGAATAAAGGGAGGGTCGAAACGGCTGTTCGCCCGTTTCCTTACAAACGATTCGCGGGATTCATCTCCAGGGCTTACCCTCCTCGGTCACATTCTCCTTCATTCTTCTCGGCGAATTCTCCCGAGGTATCCGTAAAACGCTTCTCGCGGTACGAGCGCGAGTCTTCGAAGGTTATCCGATTCGTCGAAATTGTAAAAGAGCCCCGGATCGCTCTTCCTGCGAAAATATATTTTCCGGTTTCTACTCGTGTCGATTCGATGAGGATCCGCGTTCGACAAGCTCGAAATTATTGCATGGAAAATTTATATCGATCTTTATCTGCATAAATATAGATAATGTTGAGCCGAGAACAAATATTTTAGATTTATTTCATTCGAATGCAATGAATATTGAAAAATAATTTTCCCAATAAATTGAAATAAAAATAAAATACAAAATTTTCAAAACGCTAAGACGAGACGAGAGTTGCGAAAAGGTGAAAAATTATTCCGAAATATCGCCTGTGCGATACAAGGTGACCAAGATTCACGAGAGAATCACGAGCGAAGCCAGGGCGACGCATCGAAGCTGCGAAAAACCGTCCGTCGTCGTTGTCTTTGTTGGATGCCACGACGCGGACGTGGAGTAGAAAGGCCGGCGAGAAGGAATGGGGGCGGAGGATAAAGGGGTGAGGAGGGTCGTCTTTTCGGAGGAAACCGGGTGTTAGCCGGTACTGTCTTATCTCGTGGCGATCTGATCCTAATTTATAGCCGCGTTCCAAATAAACTAGTTTTCGCTGTCGTCACCTCGCCTCTCCCCCGTCCCTCACCTCCTATTCATGCGTGTGTACGGTTATACGAAACGCATTGGTGCAGCTCGGACGCGCTTATAATGCTATCCCCCTCCTCTCCCGGTCTCAACACCCGCTCTCCATCCGGTGACCATCCTCGATCTTTCCGCCTCTTCCCTCTTCGCGCGCACAGAGGGACAGGTATACGAAAGTGTTAGTCGCGCGAGACGCAGCGCTTTTTATACCTATCATCAGGGATAGACCCGATCTTCGCTCCTTATTTCGTCCTTTACCCAATCGCGGGATACGCGGAGAGGGAAAGGCAGAGAGCGCAAGAAGCCAAGTCCTCTCCAGCCCGTGCCCTATAATTGCCAATTAGCGCGGAGATGTTTAATCGTTATTAGGATGCGGAGGGACCTGGCTAGGAGGCTGGCTCCTTCTAACGATCGTTCCCTCCCAGCTAAGCGATATTTACACGATCGCACAGTATCTGCGTTAAAATTCGCGACCACCGTGCGCATCCGCCACGGAGGCGAGAGAGGATAGACGATCTTTTTAACGGTTTCGGGATTCCGGACTGCGGCGGGAAGAGATTCGGGTGTCTCCTTAATAAATCCTCGAACATGTCGCCGCGGTTTCCTTTCTCCTCGAAGAAAGCGTCGCCGGTGACTCTTTGAGAAACGCGCGCGTTTCTGGAATTCCCAGTCTCCATCGCCGGTCGTTTTAGTCAGGTCCGACACACGCTTCTCCGTCGGCCGCGTCCTTCTTTGTCCTCGACCTCCATTCTCATTTTCGAGTGTTTATCGCGCGTACAGCTGTCTCGGCGTGCGAAATCTTTCCCGAAAACGGTAGCCCTGGTTTATTTACGTTCCCAGATGCGCGACAGGACGGCTCGAGTCGCTAATCGGAGATCGTGCATCGTCGCCTTTTCGACCCTGACGAGGAGGCTAGCTAGTCGCTATCATTCGTCTGATTTCGTGACTCGCCAGTTCAGCCAGGCGGATGCGAATATTATTGATTGAAAATAAAATCATAGCCCGACGGGGCTTTTCTTTTTCCCCCTTTCTCTCTCTCTCCTTTTTCCTGAAATTAATACTTTAATTTAAAGACCGAACAGATATAGCGAGAGATACTATCTCGGCTTATTAATATAAAAATAACGCGTTTCAATATGATGATCGCCCTCGTAAAGGATCTTCGTTATCTTTACGCCCTTACGCATCACCGTGTAAATACTCTGCGCTATGTCTCGTGTATGCTTAACGGTATTATTAATAAAGTTATAAAATAAACGGGCTCTTATCTCTTTCCTTCTCTCGGACACATTATAATTAAATCATTATAAAAACGCGTACATAAGTGTACATACGCATATAAATGGTCGTAAGAAAATTATAATTCGCGTCGATATACGGGAGCGGAATGTTAACCTAACATTAAAAAAATGCGTAATGTAAGGTAGGAGAGGTGGGAGGGGGGAGGCTATCAGCATGAGTTATTATTAAAATTCCCGCAACCAGGTGCTTTCATTTGAATTAATGATTGTTTGATGTTTATAATTTTATGCCGGTCTGTCTTCTGCATTATTACGCGAGCATTATCCGCGGCCGGCCACATGAAAGCAGCGTAATAATTACACGATGGCGCACGTTGCCATTTACGAGGGCATTTCGCTTGTTCCGCGCGATATTCGGCGGCGGACAAAATTCGTGGCAATGAAATTCGCGTTATCGCGCCGAATTTCGAGATCCTTTCGTTTTACCCAGGAGCCTTGATGGAGTCGATCCACGCGACATTTTCACGCCGATCTTCTCCATCACGACGATTATTAAATTACCAGACGTAACGTCGCAACGATTCTCCCACCGAGAGTTCCCATAATCGGCGCAATTCTCGTCTCTCGCCATTGTAAATAAATCATCATTATTAGTGCGAATCCGCGCGCACAAGAGGAACGCTATCTTGAAATCTTAATCCGTTATATCCGTCATCTTCCGAATGCAAATTTATATATTACACATATACATATTGTTATATATATATAGAGAGAGAGAGAGAGAGAGAGAGAGAAAGAGAGAGAAAGAGAGATTATTTAAAGAGATGCAATTGCAATTGATTTACTAGCTTATAAATTACAGAGAAATAATTTGTGCATGTGTGTAAAGTGATTCATATGTATAGATATCTGAATACTTGATGAATTTACCATGAAATGCCGTTAAAGATGACGGAGAACAGATAAACAGGTTTCTATACAATAGAGCATCATCAATCGCGTGCCGAGAAGATCAGCAGACAGCTTTGCGCTTATAAAGAGGAAAGTCACTTCGATTATGACTTGTATCGGGATAACGAAACAAGTGCGAGTTGAATTTACTCTGTCTCTTCTTTGCTTAAAATTAAGTTCTTACAGGAAACAGAAACAATATATTTAATGTCAATGTTAATTCGATTGTTCATCTGGGTAGAAATAATTTTTCCTCGGTACGTTTATTCTAATCGATTACTAATCATCTAAATATTCTCTCCCCTTCTCTATCGTCAAACTGACAAGGTCGCAGCCGATGCGCTGATAATAACGAGTTATCGATAAAAGCATCGTCGTGCGAAACGACTTTTTATCGTTCAGATAGATCGCTCCGATGATTTCGCGACGATGAAGAAAGGGGAACGCGGCGTATAAATGTTAATCGTATAAACGTTTATCGCTCGTCGCAGTGATGAGCGAAACATCCGTGCGCGTAACATTCAGATGTTACTGCAAAACTTTCGAAACGACTTGCCGCATAATCGCGCGACATTTGTCATCCTGGCTGACGGCGACGCACGGATGTTATTTCGCGGTCCGGCGAATGAACGAGGATCATGCAACAGCGGATGAAAAGGAATGGGGAGAATGATAGGAGAGGATGATACGACAGGCAGAATAGACGACTCGAAATATAGCATTTTCAAATATATTCACGGAGGCGAAACGGATATCGGAATATAATCCCGTTCAATCGCACGTTGCGGAATTCACGTGTATCCGCATAATTATTGTACATGTTACCTAAACACTCTGTCGCCAATCAATATCATTTGAAAATGCGACCTGATCTCCTCTCAGAAATGATTAAATTGCAAAAGGCTCTAAAATCTTGCCCTATCTGTCAACTCTACAATTCGCGCGTAAGTGATTAGAAAATAATTTCCGGCCACGCGCGCACATATTTCATTTTTTATAATAATCTTAATAATCTTATCTTACGTAATTTACATTCATGGGACGCACCATGTAAGGATGTTGTCTCACGATTGGGAACGTTTCTAAACGCGGGCAAAGTGAAAGTAAAAACATTGTCTTTGAAAGAACTGTCAGAGTCAACACGCATATGCACTTAAGAGGGCAATTAGTCTCGATGAAGTTTCCATTTCAATCAATATGACAAAAGGTTAATTTCGCGCAATACGGTAAAAATAGTGTATATCGGTTGTACCGATCATATTGGCATATATAATGGATATTTGCGTACACCGAGAAAGATATGGTAATCGAGTATCGATATAAATGTCGATTCATCACTATCAATTATGCACAGAGCACTAGCTAATGGCCAATTATCTAGGAATTTTGATCGCCGGCTAACTTTATCAAATTGAAAAACGAAAATCATTAATCTGTGCAAATGTGTTGATAAAATTCTTATGTAAATTTTCCCACAACACTTATATGTATACACGCTCGGACATTAAAATATCTAATATCTCTCACCGAGCGCGCTGGGATTTGCGACGTACGTATTTTCTATTAAAGTCCTCGTTGTGTAATACGCGTGTCGATCGAAATACGTCATACGGAAATAGTTGACAATTGTCGCGAACAGTTACGGGCACATAAATGCACGCGTTACGATACCCGTACGATAATGGTCGGGTGAGTAGCGTGTTTTGCATAACGATCGCATTTTATCTCGCGACATGCGCACACGCGCGACATATCGTATTTGTTAACACTGACACAATCTTCGTCACAATACCAATTATCCGAAGTCGTGGAAATAACCGCGCAATACGTAATGAGCAGATTCCCGACGATCTGAGTCCAGCCGAATTAGTGCTATCGATATATGAACGAAGTTATCTTGGATTATCCGGGTATTAAAATGAGTACCCGAATATTAAAATCGCAAGCAATATACTCGGGAACTAAAAATTGATAATTCCGATGAATTTAAAATCGCCGATAAATACATATATTCCCATGTATTAATATACGTATATTTTTCATTAAATATAGCAGTCTATAATTAGTGGGAGTGAATTAAGAAACAATTTGTAATATCCGAAATAACCGGGTAATAATGAAAAAATCGACAGCATTAGATGAGACACGTGTGCCACTTGGACGCACGCGACGATCCCTTATGAAGGTAAATGCGTAATACTAGTAATACTAGTAATAGTTTGGTCACGAGTTTACGAATAATAGTATCGTGGCCATTTAAACTGGTTATCCGCTCGTTGAACGAGCTTATAATTGCGAGTCACGATTATAGCGATCTTATCGATTCGTACGTCAGCACCTGGGACCCTCCCCCTCGCTAATCTCCCCGTCTCTTTTCACTCGTTGCCCGGTTTTTCCAAATGGACAGAAATTGCGTTCGATAAATCATAACCGTCGATCTTCATGACTTGTTAAACGAATGCGTGGCGAAAAGACACCTGATATATACGCTCAATATTGTTGAGGCGTGTAAAACACGACTGCTCGATTCAAAAATAACATTTGCTCTAAAACGACGTAAGACGTATCCTTACGGCGGCCAAATGTACTAGATAGCAGCAAATCCCTTTTCCCATAAACTTTACGCAAGGGGAGGAAAGGAGCGTAGCGGCGCCGATCTCTAAGACCATTTCTATTTCTCTGTTGCAGAATAAAGCGGCGTCGTTGAGGAAGGGTCCCGCTAGGAAGTCCTACGGCCGGACTGTAAATACGCACTCCCGAGTGGTCTCGGGATTTATTAGCGTTATCTCGACCTCGCGGAAAAAGCGAGAGAAAGAAGCGCAAAGCGAGTAGAGGCAGGCACAGGAAGGAAGGAAGGAAGGAAGGAATGAAGGTGCTCGACTCTCTTCGAGATACATAAATCTCGTTCCTCGACCTCTGGAACGCGCGACTAGGAAAAGACGTATGACGGGGCAGAGGAGGACCAAGGGGATGAGGGAGGGGGAGGGAGAGGGTAGAGTAGCGCGGCAGTATGCGAGGCGAGAGGAAGCGGCTTAGAGGAGATTTAGGAATTAGGAGAATTACGTCAAAGTGCCTGCTTACGCACGGCTACGTACGGCGAAGCGACACCGCGGCCGGGTAAGAAGAAAGTATAGGGACGCGCTCGGATTTAGGTCCGACGCGCTCTCTTCCCTCTTCGTTGCTAGCAAGAGAGCGCCGCCATGCTTTCGTTCGGTACGACCGACCGATCTGGTTGACGGCAAAGGCAAAGAATGCGGTAGAAGCGTACTCTCTTAAATGGAATCGGTGTATTATCACCGATAAGCTGCAAACTGTAAAATTTCACAGAGAAAAAATCAGTTAATGGCTGATTTTTCAGTGAAATTTCACCGCCATAATTAATGAAACAAGATGCTGGATAGAGCAAAGCGTCAATATATTTTCATAGGAGATCAGTGAGCACTTGAAATATTATTATTTATATCTTTATTAAAATTAATAAATACATCGGCTTTAATAAATTTTACGTTCGATTAATTTAATTGTGAGCAATATGTTTTAGCATAGTTATTGAGAATTAAAATAATACTTGAAATGTAAACAGATATATGCACGTTTCAAAAGTGGAGTTCAATTGCTCGGGAGATGATTGAGGACCCAAAAACAAGAAAAAACGTTGGTATGAACATAGTTCTTCTCGAGTTATTGCCATTTTTGTTAAAATTTTTAATTGTTTTACTTTTGAATATTTTTGTTCAAAGAAGAGATGGTTTTTATTAAAGTCAAATAAAAGTTGCGAGCTGCTTTAGCACTACCCGGGATAAAAAAAAAGAGAAAGAAACCATAATAAAAAAAAATACAAATAAAATAAGAAATGCATTAATACAAAATAAATAAATACAAAAAAATAAATAAAATAAAATAAATAAATACACAAACCATCCCTTTTGTCAACTTTGACAAAAAAAAATTTTAATGCGAAACAATTTGAAATTTCAACATAAAAATAACTCGAAAACAACGCATCTCCGAACCTATGCTCATACCATCTGTTTTTTCTTGTTTTTGGGTCCCCAATCATCTCCCAAGCGATTGACCTTCATTTTTTAAACATCCTATATAATAGCATTATTTTCTATTCTAATGTCACTATTTGAAATCTCATTGTTTCAATTGGTGACATTTTCACTGATCCATTTTAAGAAAGTAGCGATGTGTGGGCGATTCTCGCTCGCCTATAGAAGAACGCTTTCGTCCAGTTGACCAGATCGACTGGCCGGCGAGCGACCTTTCCGCGATCATCCTCGACGTTCATTGGTGCATTGTTTTCACATGTACATTTGTGCGCGCATCATACGCGTGCATCTATTAGACAGGCATAATTGCGTTTTTTTTTTTTTTTTTTTTTTTAATCAGCGTTTTATTACCGATCATTCAGCGACTTCCTGCGAAGACGAGTTCTCGTGCGCGTAGAATCGTCGATTCTGTAAATAATGATGAAGGGCGCCAATCACGGGAATATCGGTGTCACATTGAAGATCGTGCACGCGTGTATATATATACCTTCGAAAGACTTGGAAAGACGGATCGTTTGAAGTTCTGCTATATCTCGGCGGACAAACGATGCGCCTCTTTCGCAACCGCTAATCACACGGGCAACGTGCAAAATAGCACCACTTCTTCAGAGAGAGAGAGAGAGAGAGAGAGAGAGAGAGAGAGAGAGAGAGAGAGAGAGAGATTTCGACGGGACGAAGCCACCAAGAGTCGCGCGATATCATCGAGAGAGAGAGAGAGAGAGAGAGAGAGAGAGAGAGAGAGAGAGAGAGAGAAAGGAACTTGATCTACCTGTTGTAGGCTTAAGGCGAAAAAGATAAAGGAGAGACAGATTACATTACAAAGCTACTCTATCGTTAAACTTACCACTAACTCCTTCAATTATCCGAATAAAATATTAACGTATACCCGAATACCCGCATATAGAGATGGCATGATAAATAATACACCTACGCATTATACACACGGTGATACGCGCAAGTATCTCTAGGCCGTAGATCTTAAGGCTGTACCTACTACATCATGAAATTTTATCGGTGCGACGCGTCTTAAGGATCTTGCAGAGAGAGAGAGAGAGAAAGAGAGTGAGAGAGCCACCGCAATAGAGAGTATATACATCGCTATATTATAAGTATAAATATATGGGTGAATCGTGTACGAGTGGAATCTGTATGACGTGACACGCTTAGGCGTATAGTAATATTATCAGCAGACGAGAGACACGCGATGAGAGAGATGGGATAATAATCATTAAGAATCAAATTCGTTCCCTTTTCGCGCGACAGCCGTGCACTCGCGCATCTCAGGTGTCAAACGTGTCGAAAGGAGAGACAGAGAGAATCGTACAATTCCTTCCACTTACAATTACATATTTTACGATTGTTGTTTAATGCTATATTTTATTGTATCTCTCTCTTACAGTTATTAATTCTTTTCTTTATTTAGGGACAATTTTAAGTTTTTGTTGCTTAATTAGTCGTGTTAACGTGAAGGTTTTACTTTTATGGTAAAAGGGATAGGGAAGGTTAATAGTTTTGAGAAGTTGTACAAAATATACACGAGTCATCGCGAATGCGTAGCGTAAAAGAAGAAAAATGCGGCGTGCACGGTGCTCGAAATTGTTGATATTCTTTTTATATTATATGTATATTATCGTCCGTCTTTTCAAAGAATCGCTAGCGCGGGTTACTGTCGCGTTTTGGAGAGAAGCAAAAGAAAAAAAAAAGAAGGAAAAAGAAAAGAAAAAGTTTCACGACCTATTACTTTGTACTTTGGCGTCAATGTAAACGAAGAGTGAGCGCGAGTGTCATGATCGACGGTCGAGGATGTATCGAATGGAACATTGTACATTGTTTTGTAAAGAATACATTTATTTATATCTGTGATAAAACGGGAGAGTTCAATGGAGGGGTGTAATAACAGAAGAAGAGGAAACGATGACACACATACACAAGACGTTCGCGGTATCGGTATAGTTTGACGAGGATGGTCGGTGCTCGTGCATTCGCTGACACACGTATATCATAGTATAATTATATAGATATAATAATGTTTTTTTTTTGTAAATATAATCAGTAGTGAAGAGAGAGAAAGAGGGAGTGTGTGTATGAGACAGAGAGAGAGAGAGAGAGAGAGAGTCGAAGAAAACGAGGGTCGAGTATAGCGTTTTGCGCGGATGTTAATTAACGAAGGCGAAGGGTAAATAAAATATAAATATTACATATAAATATACATATATAAATATATAAAACGCACGTTTTGTGTACATTGTCGCACCCTCGTGAGAGAATCTATTTGTTGTGAATAGTACAGGTATAAAAATGAGATACAGATATATACTAGAATTATATCAAGTTTTATTCGCTTGTTCGTACTTCGATTGTAAAGTAATTAAACTGTACATATAGCTCTGAATGTGAATATAAACAGAATATATATATATATATATATATATATATATATATATATATATATATATTATTGCTATTATTATTAAAAAATATTTCGATATTATTTTATTGCTATTATTTTATTATTAATATTATTATGTCTATCGCATTATAAATTCATATTATATTAAAAGGAAGATTATTATTCACGTGTGCACACATCATACTTTCCTCCTCATTGTCAGTCTACCTATTACGAAACATGTTAATCGTAGCGTTATTTTCTTCCGATTATTCGCGACATGGATTTATAAATAAAGAGACGACTTTAACGTCGTAGCGCGTTAACGGTCGTTCAAAGAAACCCGAGTTTCACCATATCCTCGACTCGATAAATCGTCCTCGCTCAACAAAGATCGACAGGTAGTATCACCGCGCACGGTCCGGACGATGCGATATTCGATCGGGCCGTTGTATCGAAAAGGTTGCTGCAACAAACGCGCGCACCTGTTTGCGAATCCCTCCCGGCTTTTATTTTCGGCATCGCGCGAATTTTAAAAAAGTCACGGACGAGTTGTAAGTCGTAGCACGCGCGCAAGCCGCAACACGGGAACCACATTGTGCCTATTCTAACGTACCACAATGGACGTCTCCGTTTTGAATATTCGAACAATGGTACTTTTGCAGTGGGTGGAGTTTCAATGAAAATACATGGCTCTCGGCGCGGGGGGGGAGGAGTGGGAGGGACAATGGATCGCGCTCACGTTGCCCTATCCCTCTTCCTCCAGAGAGGGGATAAACTTTACTCGGTAGTTTGCAGCGGTTAAAGTTTTGGGGGATACGATACGGATGATAAATATTGGAATAAGTTATATACTATATATATATATATATATATATATATATTCACGTTATCCTGAAATCTGTGCCTGTTTGACAGCTGCCATAGATCGCACATTACGTTTCTTCATTTCAAAACGCTAGCGTATGAAAGGGATTATCGATTAATATTAAAGTTCTGGGGAATATAAAAAGCGTTCGTTTCTGCTGTATTAATAAAAATCCCCGAACCTTAAAACGGGACCATCAAGACCCGGCTTGCCGAGGGAGACGACGCATTCACCTGACCCGTGTCCTTCCGGTCTGTTGGCAACAGACACGCACTCGCGGCACGCACAGCTATCGAGGATTAAAATTCAAGCAATGAGAGCGAAGTGAAATTCCGAGGAAATTCGTGAGGCTCCCTCGTTCCCCATCATGGATCTATATATTCGCACGAATGCAAAAAATATTTGACGTATCTGTTTTTAAGAAAAATATATATAGAGAATTTTTCTTATATATATATATATATATATATATATATATAAAATTCAAAAAGTATACTCGAGCAGATATACAAAGGTATCACGGTATGTTTCATAATACGTAGATAATTATCCAGTGGTTCAATCGTCACGTTGCGTGCCTCTTGGCTCACAATATTACGATCGTATCTCGTGCACGGCTATATTGCCGTATGTTAAATCCTAACAACACCATAAATTGGGCAACAAAAACTCTCCTCGCGGCGGCCGCAACGGTAAGACAAAGGATTAGGACCTCCAATTTCGTGGCAGGATATAACGCCATAAAGTCATAACACGCGTCGGTTCTTTTTCTTTTATTTTCGCTCTCGGTCTCTCTCTCTCTCTCCCTCTCTCTCTACATCACTCTTCTTCCTCTCCTCCTGCTCCTCCCTCCATGACATCGGTGTATTCCACTTGAGTCGTATTACCACGCTGCGCGCCGATGGGGCAGATGCAAGCGAGCCAAGTTTACATGACTCGGCCATATAACAACGGTGCTATATCATTTGACAAGAAATATGGGATCTCGCGCGGCTGTAACGTACGTAATTCAACTCAGGGGAGGATATACCGCGAGCAAATCTGTGCCGCGTTACGTCGCCAAATTGTTTCGATTCGAGAAGCGCCGCGAGTATAAATATCGAACCGGCGATATTTCGAGGAGAGATGTATCATTTAGTTAACGACACTTTTAACGCCGTTCTTTCCCCTTCCCTCCGCCCGCTACCCCGTCGACACTCATGGGCAATTCGTATCGCGATTTGTTTTCGTCATAGCGAGCGTCTGAGAGAAATGCCACCCGTGACACGTAATAATTTATATAATCGCCGACGAGAATACTTTGCCGATGGATTGATGATCCGTAACGCTACAAATACTTGGGTGAAATTAATATTCACGAAATTGCCGAATCGCGCGCTTCGCGAAATCTCACTCGATCCGCGATTCCTACTTTGTGTCCGAGCGAGTAATACGAGAATAACAATAATAGGAATGATATTAATAATAACGAGAGAGAGAGAGCGAGATCGTCGAGATCTAACCCCGCGTCCGAGCATTACCATAAATTTGTATGTCCGCGCGGGCTGTCCCCCTTGTTTCCCCTCGCTTCGTGGCCTTTTCGCGATTTCTCTCCCTCCTTTTATCTCTCTCCCGCGCACGAGTATTTCCCCATGACTGCCGCCCTTTTTACGGCTTACTTTATGGCAAAGACTCAATTTGGCCGCGGCGGTTGGTGCGCGTTCTCCGGTGACTAATATACCGGGATGCGCCGCGTGGGGTGCAACGCGGTGATGCATCGCCACGTATGCCTTCTTCTCCCTTAGGAGATGGGGGCCCCTCTACGGGACACCTTCGTTTCCAACGTGCGGATACGCGTTTTTACGAATGGCTGCCCCTTATTGAGCATAGTCGTTTCTCCCTGTCTCTCTCTTTTTTAACGCGCTCTGCTCCACGCAAGATCGTTTAATATTCTCGACTTCCTTAACGGCCGCGAAAGCATATGTATACGTCACAATACATCGCAAAATATATTACTATTATTTTCCAATAATAAATCTAAGGAATGGAAAAAAATGTAAATATAAATAAATAAAATTTTTAGAAGGATCGACTTCTCTCAAACGAGAATATTTTTTGACTAGAGAACGAATACGTTGGAATAAGATAGTCGCGCTGCGCGTCAACTTTATCTATCCAATGTTGTTTTCGATAATCATATTTCATCACTCTCTCTCTCTCTTTCATTCACTTTTTGTCATGTTGCTCTCATATTGTTAGGAACGACGTTTGCGAGCGCGCACATACGAATGGGCCCTTCACGAGTACACGCGTTTGCGGGGGTACCTCGCCACGGGCATCACGTTGGGCCTCGTCTTCCTCACCGTGGGGCATCGGGGCCGCGCTAACTTACGCCGGATTACGAATACTATTTCATTGGAACGCGGAGAGATCCCTCGGAGGGTCCCCGGTCACAATACGACGGTCTCTCTTCTGCATCGAGCGGATATCGCGTAGTATGCAAAACATCGCGTCGTTTCCTATGATATACAACGATGTGGGGATAGTTGTTTATCGATGTAAAATCGATTTATTATACGGTAAATCTCTGTTATAAATTGCTCCATAACGAAGATTGTAGAATATAACTTTGAAGAGAGATTAAATAACCGATATAATCTCATGGATTAATAATTTCAACTTATTTTACTTTATTAAAAAGAGAGAAAAAGAGTACATCAATAATTATAATAAATATATCTATAACCGATACTTTTTTCTCATATCTTCGGGTACAATCTCAACGAGTGTTCTATTTTAGCACTTACATGTAGATCATAAACATAGGGAGATAGTATCTCTCGAATTAAGTGCGCTGCGTCCGTGTAACTCTAACTCGCTGCATTAGCGTAATTATGATGGCTTCCGGCAAACTTGCCACCGCAGACCGCAAAGAAGTCGAGCGCGGAAAGTTAATGACAAACCGCGCGCCCCGAAACCGGTTGGGGACGAACTCTCGGCGAAAACTATCCGTCAGGATAGAATCGATGCAATCGATGTCGACGACGACACGGCGACGGCGCGTCATTGTCTAGGAGTTTCTCCGCTCCCACGGAGCGATAGAGCTACCTGCGGATACGCGAGCATGTACGTAAAGACGAGCATCCAGCTGCGCTGGAATGTCGAATTTCCTTTTGGTAGCATCCCTCCGCTGCGACACTCCCGTCGAGCGAGCTCGACGGGAAGCACATCCGTGTTGACCTCTAATGTCGCGTCGAGGACGACACAAATGTCTCTTCTATCGACTTAATTATAATACATCGTAGTCCTTTTCTCAATTTCACTCGAAAGAGTTTGAAGAGAGGACGACTATTTGTAACTGCGTGATTTTTCTGACAGGGAACATCATTTAAATTAATCGCTGTAAGATTTTAAGCTGTTAAGATTTTTTCTTTTTTCTTTTTTTTTTTTAAATAATAAAATGATTAAATATGAATAATTAAATAATAAATAATAATGATTAAAAAGTAACAAGAACATAAAAAAAATTTATAACATTAAAGTGTATTAAAATTAAGAAGAAACAAAATAAATGATAGACGTATCAATAAAGCAAATTTAAATTAATTATTATGTAACCATTTAAGATTTTTTCTTTTCTTTTCTTTTCTTTTTTTTTTTTTTGAATAATAAAATGATTAAATGAATAATTACATAATAAACAATAATTATTAAAAAGTAACAAGAATATAAAAAAAAATGTATAACATTAAAATGCATTAAAATTAAGGAGAAACAAAATAGATAATAGGCGTATCGATAAAGCAAATATATAATAATATTTTTATCATTATCGTAGCTAAAGAATCATGACGAGAATTGGCGGAATCGTGCAGGAAGAAATCCGATATTTGACGCAATCGGGTCGTGTCGTCTCGACGACACCGGGCAAAAAATAATACTCCAATGAGCGAAATAATCTGGAGTACAAAATAGTGGGACGATAAGCCGACGGGGTAGAGAGGCAGAGCGCGGATGCGCGCACACACTTATCTGGCACTAAAGATGTTTACATAGCGCGCTCCGCGTCGCCGCTATCACCCACACCCTCCCCACCGCCCCCTCCTCCTTTCCCCCGAAAGAACGGGGCACTCTAATTGATTTGTGGCTTCGACGCTATCGGCGCTCGTAACTTAAATTAAATTACAACGAGCAATCGCGCCCGCCGACTCGTCGAAAAGTTATGCCTCGAGACCGCGATGCCACTCACCTCATCTCGACTTCGCCCTCAACGATGGAGATTACTTCCTCGCGGGACAATGTTCATTTTGTTGTGTTACAAAGCACGAATGTATATTCGGATATATATATATATATCACTTAGCTACCGCGACATTAATGGCAATGTTTATAATCGGGGCTCTCCGATGTCGAGACTGCCTTCTCGAGGCGGATGGATATATATCGAAGTGTTGAAGATAAAAATGATTTGCTACCGAAGAGGGCTTTAAGCCAAAACTGATTCGACGAATTTAGAGACAATTGAGAGGGTGATAATGTCGACGGTATCTGAACGATATCATATATTATGATAAGACAAGAGTTGAAGATAAAAAATGTAGCAGCTATATATTGATTCTTAAGCTTCAAAGGAATATTATACAAGGATATATTTTATCCAATGCGCAGTTGTTGATAAAGGATATATTGTAATTCGATGAAAACTGACAAGGGATTATTGGAAAATTATCGTAGCGCGCATTCGGACAGAAATGAATACGGATTGTAAATGAATTGATGTCAAATCGACTCGAATATATATCATTTAATTTCCTCGACAGCTCTACTTCCTTTGACAGCTAATCGATGTCACTCGTATGAAAGTTGCGCCGCGAAATCTTGTAATTGGTCCGCTGGTATTGCTTAAACTTTGCTATAATTTATGCTAATAATTTATAAGCCACGAACTTTTCAAACATTTAATAGGGTACAATTAATATTATCGAACATCAATATCAAAGAGCGAGATGAGGATTGTCCAGCCAAGTAATGTAAATTTATAACGATGCAACCACAAAATTTCTCTCGCTTGCGATCCCTTTATCTACGATTTCGTAACTCTAATGAAAAGTCTCCGAGTGCATCGTCAAGTAGCTTCCGCAAACGAGATACGACAAATTATAGCCAATTTTGACCAGTTTAACCCAATGAGAGACTATCTCAGGCCAGACCAAGAATTTGGCCCTCCCTCTCTTTTTTTTCTCTCTTTCTCTCTCTTTCTCTTTCGTGAAATATCTGTCGTACGAGTAGGTACAAAACTGTCAGGTGCGGCCACAAAAGTAGATATCGGATATTCCTTGTTCTCGAGGACCCTATCTTATCAGGCCAAGCGGAAAAGCAACCCTCGTGGACCGTCGGGACACGTTCCGGCCCAAGTTCTCTCTCCTTCACCCTCTGTTTCTTGCACTGTTTTGTTTCTCGAAATTTCGTGATTTAAAGTTACGAAGTTACAACGGGACACGAAGACGCGAGGTAGGAAGGAAGGCCTGGGCCATATGCCGTATGGCCGACCGTTCCTGTGGCCTGTCGAGACATTCATTGTGAAAATGAATCTTGGGACAAAACGAGAAATTTCTATGAAAATTTGCGAATACCGATTCAAGGTCTCGGTTACGGATTATTTGGGACCCGCCATGCCTGTCTCTAATCGAGTTCTCGTTTTTGAAACGCTCGCTCGTTAAACGAAATTACGTAACGCGTTCATCGAATGTCGATGCTTCGTTAATGCTTCGGCTTAACGAAGCAATTATCCGCTTCCGATAGACCGTCCCGGAAAAATGTCGGCGACTCCGACCGCGGAGTAGTAAAAAGTTTCCAATTAATGAGATCGTAAAGATTTCAGATGCTTTTCTGAGTATACGCTTTCGAGACTCTATCACTCGAGATTAAATCAGTCCTCCTTTTGTTCTTGTACAGAAAATCGTGAAAGCATTTTTCACGAGTATATTCTTTACGGTTCTAATCCTTCTGGGCCAACTCGTCGGCACCGTGAGAGTGGTATTCGTAGGTATACGCGTTGCCGCCGTCGTTCATTCACGCTCTCCATACCTTCCATTGATGCGGCGAGTCCGGAACAACAGTCGGAGCGGAGAAACGCGGCTCCTCCAAAGGAGAAAGAAACTATGCTGTCCGGATAGCGTAACGAGGGAGGTCCGCGCATAAACTACTCTCTCCGCGACGACTCCCGTGAGATCCGCGCGCTCAAAAACTCCGGATCCGCGACACAGACGGTCTCGAGAATGCGTGAAACCGGTAGAGACGGAAGGAAGGAAAGAGATCGACCGCCGAGCTGTCCCAAGGGGATCACGCCTGATGACATCTCGTGACGAAATATAGCTTAATTTTTTTCTCTTACCTGCACTCGAGTACATTCTTAGCAATTTGTAATTAACCATTTAATTTTCATTGAACGGCGAAAAAATGCGCTTATAAATCTCAAACATTAAGAGAGAAGTGTTTCTTTTTTTTTAGCGGAGTCACGCAAGATTAATCTCTGCCTCGCGAAAAGGACGATCGAGAGCGAACCGGCGGTCAGTCGAAATATTTCGAGGACGCGAGACGTCTCCGGGCCCCTCTTTTCGTCTCGTTGCATCCGGTGCTATGCGAACGCTGCGGTGAGACGCGTTACGTCAGCCGCGGCTGCGATTTATCACCATCGTCGCTCGATTCGTCCATTCGCCGGCCATCCGCCGCGCCGTTAGAAAGCCCCGTCATATTATTTGAGAATAATCTAAAACCGATGGTGATTAGTGGAGGTGGAGGAGATCTGCCGGGCCGGGGCGGCGTCACCTGCGCGATCAGCCTCTCGTTTATATCGAGGCCGCAGCGGCGATTCCGGACAGACGGGACGGTCGATTTTAACTATCCATCATCGCTCTTCCTCTATTAAATGACTCTTCGCCTAGTATCGTCGGATGCTGACTTCTGTTTCGACATCTCGCGTCGTCCATTAACGTATATCCGAAAACACGAAAGCAAGTTCGTACTTAATATGTATCGAAGAAGTTTGGAGAAATTTATCGTGTGGAATTTTTATTGCGATTAATTAACAAATTATAGGAAAAATATAACAAATTATGGAAAATTATTGTTCGCGCGAAAAGGCAAAAGAAAACGAAAGTCTTGGCTAGTACGGAATTTTCAAGATATTCTTTGTATATTATCTTTATTTCCATTTTTGCGGTCGAGTAATCTCTTTTTAATATTTCTTGATACGAGACACAAGTATGTCTCAGATAGGTATACGATGTAAATGGAAGGAGAGTGTCAAAACCGACAATGCGCATTTGGGAAACCTTTATTAGGTTAAACCTTATTTAGAAAACCTATGTCGGTTTCACCGATATACTTTTCTTCTCGTGGAATTGTTACGATTTTTATGAATACACACATTAGGTTCGTCGTTTATTCTCTCGAAAAAATCACAAAGACTGACAGACTGAAATCGTTACAGCGACTCCACCAAGAAAGATTGTTAGCATTTTGCACCTTTATTTTTCCATGAAAAGATATCGAGAGAACGGTCGAGGCAGGTAAAAGGCTAAGATATTCACAAAGAGCAACGTTAATTATCGCGTGACATATATAGTCAAGGTCTCGATTATCCCTCAGTTATACTTTGTTTTCCCCAACTCGTATTTTGTCGACACTTTCTTGTTGACATATCGTCCCTTGTAAAAAATACACATAGACCTTGTGGGGCAAAATACGGTTTTTTTTTTTACTCTGACCCAAAAAGCATGTTGCAACATATTCTGTGATTTGTACGTTTATAATGCACGCATTCTATTACACACCAACTGAAATAGAATACTGCTCGTAAATATTGAGCACGTATTCCTTGAAATCTCCGTCCCGTTATCTTAATACCGTTACTTTCTAAACAATGAACTTTCTTTTCTTTTCTTTGCGTTTAAAAATATTATTCTTTTTCGTATTTAACATTTAGACAAACTGAAACAACTGAATAAAGATTATTCGAAAATTTTCTCTTTTTACGGCATCGATAAATGATTTTATGTAAAAAACTTTTTAAAGTAAATCATAATTTTTATAAATAAAAAAATAAAAAAACGAAGTTTAAATGATCGCAATTTTGTAAAAAAAAAAAAAAAAAAAAAAAAAAAACAACATATTTTATTAAAAAATACACATTTCTCTCCTTTATGTATATATTTTTTTAAATATTTAGAATAAAAAAATTTTGAATTCTCAAAATTTCATCGATTGTCAATCCAAGCAGTTTTGGGGAAGAGAATCTCGCGCGACTCGCCGTATAAACGAGAAAAATTTCGGCTCCGGTCGAATCGTACAAAACGCAGCGGCACGGTGATCCTCCAGGGTCGCGTGATTTTGTCGAACAATTTATTAGCCATTATCTGAGACAATGCCGGCTACCTGGGCGCCAAAGGACGCGTACGCAATTTAAAGCGTGCGACTTCTCCGCTGCCGCGAGAGGCGGTGTACGGGGGTGGACTTCTTCGCCGCTGTGCAAGAGGAAGCCGGCCGAGGATGGCATAGGAGGACCACGCATATACGCACCTTCACTCCTCTTCTTCGACGTGGCCGAGGCAGCAAGGCGGACAAAGAGAGAGAGAGAGAGAGAGAGAGAGAGAGAGAGAGAGAGAGAGGACGAGAGGAGGAGAAGTGGAAGAAAAAGTCGCCTAATTGATGCTTCGTCTTTGTTTTGGTTAATTCCAACATGGTTCGGCCATTAAAACGTCCCGCTGTATCGGGGGGCCCGATCTCCGGTGCGAGATAAATGATGACACCCGCTCCAGGGGTACCATACTTACCACCACCACTACCATCGTCACCCACTACTACCACCATCATCGTCGCCACTACCAGTCCTCGGATCAACGCTGGGATACACGGCGTATTTTCTACGGTCGCTATAAACGCCCGTTCTCTCTCGGGGACCATCGGACCTGCCGCGCTCCCGAAGAACACCCGATAATCGTAAACGGAGGTTCTGGATGAGTTTCTTGAAATCGCGCTCGATTTCACGCTTCTCGGGCGCGATGATGAAGACCCGTTTAAGAAAGCGTAAATATCGCTCAATCGCTCGACGTTTAAAACACGAACTTGTATGCACGAACATCCTTAAACCGAATGTGTCACGATAATATCCTTAAAGTACGGTCGATATCGGTATCGAGAATCTCAGGTCCGTTATTATTATATCGCGGTATCGAAGAAACACATTCTAAGAACAATATACTTTTGCTCTCTACATCGCTCGTCGTGTTCCGATACATCACGTTGCCGTTCAAACTCTGTTAGCCTACCAATGTAAAGAAAACTATCGATAATATGTGTATGTACGTGTGCCAATCCCGTGAAAATCCGATAAAAACTAACGGGATCCTCTTCGAAAGTGCGCGATGTAAAGTCTGTCGAGGTCGTCGCACGAAGGCCCAAGTGGCTGGAATAAGGTCAAACGACTTGGGCGCGAGACTTGGAACGTAGATATGATATCGGACGGTGAACGTCGAGAGTGTATAAATTTGTAAAGCCGGGAGCCTGACCACTCAACGCGGAGTGGCATTAACGGCCGACGATCGCCACTAAAACACTAAAGTATTAATGTAAAACACATTCTGATAGAGATATTCTTTCGTCTTGCGTTTCGTCCTCGCGTCTCGCATGGCCTCCTGTGGTCGGCGCCGATTTCTGCGCGCTATCGCGACACGACAACTCCGTCCTGCCGTTTCGGATCTCGATTTCGACGAAGGAGCGAGAAAATGTTGGCGTCATTGCGTGAAACTGAAGCTATGCTCTTTCACGCTGAGTGAAGAAGAAATTTTCGCCTCGGATACGATAAGCTTAATGGATTGTTGCGTAATGTTACAGGCGCGAGGAAAACATCGATTTTAAGCAGAGTTCCTCGTTTCCTACAGTAAATGTTCTACTTGTACTTAGATATTCTTTTCTTTTCTTTCCAGATAGACTTCTCACGTGTCGTAAAATCCTTTAGCTCGTTTCGAAATCCTCGCCTTTATCCTCGTGAATATAAATATTGCATGAAAGCCGCATCTTAAAATCATTATCTTGTCACTTTGCATCCAACAGCGAAAGATCCTACAGCAAATTGAATGGCTGTTCGCGGGATGCTGCGAATCAAAGAATTTTGCGGTTTAAAGTAAAGTTGTAGTAGAATAATCTGAACAATTGTCGTTTAGTTGAAGTGTTTAGTTAAATGTCATCTGAGAAAAATACAGAAACATGAAAACATTCACTTTTGAAATGTTCGCGCTGTTGAATTCCGCGCGAAGGGCAAATCGTAGATTGAATACATCGCTATCATTAATTATCGTCACGAGCGTTATCTGTCGGCGACGACTTTGGTTGCCAGAGGAGGATAAAGGTGACACCTTTAGGAAGGAGGATGAGCGCGCGTTAAATAGAAGAAACGGCGCGGTCGCGAGGCGACGAGCGACGGTTTAATTAAATTAACGCTTAGCGCGAGATTAACAAAGGTGCGAGGAGACATTCGAGATGCATAATGAATGACCTCTCCCCTCGAGGACCTATTCGAGATTCTTTGGGTGGTCCGTCGTCGACTCCGTTCGGACTCGGGCCTCGTTACCGGCCCCGGCGACGGACATTTTATTGCCAGTTTTCGTCCCGATGATTATTTAGCGCTTTACGAGGGCCGGCTGCGCCGAAGCACATCCGGTCGTACGAATTCTCGAAACCCCTCCCGAACGTCGACGAATTTAAAAATCGAGATGTTTATCGAGTCGAATTACGACGAGATTATTTCACGCGCGAATTCTTGCGTAAACTCGGCGCGATTCGCAGACGATTCCTCGACGAAAACTACCGAAAGCTATTCTCTTCGCGCGTGCTATTCATCGAAACCTCCACCATTATACCTCGCTTTATTGTTTTGATAATGTTCGCGAGCGGTTACAAATTTAATAAATCTTTGGATACTTTAATGACGGAAAGGAAGAGAGGGTCCAGTGCATCGTCCAATGATAAAGCGACTAGATCCTCGAAAGGATAACGGACGCGTAATTAAATTCAACTTGATTTTATTGCCTTGGACGCAGGACGTCGTTTATGCGGCTTTTATGCCTTACGAGCAAATTCTCAAACTACGCTTTGATAGTGCCCTGAGATGAGCATTATACGTCAGCTACGGCGTTCTTGGACGCTTTATCGCCGCAATTCCGTCGTACAAATCTTTAATCAAAAAGATATCCCACCGTCAATGGCGATGAATCTTCCACAGGTAACGATCGTCCCTTCGCACACAAATATATTTTAAATAATTGACTCGTAGTTAACCGAGCTTTTATCTAGTTTATCATTCATTTATACAGAATATTTATACAGAATATTCAGTTAAAATATTAATTCTTCATCCGTATCGCGCTTGATCATGTCACATATAAAATTCGATCGGATTTTAATTACCATAAAATTCATCATATGCCAAATAATATTTTAATGAAGCTCTCCGTTTATCGAACAAAAATGCTTTATATCTCTCGACATGTGTCAAATCGCAGCTCGATATTCAAATTTGTTGAAAAAATTCACAATAATCATCGGTTAGTCATATTTTGAAGTACTCGAGGTAAGCTGTAACCATATAAATCGTACTTAAAATAATACGTCGCACTTATGGCTATTATTTTATCAGCGAATATTTAACTTGGCGAAATGTATGGTACACTCAAAATCACGTGCACGGGCACTCAAGAAATCGTCGAAAATGAACATATGTATCGTTTCATAGACGTCCGAGTAGTTGAAATCCTGGCTCCGGATTTAATATTTAGTTCGACTTGTACAATGATGAATCGTAGCGTCCAAGTTTAGGATATCGCCGTTATCGCACTTCGCCACTTACATCCAAAGTAATTATCGAAGTGTCGCACGTGCGAGGCATTACACGGACATCGATGAGAGAGAGAGAGAGAGAGAGAGCACAAGAATAATTTACATGATATATACATTAAAATATAATCGCAAATTATAGGACAAATTTCTTTAAAGTTTTATATATTGTATATACGTACTACTTGTTCCAAAGATATTTTAACATGTTTTCGAATTAGAGAAATCTGACAATGCTCTTTCGTGTAAAATAAAATAATTAAAATTTATAAGTTAGTTTTATCGTTATAGAGAAAATCTACGACTGCATAGAGAGAGCAAGATAGAGGAAGAGAAAGGTTTTATGGAGTCACCATTGGATCTGGTCTGAACAATGCTTAGCGATAAACACGTTATTGCTCATTCTGTCACGTATAGAGGAGTCACATCATCGATTTATTCTTCTCTACTACTTATCTTTTTTTCCGTGTACCGGAAGAGACTATTGTCGCTCGGAACTGTATTCCGGCTAAATTGTTACTTTACCGTTATTACCGTCATCGTTATTACCGCGCATCTTGAATATATCGATTTTTTCTATAGTGGATAATATAATCTCACGAAAACATGAGTCACACTCGGACCGTGATGAATACAGTCGACACTTATCGCATCACGCCGGGTCCTCGTCGATCACCATTATGTTAGCCTCGGTTATTCGACTCGAGGACCATCGAGTCCCGTCGAGACTAGACATAGTCGTCGAATCGAAGAAATCAGTCAGGTAGAAGAAGAACACCGAGGAGGAATCCGACTTCCGCTTGCGCGTGAAATCGTACCTCCGCGTTGCAGAAAAAAAAAAAAAAAAAAGGACGACCCTCCCTCCCATCTGCGCGATCTAATCGTTCGAAAATGACGACATCTCGGCATCATCTATCCGCACGAGAAACACGAGACGTACTCGTCGCGAAAGGATATACGCGCGCGAATGAGAAACGAAGAGAAAGAAGAAGAAATCGGCGTATGGTGCCTCTGACGCGGCTGTCCTTGATTCATTCAGACCCTTTTTATCTCGAGAATTCGTCCCGGAAAGGACGCATGATTTCTCGGAAGATGGGATGGGGGCAGGTAGAGAGAGGGGGAAAGGAAGGGAGAAGAGCTCGTCGAAAAAAAAAAAAAAAGAAAATTCAGGAAGATATTTAGGCCGGACCGTGAATGTGCTGATAGCGACGCGGAGAAGACGCTCGGACGCATCAATGGGCTCCTTCATTCACCTTCGTTCCCGATGCTATCGCCGAGCGGTTTTCGGGGACCGGAACATCGATCTTGGTTCCCCTAATTATTTCCAAGATGGAGATTCGTGAGGGCTAACCTCACGGTTCGGTTACTTCGGGGCTATTTTTGACCCTAAATAGACGTACCTGCTGCTCTTTCGCGGGAGTGTCTCGTCCGGTGAAGAGATAACCGCGCGTGTGTGTGTGTGTGTGTGTGTGTGTGCTGTCACCGCTCTAACGATGGATATCAAGGTGACTTTGCGCGGAACTATATACGGAGCTCATTTCTTTTTGCGATATATATGGAAATTATTTTACAAGATATATCTGTACATTTGTATATTTAGGTCTTCTAACACGGATACTAATGGAATATCGTATTTTGTCGCTGTGTCCAATTTCTATCTCAAAAATTTTACAAACATACAGATTTATATACGTCCAAATATTACTCTTAAACGCACGAGAGAGGAATGTTAGGAAGCGAGACGAGCTATTAAACACGTCGTCTCGTCAGGATTAAGAGATTATCGAGAAAAGTACCGCAAAAAATCAGCAATGACTGAGAGAGAGAAAGATGCAGCGGACATCGAAGCGAAAAGAGAGAGAAAGAGAAAGTGAGAGAAGAACGGAGATGAGGCTGTGAAACGACGAGATGCTCGTCGAGGGTATCCGCGATGATGGAACGTGGCGGAGGAACGCGGTGCCGTAGGGGCACGCCGGCCGTAGTTTCGAGGGGGGGCCCTTGGCGGGGGGTGGTGACAGCGGAACCCAAGGACCGCGGGGGGCCTCCTCGGAAGAAGCAGGAATTTAAGCACGAATGGCCACGCAACCAGCGGAGAGCCGTCACTTCCAGCGAGCCCAGGCATCCATTACCTCCTGGTGCCCTGCCAACCGCCGTACCGCCACTCGTATCTTATATTAATATATTATTTACCTCGCTCCGTGCCGCTATAACTCGTTGCGCATCGTCGTACTATCTCGTCCAGCGAGCGGAAGGAGAAGACGAGAGAGAGAGAGAGAGAGAGCTAAAAAGAAAGAGAAGTAAGAGAGAAATCCGAATAAGAATGGCCGCGATGTGTCACGTGCCTCGCATTGTTCTCATTACTCGACGACGAGGCGGGAGATCGACGATGATCTAGAACCTAGAGGTATTCTCCAGAAAGATCCTTCGAAAGCGAAATCTGACCGGATTCTAGAACCGCGAACGGTTCGCATCGAGCGAGATGGGTCACCCACGTGTGTAAATACGATGTTTCATTCACTTCACACGTTTCATGCATGAAATATTTTCGTTGTCCACTGGACTACGATACTCTAAATGTATCGTTAATTCTTTCTAAAAATATAACAATTCCACTTCCTTGGGGGAGGAGGGAGATACATATACGTATGATTGGCGTATAAGATACATATTTCTACAATTAATTAAAATGCACGTTTATAACAATAACTTTAATCGTAATCACTTTAATCTATAGCCATATCTTACTTTCTTGAAAAAGCCACCGACCACCATCGGTCATTCCATGGTGATCGAAGCGTCACGAAAGCGTCATGACTGCGCATTAAACTCAGATTAATGTGTCCCGCGCCTCTCGCGTGACCGAATCCGCGCGTATTGCGGTTGCAACGCGCGTGCGACTAGATGCGTACGGGGCGGCGTATGCGTATCGGCGGCGGTCTCGTACACGCGCGATACGGCAGGCTTTATGGTATCGCGAGGCACACAAAGGTGGGCATGGAAGACTACGAGCATGGGGTGGCGTATTCATTTCCATGCCGGCCTCGTAAAGCCGACTTAATTTAATGTACTGTTTCACTTTTCTCTTTCTCTCTCTCTCTCTCTCTTTCTCCTGCCCTTTCACCCACCCCAACCACATCCCCCGTGTTTTCTGGGTTTGTAATAAAATCATAACGCTCCGCGGATTATCCGCAAAAGCGGCAGCACCGTCTTGTGATTCGGTAAATTTTTATTGGAATCGATCGATCGATCGAAAGAAAAAAAGAGACAAGATAAAACTCTTTTTTTTTTTTTATATAAATTACAGAAACAAACAGCGAGTTATATCACGTGAACAAGGATGTGAATCATTTCGATTGGAAACAACCCGTGTTTCTCGAGCACTCGCAGATTAATAATAACATAGTACGTATCTCCTTATTATCGCTGTCTCTCGCGTAAGCGGTCGCTATAATTCATTAAAACGTGTTCGTAATCGCGACGCGCGGTAAATCATGTATCCCGCGCTCATTTTTTCCTTTATTTTTTGTAGCAAAATTACCGGAGACCCATCGAATCGTCACTACGAACGTAAACACAGCAGGTAGAAGCGCCGTTGGGGCTATCGGTATCAATAATCTCCTTCTCCTTCACCGTGCGTGGAACTAAACCGCGGCGTTTTGTATCGTCGTGTCATGCAGAATCCCTACACTTGGATACGTTTTATGCGGATACGCATGGGAGAGATAGAGAAAGAGAGAAATATCCTTTTTCCCGGACTCCTACGCGTCCGCGGGACTGTTACCTCCTAATGTCTAATGAATGGCCCTCAATAAATTCATAAGCCGGCCGAAACATGCCCGCGAGATGCAAAACACGCCGCCAATCCGTACTCTCTCCGCCGAACACATTAGCCTCGAAAGTACGCATCCGAATGCGATGATATATAGAGCGGGAAGCTAGTGGTACTTACTACGCGAGTATGGAAAAAGTACAAACGGAAATGACTTGTAAGATTCTTGTAAGGATAGAGCTCGCGGTTCTCCCTTTTCCGCGATCGCGCCGAACCCTCGTGCAATCTTCGAGCGTATCAAAGATTTGTTACGCGTATTTCGCAAAGAGAAGAGAAAGGACACGATAATAATGAAAATAATATGAAAGCTTGCATCTCTTTTTCCTTATATTCTACTAAAGATATTATCAATTCTATTATTATTATCGATTATTAATCATACAGACAAGAGATACATTATCTTTATATAATAGCACGAATTAATTTGCAGAACCTGGAGTTTCGGTTTCACGATTCGAAATTTTATTCCTATTTTTGATCTTAATTTTCTTACATTTATGGATTTTATAGAGGATTTTGATAGATTTACTTTACAAAAGCAATAAAGAAAACGAATAAAAAAGAAAAGTTTCGGCAAAACTATAGATAAAATAGTTCCAAAAAGGATAATACAATTGCTTAAAATGTCAAAGTAGATTAAAATATTAATTAGATATAATACATATTTGATTAGATTAAAAATTGAGAAAACAAAAATGGGAGAAAAACTTCGACACGGATCTCAATTTTTTTTTTCATATGGATAAGAAATTTTCATACAACGTGACACCGACGTCGAATTTTATTTACGATATTACGCACCTTCCATTACGATCGTAAGACGAGAGCGGAGATGAGCTGCGAACACAGAAGCATCGAGCTTCTTCGCCGGCGCTCTTTTACGATGAAACTTTTGCACTCTCTCTCTCTCTCTCTCTCTCTCTCTTTCTCTCTCTGCGCATTAAGACAACACGTCGCAGGGGAAGGTTCCGAGAATTCTGTTATATAAGTAATACATGTCCCCTGACACCTTCATTGTTGAAATTTTCGGTCGAATGGCGTAAGAGAGATTATTTGAAACAGCCTTTATATACACAAGAGAGAAAGCATTATTATCTCAAGTTTTCGTCGCAAAGTAACTTTGAGACCTACGATATTTACCAGAAGGTGAAACTTGGAATAAAACTGACATAACAATTTAAATTTCTAGCACAAATTGTCAGCAGAGCAAAAATACGCAGTAAAAATTGTCATTGCGTTATTTCGTCCAGATCAACTTAATCTAGAATTACCCGAGTCGAAACTTTGCTCTTATTTTTAATATCAATTACCTTATATTTATGAATTCTAAAGAATTTCGAGGAGTTTAATTTATATGGGAATTGAGCTTCTATTTTGTATATATACTTCGAATAAACATACAATAAAGGAATAGTTTCCCACATTTAAAGATTTAAAAGAAGAATTTTTTCGGCACAGATATAAATTAAATAGTTAAAAAAGAAAACTAATTTGACTGTGTAAAGTATCAATGTAGACGTTATAGAATGAAAACTCAGATCGAAAGTAGGAGAAAAAATTCGACTCGAATATACCCTCTGTATCCTGGGTATGATAATCGCCGATTATCGGAGAGGATATGTCAAAACGCGTTGGAAGCATCGTTTCGTAGGCATTTTCTCGATGCATCCCGCGATGCGCGCGAGATGTACCGTCGCAAAACTTCAAACGTTCATACAAACTGTACAATACGTTTCGACAGCGAGCATGGTACACGTAGATATACGTCGTAAGACGCGCGAAGGTAAAACTTGTCTGAACTTTGCTCGGGGAAAAGAGGCGAGACTGCCGGCTGTTGTGCGCGCCGGAAACTCCGCATCGACGGAAACATAACGTCGCATGGAAACGGAGCGTAAGGCAGTTTGTAAGAAGAAATCGTTGGTGATGCGCGTGTCGCGTTCTAAAAAAAAAAAAAAAAAAAAGAGAGGCTGAAGCGAGATGAACTTGAGCGAGTTGACGCCCAAGTTTCGGTCAAAATCTCGTCGTGTGAAAAAGAGAATGGGAATTCATCCTTCGTATTCTTCGACTTTCTCTCGGAATACTTTTCGATAGAAGTACTCGCGGTACGTCAATAAACTAACACTTATTGCATGCTTATATTTATGGTATTAATTTAAGGATGTGAGTAAAAAACGTGTTCTTTAAAATGATTGAATTTATATTAAAATTAGTATTAAATTGAAAAATAATGATAAATTAAAAATTATATAATAATTAATGAAATACTAAAGATTAATAAACGGAAATCCGTTTAAGCAGGCTTTTGCGCACATTCGAAAGCCAATCGAGCTTGATTCATCTTATTCTTCCGTCGCTAATGCTTTCATGCTGTTTGAGCTGTTTACGCGTGGACCTATCGGAATAATTATCGCGTGAGTGTGATCCTTGTCTCGCGTTGATAGTGATCTACGAGGTGCCATTGGAGACAGAGGAGAGAAGGCACATACCGCGGTCTATCGAGATCTACATTTAATTGGCGATCGTCGATACCCTCGGAGAGCGAGCGGACGATTTCGCTAATAACGTACGGTTAACGCTAGCAAGTCGATTCCTTTCGTTTAATTTACCATTGTATCTGCATATATAGCGAGATGCAGTCGCTGAGACAGTTACGATTAACGTCGTCTGCGAAGCTTAATTTGCGATATCCTTGTGCGCAAAATTTATTCCAACGCAAGCAATGTGCAAAGTATTGCCGTTCGAAGAATTTGTAATTTTTTTCAACTGAAAAGCTCGTAACTTTCCTTTCTTGAGAATGCAGGTGATGACGCTCGATGATCGACTCTCGTCCAAATTGGTACAGTAGACGTGTGATGAAAGAAAAAAAAAAAAAAAATTTGACGATTTCGTGTCTTGAGCGCTCTCGACACGAACGCCCATAATCGTGCAAATGACCGCTTTAAAAGCCCGCTACAATGTTGAGATCGCATCGCGGCATTACGCGGTAATGACCTAATGACACTTTGCACCTTTCGGCGGTTCCTACGTCCGCTATAATTATTTGCGGCAGCATAATAGTTTTCTGCACGTAATGTTGCGATTTGTCGACCGGCACTATTGCGCTCGTACGCGCAATCCGTGGCGAAATATCGCAATATAAACACACACATATCCATGCCATTAAAAATCTTTAAATTAATTTGGCGACTTTTTCCACACTTAAAGAGCGGTACGAGAGCGAGGTCGCTCGTGTATCATTAATTAATCGCGCGGCGAAAAATTTGATTAATATCTTCAATGTGAAAGATGATAAATGAATAGCAATCTAAATCAAAATTTTTCTCCTAAATGCAATTTTAATTTTCAATCTAACATCTATATCTTTTTATTACTTATATTTTATTTTTGTTATCTTATTCTTTTATTCATACTCTATTAAACAGTCAGATCACTATTTTTTGAAACTATTTAATCTATATAATTTTGCTAAAAAAAGCTTCTCTTTTATAAATATGAAAAAATTGACGTGGATATTAAGAGCCAAATTTCGACTCATTGTCAGTTGGTGGCAGATTCGACGAATATCAGATTCTTCGACATTAATGCAGCACGATGACTATTTAAATCTTTCGTTTAACGCGCGCTTCATCTTTTTTACTAGTCACATACAATGTACGTGGGAAGCGAACACGTCGACGAGGCGAGAATCATTGCTCATTAACGCGGCGATATCGTTGGATCTCAGTTGCGGTAATCTCAGCCGTGTACTCATAGTAATTTATTGCTGATAAGAGAAGCATTGGGAAAGGTGGCATTTATCGCTAAAAGCATAATGGCCGCTTTGGCATTTATTATCAGTGAAATGGCAACCTACGGCGAGCTTGATTTATGAGTGAATTCTATGATATATTTTTATACCTCGCGTATATACATATATATATGAACATGAGGAGCTGTCGGCACCTATTCTAGCGTGTGTGACTATTTCGCCCCGAGCGAATACAATCATATCTCACTGTTTTACGCGGTTGTACAAATTGTCAATTAAATTCGATAAAGAATATGAAAAAATGATGGAAAGAAGATTTAGAAACTGAATCATTGTTCCACTTGACGTTTATCGCGCGGTGTGATTTATCGCGCGGATAAGCGGAGTGTGCAATCTTAAAACAAGCTGTTTAAATCATGTCTCTGTCTATGTTAATTTATTGCAATTACGTTTGCTCGTTGCAGCAAAAATTGCCGCAACTTCAAATAACTTCGAATGTCTGCCAAAGAAAATTGTTTAAATTTTTTTTTTTTTTTTAATTCTCTCGCTTGTCATTAATATTGATCGTGCAGTATTGATGCACGATTGATCATCATGCATTATTTTTCGATGACAGTTAATGGAGCAATTGAAATTGTATCTAGATATGCATGGATTCGAAACAACAGATGCTTATACCGCGGCATGCGCGCACGTAACATTCATATTGCCAGAGTTCTTGGCCACAATCGCAGCTCTCATAAAATCGTAATCACCACTCGATGCAAGTGTTGCATTGTATAAAAACGCTTATAGTTCACGTAAGTAGTAGATGGCAGCACCGTACTGCGCCATATGGAATTAAAAAGAGTGACCGAGAGAGGGAAAGAGGCTGGGAGGCAGACGGAAGAGAGAAAGGAACGCGGACGAGTTGCCAGGGGATTGAGAGGGAAAGAGGAGAACGTGAGAGAGGGCAGGAAGAGATAGAGAGAGAAAAAAAGGGATGAACGAGACGAGAGATAGACAGACAAAAAGAGAGAGAGAGAGAGAGAGAGAGAGAGAGTAACGCATCGCGAGGAGTAGGAGGAAACAGTGGATCGAAAAAAGATCGACGATGAGGACGGAATAAAAACAAATGAAAGACGCGCGAGAAGAGGACGGAGGATGTTAATGCGTACGTGCTCTATGGTGGTGTGCGTTTAATCTCCTCCGGGACACGGAGGTGGGCCGTTGGGAGTCCAGTCCGCGCCTCTTAGGAGGGAGATGACTCGGCTGCTTTAATGATTCCAAGGGAAAATAATGAAACATGACCAGGTATCAGAAAGGGGCGTTACTTCGGCGTATGGGCCAAAGGAGGAAAGGGGAGTTTCTCTCCCTTTTCCTACGCGTCGTTGATATAAGGACCAGAGTACGGCGTCTCGTCGAAGGAGTAGGAGATACTAATGAGGTACGCGAGGAAGAGGAGGACACGGAGAATCTCGTTCAAGAAGAAAGACAAGGAGACAGAGTGGAAGAGGGTGGGCAGCCGGAATAGACGAGAGGAAGAAGAAGAAAGGAGAGCGAGATAGGGAGAAGAGGCTGTGGCTCTGGACCACTGATTATCAGCGGGGATTGGCCTATGGGCCCGACCACCGGCGCGACCTGGTTGGACGAACGGATCCCTCGGTGCACCAGGTGAGAAAAACTCACCTGAGAGAAACCATACCTCTACGGCAGCTGGGAGTGGTGAAGTTATCGCATCATGGGGTAATGCTATCACGGGGGTACCAATGGTCCACCGCATGGATTCGGTTATCAACATCCCGCCCGTTGTCCGCCACACTGTTCTTCTCGAATAGAAATTGTTCTTCTACTTTCAATCTCAGTTTTCGATCTAATATCTATTTTAATACTTTAATCAGATCTCACTCTTTTTAAACTATTTGATTTATAATATTACCGAGAAAGCTTCTCTTTTAAACCTCTCTAACAATAAATGGAAAACTGTTCGTTTATTGCTTGTTAGAGGTACAAAATAAAATATCAATTTTTATATAAATTAAATTCATCGAAATCCTTTAAAATTCATTTAAAACATTGAAGTTGAAAATAGAAAGAAAATTTTAATTCAGGCCATCACGATTTTTCAGCAATCGCAATTATGCGATTAAAATCGTATATTACTTATTTAGACCATCATCAACAGCTGTGAAATATTAAATAAAACATCAAAGCGTGTATTATAAAAGCAAATTCGCACATAAAAGAACAAGCTTAAAAATAAATAGAATTGTACTTAATTGTGACTCTCAACGATCACTATGGCAAACTACGGACAAGCGCAATAAGCCTCCCTTCGATTCCAGCCGTTAAAAAAGGAGTTACATGTCATTGATTGTTCAGAAATATGATATAATGTTCAAACAACTGATGACGATACAAATAAGAGACCAAACTATACGGCTTTAAATAATTAATAAATCGCATTGGAAGGATTTTCAACATCAAAGTCTTCGACTTCGTTTCGATTTATTTAAATATAAATTTATTAAACAAATCTAACAAAGGAAATCAAAGTAGATGTTATATTAAAATTTGAGATCGAAAATAGAAAAGAAAGTTTGATCGAGCTGTTAAAATATAGGTGTAGATGTGGATCCGAAAATCGCTATTAAAAAAGAGAAAAATGATAAGCTTAGAGCGGCATTCTATAATATATGTATAATTATATATAACCTGAATATATATAATATCGTACCCATTTTCTCAACGATGAATTGCATTAGGTGACGTTGAAAAAATAATATTGCACGATGGTGATGTTTTTAAAATCCGCTTCATAAATATGTATATCCATTTAGAGCGCAAGATTACCGAGATATCAAACTTTGTTATAAGCTTTTCTCAAGAGATCGCGATCGATAGAATTGGTCTCTCTCTCTCTCTCTCTCTCTCTCTCTCTCTCTCTCTCTCTCTCTCTTTCGACACGCTGTTTTGCGTATGAATATAAAATAAGTCTTTAGCCGACTTCAATAAAGAGCGACTCAACAGGAAACGATAGTTGCTTTGTTATCAGACGGATGCAAACTCGCGCAATTATCTATAATTGCCGTTTAATGGCGGGAACGATAGAGGAAAGGGGGAGGAGGGGGGGAGGGGCACCCGCTTGTCAGAAGCCATATACCACCTGATGCAGATCGATACCGCACACAATGAACGTGTTTAATTGCTTCGGATATTTGGCAAGATCGCCGCCGACATGTTGTGGAAGTGGTCTCGCCGCATGTTCATCGCCTTCCTATGAAGTATATACTTTGCATATTATGTAAATAGCGACCTTTTAATTACGTTCACATTCAAAGAGCGAACAATTTTTTTGCCGAATAATAAAAGAGAACAAATTTAAAATTATGTTCAGGATCCTCCTATATCGTTAAATTTTATATATATGCATACATTTGTATAAAATACAAAAGAAGTGTGATTGTATAACGCTTTGCATTGTTAAACTAGACAGAAATAATTATTAATTAAGTCATAATTGCATGTTGCCTTGCGGGGAGACAAGTCGGGAGAAAAAACTTTGAACATTGCAAGTCCATTAGCGTGGACTTTGAGAACATAAAAAAAAAAAAAAAAATAGGCGCATGTGTATCGTTTTACCGATAATAGAAATTCACGCGACATTTGTTGAATTTAAGAGCAACGTTTTTCTGGCAATAATTGCGCGAAAAGCGCAACTCTGCCAATGTCAACTTTATAATAAACAAACGCGTTCGGACTAGAGTGCTAATTCTCGTACATGCCAGCATACAGGTTTCTAGATAAAAGCTTATAATTAGTATATGCATAACTTGTCTTTGAAGGAGTCTTATCGCTCCCCTTAAACCACCGGCTGCGGTCGTCGATTATACAACCTCGTTTTTTTTTGTTTTTTTTTTTGTAACAATACTCGGAAACGTGCTGTGCATTTTTGTATCAAAATATCGATAAGATCACGAGTCAAAATTTTTCTTCTACTTTCGATTTCAATTCTCAATCTAACATCTACTTTGATACTTTAATCAATCACTTAATCCACCCTCTTTTTGAAACTATTTAATCTATAAATCTTTTTATTAATTATTTTATTAATACTATAATTTTTATTTTATTTTATACTATTAAAGAATATTTAATTTTATAATATTGCAAAATATTAATAATTATTTAATCTATAATCTATCAAACTTTTTTCGCTGAAAGCTTTTCTTTTAAATCTCTAACAACTCTAAGACATTCTGTTCGTTTATTATTTATTTAAGGTATAAAATAAGAATTCAATAATTTTATATAAATTTAACTTATCGACATCTTCTACAATCCATAAATGTACGAAAATTGAGGTTGAAAATTAAAACAAAATTTACTCGGATAGCAAAACATGCGCGAGAAAGTTTATCACAAATATAAAAAAATAAAAAAAAATATACAAATTCGATTGATCGGTTTAAAGAGTGACGTTTTTGGACCAAGTGTATTAACTTGACGTAAAACAATATAACAATCGAGAACGAGACGAAGCGATCATTAACGCATGACTCGCTTTTGTTCGACGATACACGTGAAACAATCACGATTGATTGACACGCCCGCGTAAATTCGTTGATCGGTCTTTCAATCACAATCCATCAGCTGGGTGGATCAAACAAATTCAAAAGAAAATCGTACCTGTCTACAACGAATGATGAATTGTTATTTCAATCCTGTCGCGTGCGTACCTCTCGCGTTCCATATTTATATCAAAGTAGTTCGCTATATTAGTGTAATATGTTTATAATAAAATTTTACCCATGAATTATGAGACACTCGTTTTAATTATTATTTCAGAAATTAAAATCGTGAAAAAGTGAAAAGATAATCATCAAATTGTACACTTTATCAAGCAAATCTCTGTGAGACTGTGGTCTTTCTCGCGCGACCCTACATTCGTTTCTCGATTGGAAGACGAGAGTCGACACTTTGACGGCTTTACGAATCGGTTGATCGACTTTCTAACGGACGATCGTTGGAGCGGCTTCTTTAGATCGTCCGCAGGATTGGTGAGGGCCGGCCTGCACAAAGACAAGCTGAGCGACGAATAAGGGGATAGCTGGGAGAGGGTTGGAAATCTCGCGCTTCGTTTAATTAATGAATGGCGGCAGCGTTCTTCTCTTCTTCTTCTTTTTTTTTCTTTTTTTGAGGAAGAACCGCCGCTCTCTCATCTAAACGTAGTTCTCTTTAGGGTTCTCACATATAGTTAGGAGCGCGGTGTCACGTATTCATCACACGGATCTAACTACGGCACTTTTTACGAGCCTCTCGCACACGTATAACGACGACATACACGGTTGAAACTCATGGGTGGATCTAACTACGACATCCAACGCGATAAATCTTTCATGTTGCCGCGCGACAAGGTGCATCCTCGGACCCTTCTCGAAGATCGGCCATGATGGCGCCGGCCATGGATATCTCGGAACATGGACCATTAATGTCGAAGACTTCTCAGATGCTAAAATCTTTTTACCTCAACACTTGCGAAAGTTGTCATTTAAAGAACGTGTTTATGAATCATCGCAAATTCGTCAGATTGTTATTCGCTTCTAATAATGGGGAAAAAGTTGCAAGTAAATATACTTGTACCCGTTTATATCCGTTCAACTGCGGATATCTTTACAATTGCGTGTATATGAATGTTCTTACCTTATATCGAGGTATTTAAAATCGAACCTTGGTCTTTCGATCTTTATATCCGATCCGATATGTTAGGTAATGTAATTAATGCGATGCCCAATATTAGGATATTTTTGCTCTGACATATTTGCCCGTGCAAGATTTCACGATTATCGCGGATACGTCGACAAAGTGTCGGCCAAAATCCTTTGAAGATATCGCGTATCTATCTGTCTACTCGATGTTTGATCTGCTTCGAAACATGGACGAGCACTCTGTCCGCCGGTGATAACGGCCGATGATTGCTGATACATACTTGGAGCGATTATAATGCCTGTCATTCGTCCTGGGTATAGATTGATCTTATCGAACGTTGTACAGATATATGCACGCACATACACGAGAGACATTCGTGAAATAAATATCGATAATAATATCGTCATTATTTTTCATGTAAGTAAACTATTCTCTTATATGTAGTGTATTATTTAATTAAAACAAAAATTTTTTTATGTATACGTACAGGGGTTTGAGAATTAAACGTTTTAATTGAAAATATGGATTTAAGATTTTAAAACAAGTGTGAAAATATCTCTAGAAATACCATATATGCCTGCGAATCTCTTATTTAAGAGATACCGACATCTAAAGCTATGAATTATTATACGGCTATTAATATGCGAAACTTGTAATTGTATAAACATCAATTATCGCATTACGAAAATCGTATACGAATATTATATATATCACTAAGAGATATTCCTCAGTTTGTTCGATACTTATGTGAAATGAACATAATTATATCTCACATTTACTGTAACGTAATATGTCGTATATTTGCGTATAGTTTTTATAATAGATATGCTAATGCTGTCCTGCTGCGTAATTTTTTGATGAATAAAGATCATTCAAACAATTACAGCTATTTAGTTCCGCTGAGTCACTAATGTTGTGAAAAAAAGATCCTAAGCTTGTCTTCGTAATTAAGGCAATTAATTTTAACAAAATTTATAATTATCTTAGAATTTTTATTTTTTCTAATAATAAAATAGTTGAAACATTATTAATTTTTTTTACTACTACTTGACAATAATTTAAAAAAAAATCCATATTTAAAATATTTAGATATTAATATCTCTTTAACAAGGCGTTTGCAGATATATCTTTAGAGATGAATTTTCTTACTTATTTTTTAAGATTCCATAAGTTCATATTTTAAGTTAAATCATTTAAACTGAAAACATTCTATATATATATATATACAAATAAATAAGTTATATATATATATATATTACATTTAAAATATTTTTTTTATACGAGGAGGAATAAAATTTATATACACTATACGTAAGAAATCATGCTGTATATAACAATAATATTTATATATATAATATACATATACTATTGTTATCCTACATCTAAATCTTGAAGAATGTAAGACTTAGATGAGCGATTGATTACTATTTAGTAGACTATAAAAAACCGAGTCTTATAGCGTGGACAAACATTTCACCTTGTCTATAATGCAAGTTTTTATATACGTGTATCGCGTACAATGGCGCGCACAAGTATCGCGGTCCACCCTGTCGTAACGGAGGCAGGCTTATGCCGTGAGTGGCGTATTAATTATACCGCGCGGCTCCTTATAATGTAATTTATGGGAGGGCGCGCGAGAGAGCGAGGGGAGCGTTATCAATTCGCGCGAGATTAATCACTTAAGTTTATACTAGCCTCTTCTATCCACTTTACTCTGTAAGTAGTACTCCTCGCCTTGCTCCCACGGCTTCTCTCCCGTGTCTCAACACCATCAGCAACGCTCTTGATTTATGAGGTGGAGCCGTGCGGTAGGTCTGCTCAGCGTGCTATTACACTAGACGAGCGGTCTTAATAAAAGTTTATCCGGAGAGTCATTGTGTCGGGCCGGGAAAACCTTGTGTTAACCACCGTTTCATTACAACGAAACAGTCCCGTGTCATGAGAAAAGCAACATTAATCTTATGCTCGACTTGAGCGGAGCGCGCTTCTCGACGGGCTCAACGTGCTATTATTTATGTAAATATATATAAAAAAAAAATATATATATATAAACGTCTAAAATATCGATTGTTGAATTTTCTGAGAGAGTAGTAGTTAGTATCAGTGCCGTCCGTCTATTCTCCCTTTCTCTAATAATCTGGGAATAGAAAATAATTTCACGAACTATTCGCATACAGCTCGATAAGGTTTTTGGATCGTACAATACGCGCTACGAGAAAAATCAGACGTTTCGCGGCTTGTTTCTTAATCGACGCGAAAAAAAACTCGCTTTTTAAAAAAAAAAACCGGAAAGAATTAACGCAAAATATAACGCGCGCGCACTCTGCCGGAGAACGGAATAAACCCGTCCGTGATTCTTTCCTCGTTGCACCGGGCATTAGAATCGTCTCGCTCGTAGGATCCCCCCGTGCGGATAATTCAACACGGTGACAACCGTGCTGCGCACACCGTCGAGAGGATCTCCTCCCCCCCCCCTCCCCCCGCCGCCGTGAGATATCCGCGTCGAGAGCAGAGACGGGGGGTGGCCGCCGCCGAATGGCCACGACGCGGCACCCCCTTCTACCGGATCTCTCTAGTATAACAACACGCTAGCTCCCCACTTTTCTTACTCCGCCGCGGATACCAACGAGATGGGTCTATAACCGTCCTTTGTGTCGAGTCGTGCTGCCACCTGCCCGACAGTTTCGACGACCTTGCCCGTAACTAATTTCATCGAACATTTCGAATTGTCGTCCGTGGTCTCATTCTGAACCATGGAACGACGTCTGTATAAGAGAATATCGAATATGGGGGGTCCCCCAGTAGAAGCATGGTCAGCTTGATCGAATGTAATTTATCCCCCCGAATGAAGTAACATCCGCTTTAAAGATCTTGTATACAGGAAGTTATATGATAATAATGTAAAAGATATTTTTTATTTTTAATCCCCAGGTACATATATCGAATTATAATAAATACCTATATACTCGTGTAAAATCGGCTCCACACGACATGAACAATACGCACCAATGTTAGACAACATTTGCTTTAAAGATAATATGTAATTGTCAATTGGCCATATGTAATACATACACATGATATGATCAATATCATTATCATATTGGTCAATATTGGTGTATATTGACTATATTGTGTGGAATCGACTTAAGCATCAAAAAGGACGTAAAATAGGGGAAGATAGAGAAGGAGTATTCATACATCTACGTATTTCGTACGATTGATTGTATGTTTACATGTGGAACGCGTAATCGTAATTGAATTGGATAGCTGGTAATCGGTCTCCCTTTATTTCAGGTTTCGCAATCCTTTGTTATCTATCATCCTAAAGGATCGGGGAATAGGGGGAACAGCGATATATATCCGTTGCAAATAATTGCGAGTCGCGCGAGATCGCGAACGCAACATGCGGTTTGCTCGCGCGACATCGAGCACGACGAGTCCCTTTTTTTGCTTCGGTATTACGTGCACACTTTTTACTTATTGCGCGCGATCTATAATTGCAGGTTATTGCCAAGACTCTGATAACTCTTTTTTCTTTATTCAGCTCGCGCTTGTCGGTTCGGCAATTCGCGTGTGAAAGGGAGGAGAGGGACGAGGAGCGCGGGGAGAACCCGACCATTTTACACGCATGTATCGTGTCATCTACGATACGACGTGTCGTAATGTGTTTTACACATTTGCGTGCATCGCCGATACACATCGCGATCTAACATTCTACTCTGGCAAATTGTCAAACGTACCACTTAACGTCTATATTACGCGAATTATGCGTTCGCGAGCCTTTCGATTGTTTAAGAGCGGCGAGTCGTTTGTACGCATATAATCTGACATTTGTACAAAATAATTTCTATCGAATTTGTATAAGTATGTATATGTGTGTGTGTGTGTGTGTGTGTATGAAAAATATTATTAAATTTAAGATGATCTCATACCTATTCCCTTTAATGCACATTGATGATAAATTTGAAACTGTTGATTATATTATTATAATGTATTACGAATCTTATTGAATGATTAAGACATACGAAAAGATATCTACAGCCATAAAATTCAACGAGCAACGTGCGCGCATCGTGATTGATAAGTTTCAAATTAAATTAACTATCGCAACCCACATACACATACGCGCGCGACAAAAAGGGGTTTAAAAGGGATTCTAAATATAATGATCACTTTTTTCGAAACAGAAGAATCTAGATAAAGAAGCCTAGGTGTTACCGTCACTTTTCCAAGATAGAACAAGCTTATCGAAATAACAGAATCTCATATGGAATTGAAATTTCCGCAATTGCGAATCACTTGACAAATATTTCAGTAATTTTCTGTCACAAAACGGATGCGCAGCACTCGGGGGGAGTTGTCGCATCACACTATCTCGCTTTTTATCGTCGGGGAAGATGGAGTTTCCCGCGACATCGATATCGTTATCTTGATTTATCGTCGATAACTTGACACGACGATGATGACATCGTTATAAGACAAACGGCTATCATCGCGCTGCATCCTCCGTCGTCATCACCACAAATACCATTCCAAAATCGAAGACGTTCGATTTCTCATGATCGGCACGCGCACGCACAAAATCCAATATCGAGAGACAGCTTAATTCTCAGAGTCGCAGTTTAAAGCGACTACGACTATTACGCTGCGCAATGTCTGTGCAACGTCGACAAATTTGACGTTGCATTCGCGGAAAATCAGCATCGTAAGAACAGACGAAGGGGCGAGATGAAGATGAAGTTGAAGGGCGAAGGAGAGAACGCGCGGACGAGAGGGAGACTTCCTACGTGTCGGCATTTCGCGATGCACTCGCGAAGAAGGAAGGCGCTCGCACACGAGCAGCAACGCCCTCTTAAAGAAAGCGCGAAGGAAAGGAGGAGGGCGAAAGCCGGACGCGGAGAGGGAGAGTTTGCGCGCGATTGTGTGTAGACCGCGGTGTTAACAAACGGTACACTAATGTTTCACATCTCGGTTCTGCACCCCTCCCCCCCCCTCCCCCCCAACCTCCTTGTCGTCCAACCCGCCGACCCTTCGTCGTTCTTCGGTCCCTCGCTCTCGGTCGCTCCGGGTCCCAAGTCCGTCGCGTCGTCGGCTCGATCTCGCTCCCTCGTCGACGAGCACCTCCGTCGCTCTGCCGGCGAGTGAGAACGCGAGGTAGCAACTCGGCGTGCCGTGCACGTACGGTCGAGAGGTGACGACAAGAAGAGAGAGGCGACGGCGTTACGAGTTTCAGTGGTAGTCACTCTCACCGTGCTACGCAACACAATCACCTCGTCGAGGGGGAAAAGAGAGGCGAGGACGAAGGAGACCGGAGGAGGCGGGGCGAGGTTAGTCCGCGCCCACGGAGGGGAAAAAAGCCGAGCTCCGCACCCACCATGGTGACGTTAGAGGGGAGGCAAAAGAAGTATGGAAGGGGACAATTTATCCGATGTCTCTCTCACCCGCCGCGCCGGCTCACCAATACTCACTGACATTCGGTTGGCGCACGTGTGTGCGTGCGCGCGCTCGTCGCCAAGATATATCCGGTTGCCACCAGGTGAGCGTGTGTGCGTAGATTGCGCGCGCGATCGTCGATCAGTTGGCGAAAAATACATCGGTGCATCTCTTTTTCTCATCCAGGTGCGCCTTTCCGCCCTTCCCCCCCCCCCCCCCACCAGCGTGGACAATGGGATATACTTCCGCGATCCGCCACCTTCAACCGCCCCCTATCCGCCCATTTCGACGGCGGTCTCGCTAAGAGAGTGACAAGTACGCGCGAGGAGAGGAGAGTCTCTTCGAAAGAACTGCGCAAAGCATCCTCGCGAGACGACCCACGACCGAGATCCCTATCGCCGTCGCCGCAATCGTCACACGCTGGCGACCGTTCGCAAAACTTACTATCACAAGGTGTACAATTATCTTTCGTTTGGATAGCCAAAATTTGATTAAATAGTATTGGAAAAAAAAATACTCGTCCTTTCGCTGATCGATCCAAGCAGAGATAGTAAAGATTGCAGAATCCCGTAACAAAATCTAACAGACTCTGACGAGATGATCGACGCTCGGGACGCGTGCGACGAAACGTTCGCGCGACATTGTTACGTTAAACTGTCGGAACGAGCGTAGTACGCGGCGTAAACGCGTTCGTGTAATACACTCGCTGGAGTGACGATCGTGCATTTCGTACGATGTAAATGAGCGCGAGAGAGACAGACGAGGTGGGAACGAGACCGTGAACGACACACAGATGGAAATGAGAGAGACGGACGGACGAGGGAAGAGAGGAAGCGAGAGAAAGAGACGGGAATGTAGAGACACACCAATAAGGAAAGAGAAAGAGGCGAGTTGGCGTAGTCAAGTGTCGCGTAGTGCGTGGAATAAGGAGTGCGCGGTATCGGAGCTAACGCCGAGCACGAAGCAGGTAGGGGTACGAAGTAGCCGGCGATCTTGTCCTAGCGTGAAGGAGGAGGAGGAGGAGGAGAAGAAGAAAGAGGTAGCGGTGAAAAAGAGAAAGAAAGAAGACGACGATGGTGGGAGACACGGATCGGAGTGTGCGGTCGTGTCCGAGGTGGAGAAGGAGGAGGAGGAAGTGGTGGAGAATCAGTCGGCGGGAGAGAGGGCAACGAACAAACTACCGGGAAGAAGTCAGCGGCAAGTAAAGCAGCGCCGCCGAGGCTAAACTTCGGGATCTATCGAACTAAAATTGTCGTGTAGTTTCTGCCTCCGTGCCTCCCAATCCACCTACCCCCCCCCCCGTTATTTCCCCCTTCGCGTTCGCCCTCTCTGCCAACTGCTCACTCTTCTCGCCCCACCATATATCGGAGCGTGGCAGCATCTCGGCCGGTCGCGTCCCCCGACCGTCTCGTTCAACCCATCCCCTCCATGCGAACGAAAGCCGAGAACGAAGAGGGAAGAAAGCGACTACGGTGGGGCGTCACGAGCGAGGGCGAGCTATTCCGGCCGTTGCGCGAACGAGCGAGAGGCGAAAAACTGAAAGAGGAAAGGACGGAAGAGACCCCGACTCGCCCGTGCGGCGAGGGGGAGGGGAGAACGCAGGGAGAGAACGCGAGCGCCCCACGGGCGACTCACCATATTTTATTGTCGCGTTTGCCGACGCTAACCGCCGAGGCTCCGTTCGACGAGGAGAGACACACGTAGGGGAATGCCTACGACGGGTATCCGCGCGGGAAGAGAAGAGTGCCACGCACGACGCGCTACACACGGCGCGCTAATACGAGAGAAGCTACGCGTTGCCAACGAATTCGCGCGCGCGGGGGGTACGACAGAAGATTGTCGGCGACCGTCGGGAGAGCGTGTGGCAGAGGTGGTGCCCGTAACCCCCACCAAATCGCCCGCCACGTCGACCTGGACCCTCCCACCCGTCTCGCCGACGGCAAACCATCTCGCAAAAATCGTCCCCCTTTCCGCGGAAGGAAAAGAACCACGGCGACGACTCTGCCACCACCAAATACCACCACCACCACCACCGTCAGTGGCGAGAGAGAGTTCTCTCGTCGGAGCCGTTTCTCTCGTCATCGGGCCACCACCACTAGCGCGATACTATCGTTACTCTACCCGCCAGCGCCATCGGCACCGTGTACCCGTCGCCTCCTTCTACGACACGGCAATCAACCGTCATCTCGCGGAATCTCGCGAGTAACTTGCAGGGGGCCGCGTCGTGTTGTTCCGCGAGCGAGGGGGACGCGCGCTGGGCAACGAAACGGGCAGTGCTCATCGCGTTTGGGTGAATGTGGAGCAAAGTTATTTTCTCCAGTGACAGTCGCGTCCAAGTGCACGTCGAGATAACGGATAGAAAACGCTCGATTGGATTTTGATACAGTTGGGCATCGCTCGGAAAAAAGGAGGGGGTCTTACGGACAAGGAGTGAGAAAGAAAGAGAGAGAGAGAGAGAGAGAGAGAGAGAGAGAACGAGATAGAAAGGAAAGGGACAAAACGGGTATAACACAGACAAGGTCTGGTCCCATGTAGGATCTTGCGTCGGGAGCTAACCAGCCGGCGTGTTGCACGAGGCAAACACGCACCGCCGTCAGTTCGTACTTGGCGCTTTCGCGGAGCGCGCGCGATCGGTAGCGCCACGACAGGAGCCGCGGCAAATCGGCAGGTACGCGCATCGGGCGCGGCGAGAGGAAGAGGAGAGAAAGCTAACATAAGAATAAGAAGACAAGCGCGCGCGCCGCTCTTTCGCGAATTCCGAGCGCGTGATTGCGCAGGCCGTCGGCTGGCGACCGGCTGCGTGGAAGGACCGGCTGCGAGGGGATAAAAAGAGACGGCCGGTGCGCGCGTGATTCAGCGTCGTCCTCGTCGCCACTCTCCCGTTCTCCCTCTCGCTCTACCTCTCTCCCTCGCTCTCCTCCTCCGCTCATTCCTCTCCTTTTTCAGCGGTGTCCCACCGACACTCTCGCGCGCTCAACCTACCTATCGCTCTATTTCTCCATCTTTCTCCCTCTCCCTTCTCTCGCCTCCCCGTCCCACGCTCCCTCTATCCCGTCTACCCTTCTCGCTCCCACCCGCCACGGCCGTCTCGCTCGCACTCGCGTACCTCCGCCTTCCTATCCGCTAAGCGGAGGACTGGATTCCGTCGAAAAGAAACGACGATTCGGAGGATAGTCGCGACCGATCATAGCTGGCGCGTCGATCGGATCAACCGAAGTGAACTAGCCGCCGCGACTAACCGCATCGCGCGCGCTACACAAGTATCGCAGCGTCGCGCGCTGCGCGTGCCCTCCGACCTTTGCTTTTTTTTTGTTCCCTCCCCGCGACACCGGGGATATAGCGCGACTCGTGGTGCGCGTCCGGTCGGTGGCTCGCACTCTTTCTCCGGGAGGGACCCTCGGCGCGCCGTGACCCCCTTCGACTCGACGCGAGTGTGACCTCGGAGTGCACGCGGACCGTGTCGACGTTCGGGCGGCTTTAGTCGATCCTCTCGAGTGTGTGTCCGATACGCGCGTAAGCGTACTACGGAAGACTGAGAACTGCGACACCGCGATCAACTTGTTCCCGCGCGTGTTGACAGTGTCCCGAGTGTGCATATGCCAGCAACGGACCGTCAGCGATTGCGACGGGATAGCGCGCAGCCGGGCACCGGGTCGCGACGACGGGACGCGCGGGAGTGTCGTCGCCGGCGCGAGTAGCACCCTCGCTGGGGGTGGCGCGTGACGCGAGACCTCTCGCCGATGAAGTAGAGAGCGAAAGAGTGCACGGAGGATCCGACGAAAGTGACAGGGAAGCGTCGGGAGATGACGGGATTCAGCGAATGCCGCGGACTCTTGGAACGATGATCGCGTAGCGGCGCCCGACCATCACGGCCCTGAGCGGCCGACGCATCATGTCACAGTTCTCTTTTCGAGGATCGCCAAATCTACAGGTGAGAGAGCGCTCAGCTCGATCGCGAACCGAAATCGCACGCGCGAGTAAAAAAGATCACGAGCTCGGAATGTTATAGCTTCTTCTGTCAAACTTCTATCGTAATCGTGCCGAGTTTGACATTAGCGCGAACACGCGACGCTCATTGCGCGAAAATTCAATTAGGATCCTCCCAAGTAGGACGCGCGCGTATTAACATTTGCCGCGAGATTTCGAATGGAATATCTTCGGTCGACGCGAGTGATTCCATGATAAGATCGATACGGTAAATCGACGATTAGGAGACGCGTAAGCGAATAGATAAATCGGGGACACGGTTGTAATGTCAGAGATCACGTTGCTAATGCCGGCGATTTCCATTTTTACACTTTTCGAGCCAAACCTTTTAGTTCGGCTTTATTCGTATACCGTTGTCAAAAATTACATATTTTACACAGCGGCCGCGCGTATATTTCAAACAAGAAAAACAGAAATCGAGATTATGAATTATCCGAGAGATAAGTGAATTCGTATCCTATAAATAGTGCGCCATACGAAACACCGTATATATTTGTCTGCGCATTTAATGTTTTGTTTTAAAAACAACGTGACATAGGAAATTGATCTTTTTTTTTTCGACCGCGAATTATTTATTGCGCGTTTGTATCGTTTACCCGACATGTCGTGTCATTCTTTTAATTGCACGAGATAATCAATTGAATCAGCAAAGAATCGTGTATTAGTTTAAACCCGTTCCGCATCGCGGAACTAGTTATTAGCGAATTAATTTAAATCAACTATACTGTTAACATTATTAAGTATACTTGTAATTTGACTTTTGTTCTTTCCCGATTTGTAAAACTAATCTCGTTTAGTGCACAATTAATAATTAAAAATAACGTGTAGCTCAAGCTTTCGCGAATGTCCATTTTTAGATAGACAATTCTGTTTTATTTCGCGCCGAAGTGATTAAAAGTCTATTCCAACCAGGAATATCGAATCTGAAAAACATTGTAAATCTTTTTTGTGCACACAAGTTACATGCGGTCGATATGCGGTCGCGATATTATTTATACTTGGCTTGCAATAAATTCGTCTACGATTTGCTAAATCACATTTGTTGACGATATATTTTATTACGCTGATAAAAAAAAAGAATATATAAAAAAAAAGAATATATTGAAGTCTCTTACATTAATAAAATTAAAAAAGAATGAATTTATATGTTTAGCAATACAATATATCTTTATACATGTATAGTTTGCTGTCGTGCTTTCTCTCATCTTTGTATGTTTTAACGATGCTTCGAACCGCCTTTTTTCTCCATGCAATCTCTATTGTCTATTCAAAGCCTTAATTGAGCTTGTTTGAGTAGTAAAATGCAATTAATGATTAAATAGTATTAAGTATTAAGTAGTTAAGTAATATATACATATATGGTTTTGCACTCAAACATCATATACATCCGTGTACCTAACACGACAAATATCCTTATTACTGACTATGATATGGACAAAGTGAAACATTGTCGGAGCGATTACAAAGCAACTTTGCCCGGTTAACAGCGTTGTCGTCTGCAGAAATTACGATTGGCTAATGTCGCACGCTTGCGCGAACTGTGTTTAAAACGCCCTCGTTATAAATAATTCTCGTCATTCGAAATTACGATGCGTGCGACGTGTCGTTAACCCGTTTTCGCAAGGCGTATCGAATAATTTGTAGGGGGAAGAATCTCGCGGTGGCAAGAGAGAGAGAGAGAGAGGGGGAGGAGAGGGTCGCGAAAATGAATAGCCGTTGGCAAGGCTGAGAGGTACCGTACCACGTGTCCTGACACGCTGCATATAGGTATATATACCTCTCTCCGTGTGCATATATGCCGCGCGTAGCGCTGAACTGAGAACATGTGTTGCCACGCCTAAATGATCGAAGAGCCGAGCGTTCGGCGGAATAATTATCTTGTCTTACTAACAACGAAGGTTTTTGTCATAATAGGTGCCGTCGCATTTGCCGTTGCGTTTCAACCGTGTCTCGAAAAGTTGATGCGCGCGTATATGTGTGTGTGCGCGCGTACGACAACATTTTCCTCTTTCCATCTGTCATATGTAGATGTTGGAATAAATCTCTCTCTCTTTTTTTTTCGATGTATATGAAATTTGTCGAGACATTGCCGTTTGAGAAAAACTACGCGTGGCGAATGTTGTTGACACAAATGAGTGCAAGTAAAAGGAATATCGAAGATATGAAGAAATGCCGGCGCGCAAAACACGTTACAAGTACTTTATACGTAGTATGTCGTTAAAGTGCTAGATAAAATTGAACGGTCCGTTATCGGTAAGCGTTACTCCACTTATAGCGCGGTTAGAGAACCAAAAAAAAAAAAAAAAAAGAGAGAAATAATTATTAGGTAGTCAGCGCACATTTATCATCGACATACTTCCGATATGAGTGAGTCGTTGGACACAATAACTATCACACACTCGCAACGAAGCGATCCTTTTTTTTTCCCCCCTTTCAATTATTTATCGTTTCACGCGCGCATTATATATTTCACAACAGTTTCATAAAATATATCGATAACAGTTATAATCGGAAGAGAAAATTTTTCCTTTAGAAAGCTCTTGAGATATATGACAAAAATATATCATAAATTTATTGAAATTATGTAACCTGTACAATGATCCTCTTAAAATAGCTTTATAATTAAGAACGACTTATTACATTGCGTTGATCTTGATAATTGTATCGTGTATCGATGATGTAATCCACAAGTTGACGTTGCGGAAATAGTAAACCGGTGGCACTAAACGGACATGTAAATTTATCATCGCGACGATTCCAAACTTGTATTCGTGTGAGAAATTCGCTGTCGATCTCTGAAATTCTTCATTTTATTTTTAACATTTCCCGTTCCATCTTATCGTATTTTCCATAATTTCCATCCAATATCGCGTACGTTTGAAATATCCTCTATATGTAAATGATCGGGAACGATATTGACATTGACCATTACCTAAATTAATCCGATGCGCGTTGATGTCGACACGTCTTCGGACACGAGCTGCAAAAATGGCGACGATACAGCTCTCGTCGTTTAATTCGGGCTTTGAAAAAATGTCGCGCCATAAATACGAATGTCCTTTTTCTTTTTTAAACCGCACGGCGGTTGCATTAAATTTAGAATGACGGTGAAATTCATATCGCTAATCCGTGTCGGTCAATTTAATTGAAATAACGACTTCTCGCGCTCGTCCCGTTCCCACTTGTCATCCTCTGACTCCGCCGCGTTATTTTTGTCGCGCGATTTTCGTCACTGATGTATCGAGGGACCGAGACGCCGCGGTTAAGCCTACGATTTGTCACTCCACCAACAGCGCACAAAGTGTCACGATACATCGCTAAACTTGAACTTACGATGAGGAGATCGTACGGCGTTCCTAATCGTGGGCGGATAAATTATATACGTATTCGAACGATCGTGTCTCAATTTATTTTCTTTTTTTTTTTTTTCACTGAAACAAGTCACGTCTGAAATAAAATGACACGCGATCGCTTACGCTAGTTACGACGATCGCGAAATTATACGCGGCATAATGCACGGTTGACAAAGGTGCAACAAAAAAGGACTCAACCGAAGATGAATCGAAGATTCTCGCTTGGAATTTACCGTGCTCTTTGGCTGAGATTACATTCGCGATAAAAGTTTGCACCGATTGGCCATTGAACAGAGAATTCTTAGAATCCAGATTCTAGAAATTCTCTGATCAATCAGTACATCTGACAGACGTTTTATCATGTGAATGTTAAATATCAACTCTTGATGCAATACAAGAAAGATGTGTCAATAATCTATAATATATATAAAATATATAAAATATTTAATATAGAGTATAAATTTGCGATCGGATTAGATTGAATCATATCGTACATTCTAGATTTAATATTGTACGCTTGTGTATCATATTCCTTTATGACAGATACGTACGCGAGACACGTCAGTGGATTTTATCGAGTCTTAAATAACCCGTTACGATATTTCCTGTTATCGCTGTTCGTCGAATCATCGATACGGATGGACGCAACACGGCAAAAAATCGTGCACGATACACCGATATGTCAGTTTAATCGTAATAACTGATGCTATCGTGTAGCCAGCGTGACGAGAATGCTACGTAAATGACTTACATAACTAGATTATATCTTGCGCATCTCTCAGCACACCGTGTATACCGTGATACGATCAGAGTGCCATATGTATTTATCTGTTTTGTGTGGTCCGTTTCTACTCGAATCTACTTTGCAATCAATTATGTATCTTAAAGAGTCGTGTATTTAAAAAAATCATGTATTTCTTCTTTTCTCTATGAAAATGTCATAAGGTACACGATTACGATGCTATATTATAATAGCGGATAATATCGCGAGTTGAAATATTTCAAATTAAAAAAAAATTAATTAATTAAAAGATATGAGAGATGAGAGAGGAAAATATCTGGTTTGCGACATAAAAGAAAAAGGCATTTCGGAGCCCGAAACGTTCGATAACGGAAGAGATGAGAGAAATGGGATTCCCCATTGACGACGAGCACATAAAAATTATGAATGGCCATATTATTGCAAGTTGGCAGAGCGACAACGTGTCGCGGCGCGTTATATATGTAGGTGGATATACGTATATATTATTTATATATATATATATATATATATATATATATATATATATACATATATATAGATACGATCGGACCGGTAGTAAGTTTGCGTCGAGCAGTTAGCGCTGTTTCACTCGCTGACTTGGCGCTACTCGAGCCGGTCTCTAGAGCTGACTCAGATCCGCCTCTGCCTTTCTCTCTCGCTCTTTTGGCCACGATACGTTCGCATTCACATCGTATAAACGACACGAGAAAATCGGAAAATTCTCATCGACTGTGCGAACCGTCTTAATCAGGATCCAAATGATGGATCGAAAATTTTCCCATCAATTATTTCCTAATCGTAATTACATTGATATCGAATTTATATTATACCTGTACGACTCGCACACCAGACGATCCGCGTATCTCTTATCGTCGGGAGGTTCTCTCAGCTTTGGACGCCGGTGATTTTACACGCCGAATAATTCTCCCACACGATAAGTAAACGGTAACACAGTAGCCGCACGGCCGTAACACAGTAACTCTCTTCCGTAAGCATCGTCGACGAGAATGCGATTACGCCGACGCGGGCGAAAGTATAGTATCGCCCTATTCATGTGTGCGGTACATGTATACACGTTCGTCACAATGTTAAACCGAATATACGCGCGTACGTACGTACGTACGTACGTAACGCTATTGTATCGCCACCGGTGCTCTTCCGATAACGCGCCGTCGCCGCCGTCGTCGGTAATCGCTTTACGGCGAAACTTGGGTGTCGGATGACGACTTCGCACAGTTTCATCGTTCTGCTTTTGTCGAAATAGTGCGCGAGCGAGAGGTCCTCTCTCTCTCTCTCTCTCTCTCTCTCTCTCTCTTTCTCTCCTCCCCCGCAAATGATACGATTGTACGGGCTATCCCCCTCATGGATGATCACGCCAACGATAACACCGCGTTTTGCTCCCCTCGGAGGCACGGGAGTGTGACCGTAAGCGATTAGCAGGGAGGAATCAATTAATTTAGCTGCATATCGCGCGCGATATCAAATTATCGATGATACTTTGCGCGAAATGCGATTTCATAGATCGACCCCCGATCGCGGTTACGATTATATAACGAGGGAGCATAAATTTATTCTCTGCGCTCTCGCGAAATAATAGATAAGAATGAGCGCATTAATTAGGAAAATAATTATTATTTATACAGAGGATATATAATTTGTATTTCATACGGGATATAACTGGAAGAGCGTATTGATTTTTTCGTTAGGCGAAATTGAATCTGTAAGAATAACCGATTTTCCCGGAAATAAGAGGAATCGTTATATTTTTAAATTATATTGTTGGTTAAAACGTGACTCCCACAGTTATTTTCGAACTTTTTTCTGAAAAGTTTATGCGGCTCGTTGCAATTTGCATTCGCGAAAAATGTTTAATCCGTTTTGCACAGTCGCGACGTATCTAATTAGTTTTATTTTATACATTTGCTTTGGATCATTTCGTTTAATTCTCTTTGATTTTTAGTCATTAGACATATTTTTAATTTAGAATTAGTCCATTAATATTAGAAATTAAATTTGCAAGAATAACTGATTTCCAGAAATAAGGGGAATCATTATATTTTTAAATTATACCGTTGATTATAAAGCTCGTACAGGTTTTTTGCAAACGTTTTTCTGAAAAATTTATGCAGCTCGTTGCAATTCGTATTCGTGGAAGATGTTTAATCTGTTTTGTACAGTCGCGACGTTTTTAATTAGTTTTAATTTTTTTTTAACTTTTTTTTATTTTTAATCATCAGACATATTTTTATTACAGTATCAGTTTATTAATTCCCAGGACTAATCCTTAATTAACCACACGTATTAAGCTTCAAGTTCTCTCAATCTGCGTAAGATTTCATTCATCCATTGGATTCAATCTCGTCGAGTTTGTAAAATATTAGCAATTGAATTTGCAAGAATAACTGATTTCCAGAAATAGGAGGAATCACATACATTTTTAACTGATACTGTTGATTAAAAAATTTGACTGGCACAGATATTTTCGAATGTTTTTCTAAAAAATTAATAAGATTCATTGCAATTCGCATTTTATAAAAGATGTTAAATTAGCTTTGTTACATTCATGACATTTGTAATCAGTTTTATTTTCTATACATTTTGAATCATTTTGTTTAACTTCTTTTTATTTTTAATCATTATTCTTAATCATTTTAATCATATTTTTATTATAGTATTAGTTTATTAATTTTCACTAATCTCTAATCAACCACACACAGTAAGCTGCAAGTTGTCTCAATCTATGTAAGAAGATTTGATTCATTCGATCTCGAGTTTGAGAAATATATTTGATTCATTCTATGTGACTGCGTGGAATTAGCGAAGAATTTTCACGTTTTTTCGAATGTAACATTTAGCAAATAGAGAGAGAGAGAGAGGAAGGAGAGAGAGAGAATGAGGGGGAGGAAGGGGAGGAAAGAAGAGAAATATGAATAGTGCGGGGTGGGAACATAAGTGAGTGCTGCGAGGCCTAAACACACACGCGAGGAAGGTCCATCAATCTGGCTTGGAGTCAATATTGACTTGGCTGGGCCTCGTTGCAAAGAGGGCATCATCGGCACGGATAAAGAGGATCGGATCGGTCCCTTTTCGCTCGCGGGACACGCGTGACAAATGCCCCGCGCGCGCAAACACCGGCGCATCTGTGTCCACAGGATAACCGATTCTCTTCCGAATGGCCTATAAATCCTGGAAGTGCAGTCGCTCTGCGGAGGTCCGTCGTACGTTTCCAATTCGACGTACATCCGCTATCCGCCTTCTTTTTACCGAAGCGCTTTTCTATCCGACAGCCAGGAACATCACGTCGTAACCGCGCTCGTCGTCGATCTGGGCTTCTTATTCGTTTATCGTCGCCCGCGTTATATCACAGTTTAATCGAAAAGCGAAAAATGGTACGAGCTTCCGGATATCACGATGCTTGATTCACAATAATCATATTATGCGAAATATATTTGTCGTTTAAATTTTTCTCCGAATATCGCATGATGGATATCGATATTTCTCAATATGAATTATTCCCATATTCATCGTGTGGCACACGGGTAAAAAAAAATTCACTTGTATCGGAAAATTTTCAAGTTTGACGTTTAACTACATATATCTTCTAGAAAATGTCAACTCGTCATTCTTCTTACAACGGATGTTTTCTTATCGCCGCTTTTCGCGATCGAATCGCGTCGTTATTTGTTCCTACGTCGACGCGTAATCGTAAGATGCGTGGTACCAGGTGCTGTCGAATACCCTGGTCTTTATAGTGTATCGCTCGACGGGTATCCCCTCTCCCTCCCCATTTACGACCGCTTTAATCCGAGGACATCCAGTTTTCCCTTTTTCCCAGGCTGGAGATGACGATCCATCGATCATCGACCTCGCAGCGCAATATCGGTTTTTCGCGAGCGGCTCGTCAGGTATATCCGAGCGTACCTGAAACGACGCAACGTCCATTGGCCGATTCGTCGAGATAACTTTTCGCGCAAACTCCTCGAAGGTGTCACCCGACACTAAGTGCCGGTGCGCCGGCGATGTTCAGATATCCATGTACGTTCGCCGACGATGAATTCCCGCCTCTCGGCAGGTAGCTCGCAACGACCCCTCGCCGGTTTTATCGCCAACCGGTTTTTTTTATAGTATACGTATCGAGTAACGGATGTTCGCGCCAAGGTTTACACCGATTCGGGCGGTAAGTAACGTATAATTACACTTAGAGAGCGACCATTTCACTCATATTAACGCCCATCTCATTAGTATTATATTAATGAGATCCGATGAAATCGAGTCGATTATTTTTTCAGTCGACGCTTCATATCACTTTGCCTTTCCCCTAAAATATCCATAAATATTAATCCGAACGCGATACGCGAACGATACAATTTGAGTTTTAACGAATGGCTGGCGTGCGGGGAATGATAAGAACCGCCCTGAACGGCACGCGAAACTTTCGTATAAAACGAAAAAAAATATTTCGCATAGATACGCGAGAGTGAACCTTGGCTCACTTTGCTTAATTCTACGATCTTGATGTCTGCGTTTAATCGTAAGAATGATTGGATCAATGCCCGATCGTAACGAATGTGATTCGCTTCGACAGTTTCGGCAAATGGAATGAACGAAAAATCGATACTGTTGTCAAATTATTGATTCGCAATGCGTTGTTTCGCCAGGAGATATCCACGAGACGAGAAATCGCGCCGCCTAATTACTCCTTCGATCCTCCTTATACTTTAAGGCAAAAAACAGTGATAACCAGTGGTGCCTAAATGCAAAACTCTCATGTATAATTTTTCTCGTATCTCTTAATTAATTTTTGACAACACTTTTTTGATAAGCTAGACAATATTTGTGATGAACGTTCCGTATATAATATGAATTATATAATTTTAATAATAAAATCGTTACGAAACAATAATGATCTTTCTTTAAAATATGCAATCCCTCTATAATCTATCACTTTACAAATCTGATAAAAAAAATTACAAGGTTTTGTCTGCAAAGAAAGAAAGAAAGAAACGCCATGAAGCACGACCGCGCGACACCTCGCAGAGGTGATATAGTTGCCGCTTGGGCTTGCACGGTTGGCAAGCGGTGCCTCGATGCGATCGCATCCAGTAACTCCCGGCTCCGCCACGCCAGGCTTCCTCTCTCGGATACTAGGACTGAATTATGACCCGTGGTCGCGGACACTCGCCAACACGCTTCGTCGTTTAACCCTTTGCCCGATCCGGAGTCCCGGAGCGCATTCTTGCCATTGCCGGCTTTTCCCTCCAACTCCCCGGAATCTTACGATTTCTGGGGAGACAGAGAGAAAGAGAATGGTCGATGTATGGTTATGCGAAGGGACCGGTTCTTTCGCCTTTAAGCGAATGTCGATCGTATTTTTTGTTAAATCGAAGGTTTCTCTTTTTTCGCAAAATTACGCTTTCATCGAGAATATTTTTTCGTTATTTAAACAAACTCGCCGACGCGAGACTGGATATTATAATTTTAAGACACACTCCCCTCCTCCTCTTTATTGGCTAGGAATTCTATAACGGAGCTACTTTATATTAGCTTTATCGCCGATCGAAATGCCTGGTCGTGCCTGTGGATCGAAACGCGGCGGAGATACGTTATTTACCGTAGACACGCACACACGCGTTTGACCATCGTGCGACAGTTGGCCCTCGAAACATCGACGAGACGCATCGAGGACACGCATTAACGCGACTCCGTCCTCTCACTTTCTTTCTCTCTCCCCCGACGCCATAATGTGCATCGCGCATGGGTTTTTCGCCCCGACACAATGCATACGGGGATTTCGACAATATGTTTGGGGCCGTCGAAACGAGGCAACGGATGGATGGATGGATGGATGGATGGATGGATGGATGGTTGGAACAATCGCGGGGGGAGCGGAGAGTCTCTCCCGGGGTAGGGATATTTTACGGAGGGTTTGTTTAGGTTCCCGGGCGCGAAAGGCACTCAACCCGCTAATCTATTTAGCCGTAGTGTTTGATATGGAATTAATGAGGCCCGCCGGCATTATGCCGCTCGGGGCCCGTAGATTTTCGATTTAGCTGTGAAAATAAAAGGGTGGAGGGGGGGGGCCTGATGGTTGCGCGATCGCGTTCGCCTTTTCAAAGTGCATAACGGGGATAGTCTTTGGCTGTTTTACGACATGCCAGCTGCGTCCTAATACTTTAACGATATTTTGTTACATCGAAATGTCAATGCCAATCTAACGAGATGCGTATAATTTCGCAAGAGTTTAGTCTGAAAAAAATCTTACTGTATCTAATTTTAATTACAAAATTTTAGTATTACAATATTTAATATTTAATTATAATTTTAATTAAAAGGAAGAAAAGTTTGATTTTAAATTTTCAATTTAATTCAATTAAGATTAAATTTATATTTTAATGTACAATAATAAGACGTGATTAATTTAATGTGAGATAAAAGTTTGTGAAAAAGCTTTAATATAGTTCGATTCTATTTAATATAGCTAGAAGAAAAGAAAATCTACATTGCATATATACTGATCAAAATTGTCCGTCTATTTTACAGTGCCCTGTGACAGTGAGCTCATCGTTGGCGTCGTCCTCGGCCTCGCCGCCGACGGTCGCGATCTTAAACGCGGGCGGAACGTCCCTAGTGAGCAGCGTAGCCGCCGGTACGACGACGAATCATCCCCTGGACGTAGCCGGTCTGTCGCAAGCGAGGATGGCGGTGACGAGCGCGATCGTGAGACCGTCCGGCAGTCCCACCGCCTCGGTCAGCCCTTCTCAAGGTCACCCGCCGCCGTCGGCCGGCGGCCCCGCCGCGGCCAGATGCTGCGACACCGGCCGGCCGATCTTTACCGATCCATTGACGGGCCAGACCGTCTGCTCGTGTCAGTACGAGCTGCTAGGCGGTTATCAGCGTCTAGGTGGTCTACCCACGGCCGCTCTCTCCATGTACAGCGCGCCGTACGCGGCCGCAGCCGCGGCTGCGGCCTCCGAGGGCATGGCCGCGTATTTTCCCAGCCTGGGCGCCGAACAGGCGCCCTTTTACACGCCTACGGTGAGTCGATTCGCATTATCGAATATTTGACGATTAAGAAAAAAAAAAAAAAAAAAAGTCGAAGCGAGAGCCACGAGACTACGCAAAATCCTTCAATTTACGAGATCCGGCTGTTTTATTTCTTTCTGTTTATAAGCGCGGAGGATGTTGTTCTAATATTTCATTTTCGCTTAAATAATCTCGAAAGATAAAATAAAGTATATCCAGATCAAAGTATATATCTATGATAAATGAAAAATAAAAGGCTTATTAAGAATTTTTATAATTAAAGTTCTATAAAAATACGTTTACACTGATGTAAATTAAACTCATTAAATATTATTTTAAATAATTTAAAGAAGAGAATAATCTATAAGATAAAGATGAAAATATTTTAATAATCTAAATAAAGAGAAGATGGAGCAATTTTATCCAGATATCCAGATACTTTTTTTCCAGATGACAAAAATTATTGCTCGTGTTTACATGTAGTTTTTTTTTTTTTTATGTCCAAGGTATATGTCTTTTTTGTAGCTTAATTGCGATAAGTGATAAAGCGTTCGATTCGACCGTAACAATATTTTGTTTCGTCGGGGTGCAACTTGGTCTCCAGAATTCCTCGGCGGTGTAGAGAGCGGTATGTCGACAGGCCTGAGAGAGATAATATCGCTGCACGACTAAAGTAATTCGTGAAACTAAGAGTATCGTGATTTTTACGATATCATCGATGATAACGTACCCGGAAACTTTCCGAATTCTATATCTATCTTTGTGTGTGAGCCTAATTCTACATTTATGCGCGACATTAATAAAACAGCTAAAAACGAGATTAGCAAATATCTCTCATAATGTAACGTATTTATGATGTAGCTCTCTCTCTCTCTCTCTCTCTCTCTCTCTCTCTCTCTCTCTCTCTCGTCTCCTTCGTTCGCCATATCGTATGTTTAAATACTTGCGAGCAGAAATTCCACTATAACGATGCTAGCGAATAGTCGAGATCATTGTGTAATCGGGAAAATTTTCCATTATCCAATTTAATTTCTCGTAGATAGTAATGCAGCAAATTAATTTCACTTGCTCGCATTCACTTGTACAGGGGATGATAGCAAAGTGTCGGATAAAATGCTCAACAGCATATTTAGGGTAACGATAGATAAATATATGACACGGTGCATATTTGTGAATATTTGTCCACGTGTAATTTCTGTTTTAAATACTTTTACCATTCATAATTAAAATAATATCAAGTAAGTCTCGCGAGAAAAACAGTTGGTTTCTATATGTAATTATTATATTAATATTTTTACGTCACATTCCTTATGTAAATATGACGTTCTTGTACGTACGCTGTCGATATAAGAGTTTCTTTATGTCCGGATAAAAGAGGAGTTGCAACATGAGGTTTTCGGGATGCTACTCGCATTCGACGTAAAGTGCACGAGGTTAATGTCTGAACGAAGTCGAATCCGTTGGAACGTCGGGATGCGAGAGGCTTCTATCTTCGCTTCCGCGTTCCTACACGCTACCGTCGAAACGGTTCGATGCGGTTCTCCAATATCGATAAACGCCGAGTCGGCAATAGTGGCGGCATTATATTTGCCCGTAAAATTTTTATCGCGCGGATTAAATCCCGTATCGCGAACTTCTCTATATTTCTGTATCACCGAGCGCGCGGATTAAATCTCGAACCTTTATATTCACGATTCTCGGCTCGAACGCTCGCGCCAAATGCTGCGTGTTTATTTAGGAGATGAACCGATTCGGATCTTTTTTGCACGTCGATTTTTCCTTTTACTCGGTCGCGCTTGCTTCTCTATTGTTGATTCGCGGCATCGATACAGAATTCAGAAGAGGCGCGTGTCTTTACCTTTGTCGGATCACTCGCGGAAGAAAACAGCAAATTTATAGATTCGTCCTGTCGTAAGACTGTCGTGCGCTGTGAAGCCGAGATCATCAGAGTGCTGTTATCGTCGCTCTTTATGATCGAGCTTAAGGGACGAGTGTATAGCGTAGTGACTGCTCGTAACGACGCAGCAGATTGTACAGCTTGCGAATTTCGTATAAGCGACGTTTATGATAATCCTCCGCATAAAACCATCAAGTGTCACTTTTTAGCAAAAACGATACTACGAGCTTCCGCTCGTAGTAATTATTTCTGTCGTGATTCTGTAAATTTGTATCGCGTTTAACTCATGTCAGGATCAATTTTTCCAAAAGCATCGAATACCGAGATACCGAGTATCTCTCGTTTGTTCGTTTTATCTTTCCGTCTCATATTAATAAAGATTAGTATAAATATAATTAAAATATTATTATATATACGATACGCGTAATTAGAAAGAGCGAGAGAGAGAGAGAAGAACAGTGATTCTTTATGAGCCTATTATATCACCGCTAAATGAAATATGGCAGAAATTTAATAGCAACCATCTCCTGTCGTATAATCGAGGTCGCGAGGTTAGAGAAGCAAACAAGAGAGCCCACACACATCGATCCTAATTATTACTATCAGCGCTGTGCCAGCTATTCTTTCATCATCGCGGTCGATCCAATCGGAAGATTGGACCAAACTGCGCGGCGATATGAACTAATTGCGATGCTCGCGTTCCTAAAAATGGATCTCCCTCGGCCAATTAACCGCATTCTGCGCGATTTCATTTCAAAAATCGCGATAATTAATGATCGGCGAATGTGCGCACGTGCAAACTCTCCGATGAATAAATCCGCATGACGCATGCAAAAATCCGCGATTGCTCTGTAAAAATTGTCACGATGTCACGCTGCGTGTGCGCATGTGTATTGATACAGAATATATTATTCTGAGAAAAGTGGAGGTTTTATTTAACAAAAAAAAAGGCACTTCTCGATGTCACGTGTCTACAATGATGTTTTTATGCAATAATTTAGAATATATAAAAATGCTCTAAGATATAGCAATCCGTTTTATTTTCTGCAATCGAGCTATGCTTAAACGATTCTTTCGATATTTATATTCGATATGTTTACGTAATTATAAAAACGAGCGTGTATGTATGCGTGAGTGCGATTTACCATCGATATCGCTAATTAATCGCTAATTACTGTTCTTTATTTAACTTCTTCACCGGTGCCCTTTCCGTTATATCGAACGATCGCAGAATTGAATATTCAAATGTTTATTCGTTTATATTGTTACAGCCTGCTGGTCTGGATCTCAAAGAGAATCTCGGCGCCGGAGCTGCGGCGGCGTGGCCTTATCCTTCGGTTTATCACCCTTACGATGCCGCTTTCGCGAGTTATCCCTTCAACGGGTGAGTCTTGTGTAACTATATTTTTTCCGAATTAGTGTATTAATGTATCATTGTTCAATTACGAGTGTTGAGGGTTTCGCGCGTGATATGGAGCGGCTGTTTAATCAACCGATTGCATCTCGATGCAAATGAGCCAAGAATTTTTTATTTTCGTTGAAAACTATTTTACCGTATAATTGCCGAAAGAAACCGACATTGTCTATATCCATCGACTTATAGATAGCACCCGCGATATCAAATCTGTCAGGAATGTCTATTCACATGAAGGGTGAAAGTAGCTCGAGCGAAATAACCATGACGCGCGTCGCCTTGCGAGGGTGGCTTTTATAAATTGATAAGAATTCCCCGAAAGATCCTCGCGGGAGATATGAAGAAAGTGCCATGTTATAATTTTATTTATCTCCTCGACGTTGAAATCTTATAGAGAATCGATGCTTTTAATGTCGCCGAAACAATGTTTTACAAATGGAGTTTATTCGCGAAATGTTTCTCGCAAGAGCTTACGACATCGTTCGAACGAGAACAAATCTTAATTAACCCCGTAATCTCCCCATAATACTATATATACCATATATATATTTTTTCAACGACGCATTTTAATGCGTTTTTCCATCGCGAGCGAGAGACATGATCAGGTTTATATACATGCCCTCTTCCTTCTTTTCCTCCTCCACGATATAAACTCTCCGTGCACGGCGAGATAAGACGGCGAGAGAAACACATAAACATTCCAATAAATTAGCGCTCAACTGACCCGAGACTGTCGCCACGGCACTTTTTCCTCGCGTGCGCTCAGAATCGGTCGCAGCATGTGTCACGGTGACGCGACCGGTGAAAGGTCTCGTTTGATAAATACGATTGGACACTGCGACGACGAAGATTAAAAATTCGGAGAAGCCGAGCGACACGCTGAGCGCGAAATCGATTGGTCGCTCAGAGCCGGATATCGATTAATTAGCCTGCGTTTCCGAGATCCTTGCCTGCTTTTACGCTGATTTTCGAGAAGTTCCGATAATTTTTCACGTGTCTCATCTCCAAACGAACAATGATATCCCGATAGCGCGTATACGAGTGTATCTCGATGACTATGAAAAATGATTAATAAATAACTTTTGTTATTAATTATTTAAAAATTGTTATTATATTATTAGTAAATAATTTATTAAACTCGCCCTCGAACGTGCTCTTGAAATGTTTCTACGAGCATTTATATAGGGAATATCGCAATTGGTTGACTTTGATGCCATGACAAATGCAGACGATTGACGAAGTGCTATGCTTTCGAGGAAAAGAACAGTTCCGTCGATAGGACCCGAGAAATTTGACGTTGCGCTCGGAGCGTTTTATCTCTCGCATTAATATCTACGAACGAAACGCGACGTTTGTCATAACAAGCTTGATAAAGATTCAATTCGCAGCGCACTTTACGTCAATGCCATCGATCGAGGCACTTGATAAATTTTTGCCGACATGTGATTGCGTTTGCGCTCCCCTCCCCGCCCCTTCTCCCGGAAAAATAAATATACATAACAAGCGAACACACATACGTATCGGCGAGGGGCAGGGGAGGGACCGTGTTCGTCCAAAGGCGAAACGACGAGCCGGGTTGACAACAGCGGTCTACGTGGAATCTATATTGCCGTGCGTGACGCACTTCCGGCGATGGCTGCTTCGTATGCAAGGAAGCGATCGGGTAATACAGCTTGCTTAGCATCCATTCGGTCTAGTCGCGACTGGGAGATCGAGGTTCTCTCTTTGCGGGGACCTACCTACCTACCGCGCCGGGTTCGCGGACTCACGTCGCACCGGAAACGCGTACACGCGCGAGTTCTACGCGCTATTAGTCGTGAAGTAATTGCGCGACTGCACCTGCTCCAGTCGGATTGACGACGATCGGAAGAGGAATTTTATACCTCTTGCTTCTTATCAAAGGAAACGTTCAGATAAGCATTGTATACAATTAATTTTTTACATCTGAATAAATTAATTTTTATTTTGGCGCTTACTTTGGCTAGCGCGGAAACTTTTCGTGCGGAAAATTTCATTCCAGATGAATGAATTCGCGTGACAAACGGAAAGAATTTTCTCGACTCGCGTACTTTTTGTCGAATCATAACCGGCCGTGTGAAAGCGAAAAGTGAAAAGCTTCTTGCCCTTGTGCAATTATATCTATGCGAAGAAAAGATGCGTCGATCCTTAAAAAAATAATATATCGAGAATCACTCGAGAGTCACATCGTTATCGATGTGTCTTCTCGTTAAAAGAATGAAATGTTAAAATTCCTATTTTCATCAAAAGCGAAAGCTAATTTGTAATTTTAATTAGTATTTTATTTTTATATTTTATAACTTTTCCGTGCATTTCACCATCTTGTACGGTAGGTAGTACGCCGAGGTTTTCTTTCTTCATAGCTTCTTGTCACGCACAACTCTCTTTCTCTTCGCACCTTACACCGAGCTTAAAAGCGGGCAAGAAATTATTACGTAGCGTATCGTGTTCGTCGAATGTAAAGCGTGTACTTTATATACGTGTAATTAATTTTCTTCCTCCTTACCATTATTAATTATAACAGTATACGTGCTGCAATTTTCATTATTATAAAAAAAAAAAAAAAAAAAAAAACCGGCTATAATTTAGATATCGATTATTCATCTCTCGTTAAATAATTTGTTAATATTAATCGCAAAACAATTATTATTAATCTCGGAAGTGAAGGTCGCGCAGGAGAATACGTATTCGTGACGGAGAATTTCGGTAACGCCGGGCCCGAAACTATCGTCCTAATCGGAACCCGGAGGTGCAAAGAATCCCGGCATTATGCACGAGCGTGCGCGACGATCACTTAACATGAGCATACAAAAAGCCAATAATGCAGCGTTGGTATGCACGATTGCGAGGTCTCGGGAGCGTGCGGGTTAACGGTCCCGTCTTTCCGGCGGATTGGCCCCGCTTCCGGAGACATATAGGGTAGACAATAAGAAGGCGGCGATATCGCGCGCGCGCGCGCGGGGCCTCTCTCTTTCTCTCGTTGTACAGGAGGCCCCGCGAGCTCTCTATGTCCGGCATCGTCGAGCCGATCGTGCGTATTACGTATTAAGTACGGTGTTCGCGCAACGACAAGCCGTGATGTGTCGGCACGCGCTTCGAATCTCTCGATGATCTCCGTACGACACGTGCATCCTAATGTAACGAATTCAGTCAGATGGTCAGAGGAATCATCAGCCAAGTATCGATGATACTCTTTGAGGAGCCGCGAATTCAACGATAAAGTCGCTTTTCCTTATTGCGGTAACGGGAAAAGAGAAAGAAAGAAGATTGATAATCTTACAAAGAAAGACGCGTTAATGTCTCGCGGTCGAAGGGCGGAACGATCTTTGAGGCAAAGACCGCTTTGACGTGATTATTTGGAAATTAGAGCCTTAAACGCGCATATCTCTTCCGATAGGACTCGAAATATTCGCGGCTAATGAGACGAGGCGGGGCCGGCGTCCCGCGCCCTTCGGCACCCCGCCCGTGAGATACGTCTCGCGTGGATGATGTACGGCCGTTTAATGACCCGGTTTCGGTCCCAGGGGGGATGGTTTTTGCTCGGCCGGTAAAGGTTGAGGGACGTATCGGGTGGAAAAGTCAGTGACGCTCGTTTTTCGTTGGAGAGAACGAGCGCGCGCGCGCGCGCGCGCGCCTTTTCCCTCCTTGCAGACAACATGCAGATGACAGCGATTCGTCGAACCGCATGACAGGCGGCCCGCGGAATGCACGCCGTTCTTTTCCCATTAGGCTTAATGGACGTAGATTAGTCCTGCCCGGGTTATATGCGCGCGCCAGGATTTAATGACTCGGCCTCGCCCCTCTTCCCGTCGGTACCCTGGGGGCCCTCGTTTCTTTACAGCCGGACACGTGGTCGTGAATAGTGCGCTGTTGCGCTCTGATCGCAAGCAGATCGAAAGGTTATCGCTACTTCTTGTGCAACTTTAAATCAATTTTAAACAAAAATGTTAGGGAGGATCTATTTAACGCGAGACTGTTAATACGACAGGTTATTTCGATCAAACCGAATGAATAATTCATAAGAATTTGTGTCTCGATTAAGAGATCCAGGAATATCGAGTGGAAAAAATGTCGGCATGATAGATGAAAAAGTTTAACGCGCGCGATAAATTATTCCGCATTTTATTCTCCACGAAATATTTCTTATACATAAAGCCTTGGCGAGATAGTTTATAGCGACTCGTATGATTTTTGAATTCTTTGATCGAAGATAAATTTTGGACAATAAATTTTTGCGAATGATATCATTCCAATAATTCCTTTATCGAATAAAACTTATCGAGTAGTACTTTCCCGTTACCACAAAATTATGCCCCGCAATAATCGATTAAAGTTTCGTGGGGACACTATCGTATGCACATCGGTATATAATGTGTAATTAAATATATTCGAGAATGTAAGAAGAAAAATAAGTAGTAATATAAAAAAATCACGATATACTCCATTTATCGAAATAACGATTTAATAAATTATATAAACGGTAAATTTATTTATAAAATCATTATAGCAAAATCTTTCAATTATTTCTCATTAATTGAAATATAAATAAGCACAAAGATTAAACATTGAAATATGTGAATAAATTTTTTAAAGTTTTTTAAATTAAATATTTAAAAAATAATAATATTAAATAGTACTTGTTTTCATTTTTTTCTTTAAACTCTATAAAAAATTTTATTTGGATTACAATGATAATACTTTTTCACGCAATGAAACGAGTACCAAAACCTGTCGTGCCGATCTAAGAGTTAAACTCACGGTCCGTCCAGATACATATTTCTATTAAACTTTATTTTGTAAAAGATTCGCATTCTTTTTGTTGGCGTGTAATTTAGCAAACGGGAAAATAAGTGAACAAACTAATTAATAGCAATCGCCGATCTGTTTCTTTCAGCCACATATCACTCTGCGAGAAAGGGTGGTTCAATAAATTTCGATAGGTTCGACGATAATAGTGGAGAGAAGGGCGAAGAGAGTAATAATATAATCACGGCTAAGCGATAATTCTCAGCGTGACTTTAATCGCAGACGACCGAGTACGTTTCACGGACGGATTTAAGCGATCGTATGACAAAATAGTGCACCGTGTATCATTCTGTATAAACCCTGTGATATTCGCCGGAAGAAGAGAGAAACGGATAGGCAAAAAGGGAGGGAGGGAGGGAGAGAGAGACAGAGATATTGTTTAATCTCTGTACGTGGAGAACCGCGTTGCGACACGTGTACGTACACACACGTACACGCGGTCAAAGAGAGACTCTCCTCCGGTGAGACGCGCTCTCGCCGCACACATCCGACCAAGTTTACGATCGATCTTTCACGCCGCGACCAACTGGTAATAAAGTTGGATGCGGAACAACCGAGTGTCACAACGCGGTGACAAAACTTTTCCGACCTCCCGGGCGGAGAGCGCGAAGCGCGAGGAGACGCGCTTCTAAGCGCTTCTAAGAGCTTAACGCGATGACATCGGGTACACGTACACTTGGGCTTGCCCGTCGTGTAAACTGCGGGAGTGAAAATCATGCGTCTTCCCCGTCTCTCTTGCCGCGGTAACTCGATGCTAATAAGCGGCTCTCTCATTCCACACGTGTCGTTTCTCTCGCCGCTTTCGTATCTCTCGCTGTTCTCTAATCAACGCAAATATTTATACGTGCTTCAACGTATGAAGCACGTTGTCGAGTCGTCGAATTGGCCCACCCCCGCGACATTCACTCTCCTCTCGCGAGTCCCGTATCTCTTTCTCTCTGTCCCGCATGACTGATTTACGAGCACCCGCCGAAACTATACGCCGTTGAAGCCGTGGAAACTTACGAAAAGTTTTTCATCGTTGTCCAAAAAAACCTTTTACCTCGAAATTTCGCGTATATTATAGTTTGCAACAGTATTAAGCTCGGCTTCTCGATGCAATCTAAACCACGCGAGGATTCGGTTTAATAAAGAATAAGGAATAACGAAACGCATAAAGTCTCTTATAAACGAAAGCATCTTACATTTTTCTAAATACGCGAAACTTATCCACCGCTGGAGCCGACGATGTAATGTCTCCACTATGATGATCGATTTTTCTACCTGAACGAACCTTGGTCTCGTGTTTTCAACCTGTCTCACGAGAAGACTCGCAAGGTCGCCGCTACGGAAAGCGGGTGGATCAAAGGGAACCGCAAACCAGTCTAGCCGCGGCCTCGCGGCTGATTAAACTCAAACGCGGCCACGAACGAGAGACAGAGACGATGGTGGTAGTAGCGGTGTGACACGATGGTGCGCAGACTATACGGCGAGACTGCGGGACAAACTGGATGGAAAGATGCGCGCAACCCTCTCTCGTGCGTGTGCATGAGTCGGCCCGCGGAAAGATGGCGTCTACCGCACCGAAATGGCCGCGGTAACGTGTCTGATAAAACATAAGGCACGACAACCATACCTGCTGAAAAGGACCGTCGAGTAGGTCCTACGGAGAGACAGAAAGAGAGAGAGAGAGAGAGAGAGAGAATAGGATGGAAAGTTAGTAGATATCATCCCTAGTTACGACTGGTGACGAGGGGCGGAGTCATGCCGACCGCACACCTGCCCCGAGGTGGACTGGCCTTGGTCACCTCCGGTTTCCACCCTCTTCGTAGGCCACATCTTGATGGACGCGTTTACGCTAACCGGTCGACGGGAAAAGGACGAAAGAAATGGCCGGCTTTTAATGGTCGACTCGAGAGCCCGTTGCGAAAGCATAATCTGAACCTCAAAGTTTCGTCCTGGAAGAGCATCTGGAAACCGGTTGCTTTATCTACGAGAAATATATATTCACGATAGCGAGGGATTCATCCTGTTCCGAGGTTGTTAGCCGCGATGCGCGGTCGTCCGGTTTGATGGATAAGTCGCGCGGAGAGATCGAAAATAGTAGTAGCCTTCGTGCTATAACACAGTCGACCCGGGTATATGCAAATTGTCTTACACGAATTTATAATTGGAACACAAGTGATTATACGATGACATTTCATACATTTGGAGAACGTCGCCAACAATAATCGATACGAAAATTATAATCATTTAGCAGAAGAGTTTATGTTGACAGAGTTAATGCAATTTACGCCAGTAAAAATGTATTGCGCGCGTATCGGCGATAATACTTTTACGACTTGCATTAATCAGATTGCCTCACGGCATTAATTCACACAGCATTTCGTACACATATTGCGTTAGCATGCTTGAAACATTGTACGACGGGCATTTAATGATAATATATACGCGTCGTTACGCGTTTGTATTTAAATTTGCTTTACATTTGCCCGATCAATATGCCCATATATTTTTTTAAGCCGTTGACCAGCGGTAAGCTCGTTGAATAACTTTCCAAGATGATAATCTGCTAATTGATAATCTTGCTGATTCACGCACTTATTCATAAGTATTATGTATTTTGATATTTTTTTGCTCTCGGAAATTAATTAACGAGTATTATATTACGATATATGAAAACAATTATTCCCTTCTCACTTTTTCCTTGTTAATGTCTATAATTAATATTGTATTTTGTGTGTAAGGAATAAAAACATTATACACGTGTATTATAGAGGCGTGAATAAAGAAAAAATTGCATTTCATCTATATCGGGAATGCTTTCGGGATATGTTACGCGAAATGATTGGAAATGACATTGTCAGAGATACATCGATAAACATCTTCCTTCGAGGTGTATTGAAAACAGAGATGTTTATAAGATGCTTACAAATAACACTTCGATCCGCAGTCTACGAATGAAATGTGAACAAATGCGAAACGATCCGGTCATCAAAAGTTGTGAAATATTGAGTCGATGGGATATTTTTTTGGGGGAAAAAAAAAAACGTTACACAATGGAAACGACGTAGGATAGAATACGAAGCGCGACCCGATTAGCAATCACCATGGTAACAAGCACTCGATGCTATCAGTTGGAGAGAACGGGAGATGGGAGGAGAGGATCCGCTATATCACGCGTAAGTGTATGTATCAATGTACACCTATATGCATTAGAGATATGTATATGTATTCATATCTCAGACAAGTGCACACGGAGCGCACATCCTTATATATATATATATATATATATATATATATATATATATATATATATATATATCTCTGTTGTATTTAAAGCGGAGATGGCGATAGTGATGGTCGGTGGCGATGATACCGAAGGTAGCGGCTGTGCGAGAGATAGATTGGGAGAATCGCAGTGGGCGCGGGATGAGGATGGAGAAAGAGAGCGACGGAGAGAGTGGAATCGTGCGAGCCAAGAAAAGAGATGGAAAACACAGAATACTCGGAACGTGGATGGAGGAAACAGAGAGATAGATAGACGGCGGAGGTGGCAGGGAGGTGCAGAATCGGGAGCGGCAGCAGTTGCCGCTCTCGGGGCGGCTGGCTGTTATCATGAGAAACAAGCTTCCACTCTGATTTTTTAATCCGATCCGCGCCCCCTGCCACCGGCTGAATTTTAAAATAACTGCAGAACGCCATTTGCTCCTCGCAAACAGACCGGGGGGGGGGGGGTTAAGCCGTCCCCGCCGCCGCCGGCCTCCTCCTCCGGTGCTCTTGGCTCTTTTCTATCTTCTTCCTTCTCACTTTTCCTGCCCCCGGTTTCCATCGATGTCGGTCCATCTCGCGCGATCCTCTCTTCGTCTCCCTATGCCTCCCTACGCCTCATTCTGCTCTCGTCTGAATCTCTCTTTACCGCCGCCGTTCTTTCTCTCTCTCTCTCTCTCTTGGCATCTGCGACCCAGCGTCGCGACGAATAGGACGAGGAGCAGAGCAGAGATTAGGTCGGAGGACGAAGAGGAGACAAAGAGATGTGTATCAACGTCCGCGCGTGGCGTGGAAGCGCCTGATGCCAAATTGAAATGTTTTAGCGCTTCGTCTCAGCTGTTTCAAATCCCGCGTGCGGGGCGTCCGGAATCGGAGCGAGACAAATAGAAGCGGGAAAAGCGGGACGGATAGATAGCGAGAAAAGTGAGGGAAAGAAGAGAGGGGGGGGGAGAGAGAGAGAGAGAGTAAAGAGAGGGTGGTAACGAACGGGGACAGTTGCTGGCGGTAGAGGGTGAGAACGAAGATAGAGACGAGCGAGAAATACCGCGTGTAGGCCTGCCTCGGGGAGAAGGGTAGATAAGTGACAGTTTTATTAATTTCCCATCTCTCCTGCCGCCACACTTCCTCCCTGTCTAACCTACCTATCTACCTACCTACCTACCTACCCGACGCCACGCAACACCAGGGACGTCAGTCGCGCGTCCATATACGTCCTTCCCTTCGCCCCTCATTCTCCTCGTCGTCGGATATGGCTCGGGGTGCGAGGGCGAAAATAAAGCTCAATAATGGCGACGCGCCGTGACAGAGCCCAGAAGGCGGCGAAGGTGCCGGTTGGAGATTCGAATCAACGATATCTCGTCCTTCAGTTATCTGTTATTTTTATAAAAGAGATTTTTCTCATCCAAGTTTCTGTGGGCTTTAAAGTATTTTATGCCGTCGATGTTCCAAAAGCAGACAATTAATTTATCGCTTGCAATATTTTTGCATATATTATAATTCTTAATGAAAAGTGTCACATCAATCCTATCGATCTCGTTTCTGATAAAATTCAGCGACGTCTGCAATCATGCTTGATGCATGCCATTAAGAAAACTGTTTCGATTAAATCCACGATTTCATCAATAAATCTCTCTGGATATCCGGAGCTTTGAATCGAGTAGCGACATCTCGCCCGGATTGTACATGCGAAGAGAAGGACCGAGAAAAGAATTAAAAAAAAAAAAAAAAAAAAAACCCCACGAAGAGAAGAGGGACAGGAAGAATGGAAAGAAGAGAAGAGAAGAAAGGTATCCTAGCTGTTCGCCTCGGTGGTGGAAAATTTAATTTCGATCCCGTCGATTCAGCAGTTATACCGAAGTTTAATCTTTGATAAGGGTTAGTCTTTTAGTAATGGGATCCCAGAGGGTCGGTCGCTCTCCGGTCCGACGGAGCGAGGCGGAAGGCAAAGAGGAGAGACCGCCTGCCTCCTCTTCTTCTTTCCTTTCACCTCCTCCATCTCTCTCTCTCTCTCTCGTCGACTCTCCTTCCGCTCCATTCCTCTGGCCAAGAGATGGAAGGAAGGAGCTTAAACCGTTAGATAGAGATCTGCTCTCGGGGTGGAAGTAGCTACCTATCCGTTTATATCGCTCCTCAAACCGAGCAGGACTCGGACTTTTATATTCGACGCTGGGGAAGACATAACGAGCCTCACGATGGGATAAGTTTTCCGACGCAAAGTTCTGCCAGCAGCAGTAGCAGCAGCCCTCTCCCCCTCTGGTTTTTTTGAAGATGTCTCGTTTATTTTCGCTTCGGTATAAAGTATTCGCGTCTATCTGGGTCACGCGTATCCTTCGAGCGACGAAGACGCGTCTTCGGCGTAGAATTTAATCCTCACACGACTGGTCTGTCAGTCGGGCACCGTTCCCGATCCTACCAGACCCCAGTCTTACTTACGGGTTAATAAATGATGGCCTGCAGCTCCGCATCTCTACTCCGGTTGCAAGACATAAATTGTTAATGAGAGATGATTATTTACTCGCAATTTTTATTTCTATTTCTTCGTTAATTTTCATTTTTTCGCCTTAATATGTCGTTTTTGAAAATATTTTCGCCTTCTATACAGCGGATACAAAACAACGACTTGGTTATTGTGTCGGGGATTATTTTACGTATAATATTTCTTACTTGGATTTGTTATAGTTATGGCATGGATCTGAACGGCGCGAGGCGAAAAAACGCGACACGAGAAACGACGAGTACGTTGAAGGCATGGCTAAACGAGCATAAGAAGAATCCATATCCTACGAAAGGCGAAAAGATCATGTTGGCTATTATTACGAAAATGACACTGACACAAGTGTCGACGTGGTTTGCGAATGCGCGAAGGCGCTTGAAAAAGGAAAATAAAATGACGTGGGAACCGAGGAATCGTGTCGAGGACGAAGATAACAATAACGAAGACGATGATAGCGGGAGAAAGAGCGTCGATGAAAAAGATCGATTAGGTGAGTCCTACTTCTTCTTGTATAACACGATTTTTTTTTTTTTTTCGATTACATTACTAATCAGTCATCTACATCATCGCGTTAATCACATCGATACTTTGAATATTATTATTTCCAAAGATCTTTACTTAAAAATCGTTAGATAAATTTGGGCAAACTTGCAAGTTTAAAAGAGACTGAAGATTTCAAGAGTCGTATATTATCCCGAATCACAAAGTTCGATCATCTTCTTCTCGATCCAGATTCGAAAGACTCGGGTACAGGTTCGAGCGAGGACGGGGAACGACCGGCGCATCGTATGGACCTTCTGCATGGCGGCAGCGGCGGTTCGGCCGGCGTTCAGGGTAGAGCCGAGAGCGAGTGGAGCGAGTCGCGAGCGGATAGCGGCCCGGACAGTCCGGAGTGCCTGTACGATCAGAGGGAGCCGAGGCATCCGTTGCAACTGCAACATCCGGCGTATCTCGCTCCAAGTCACGGTCGGCTATTGCGTCACCCATCGCCAGAGAGCACGTCACCGGGTAGCCAGCACCATCATCTCCCGCCGAGCACCAGCGCGTCATCCACGGCAAGCGCGGTGACCGCGAAGCCACGGATCTGGTCGCTGGCGGACATGGCGAGCAAGGACGGCGATCAGCAAAACTCGAACTCGATTACGATGACCGGTCTCGCGTCGCCTTACGGAGGAACGGGAGGCGGAGGTGGCGGCAATGGTGGTAACGGAGGGGGCAAGCTCGTCAGTCCTCTGGCCAGTCGATTGCCGCCTCATCATCCCCTGCACCCGGCGATACATCCGGGTACGCAATTCGTAAGACCGCATCCGGACTTCTACAGGAATCTATACAGCGCGTCTCATCTTGGCTCCGGTGACATATCCCTACTGGAGACGTATTCGAGGACTCTGGGTGGACTGAGCGGCGTGATACCGCCGCCGTCCACGGCGCCGAGTATATTGACGTCCACGTCCATCTCCGCTGCCGGTAACATGAAGCCTTTTTCGATCAACGGTGCTAGCGGCGGTGGCGGCGGCGCCGTCGCCGTCGCCGGTGGATCGGCCGTTTTATTAACCACCGCGACCTCCGGATTGTCACCGTCGTCGTCGTCGTCAACGGCGTCGTCGGTCGGATCCGATCAGTCGCCCCATCCGGCGGCCGGTGGTCTTCCCGCGACTCAGGAACTCAAATCTCCCGGGCGAGTGTGACTCGAAGATGCGACCGATCGTTGAAAAAAGACGTTTAACGCGCGCGCTGTGCATCGACAGGCGTTTCGTGTGGTGTGGCTGACAATAATCAGAGACTACGATCTTGTAATTAGTGTACAGTAAGACGAGAGATGATGAGATATACTGCCCCTCAACCCGCTTCTCGTTCCTAGTCTTCGTTTTCCTTTTCACTTTCGATATCGTCGCGAATATTCCCTTTTTTTTTTTTACCTCTCCCCTTCACATCATCCAATCTTGAATTTATTTTCTATACCTAATTGCTCCGAATAAAGACGGAAACTCGTAGTATGCACCGATTACCCCATAGTTGCTCTAACCCGCGGTATAACCACAGCTAACGTCAACTCGACGGTACTATTATACATATAAAATGCTATAAATATATATAAAGATATAGGGTAATAATACATATTATTATCGTATATCTTTAGTAATTAATAATTAATAATAAATAATTAATAATTAATATTATTTATGCGTTTGTAAATAGTAGGAAGAGGCCCAGTAGAGAGAAATCGTCCGGCCAGTGTATGTACTGTATGTAGAGTAGATACAATATTACTAGCATACCTGAGATCATAATTCATATTAATGACGATTATTATGATTATTATGATTATTATGATTATTATTATTGTTATTGCAATGTTTATAATATTATCGATTCACACGTCGACTCAGGTCGTCGAGCATGACGAGGTATGGATCGTTAGTCGCGGCGACAGATTGCGAGGGACGCGCGTAGGTTCCCGAAATATCCTCTCTCTTCTTGTATAAGTGTACCCTCTCTTATTTATTGCGCTGTAAAGATTATTGGCTCGTGATAATTTTTTTTCGCAGATAATCGCGATCGGAACCGACGCGCTTTCGTCGATTCGCTCGCAATCTACTGCGAACATACAATAAATAATTCCGTCGCGTCGTCCTGCCTATCGCCGTTGCGTAATAAAGGGAAACATTCTTCAAATTGTGTACGAAGGACACCAACGGCTTGCAACATATCACATGTCATGTCGAGAGTGAACGATCGCCATCACCTTTTAGTCATTCGTGTCCAAAATTTCGCGCGAACTCGCTGATGCCGCACGGCATTCTGTCTCCTTTCGCAATAAACGAATCATTACGGAAAGCGAACGAGTTATTATTTCTCACCCAGCTACACCAGCAGATCGCAATTTCAATCATTCTTTTCCCCTTTTCACGAGGAATCGCTTCCTTTCGAAGATACCATAATCGATACGTGAATCGTGCGCGATTCAGCAGAGACAATACGCGCACGTGGCGGAGCTTCTAATCGACGTAGGGGATCGTCCCTTCGGATCCAGCGAATGAATATGAAACGTTCTCATTCTCGGAACCGGGCCGGGATGTACTTATAAAAATGCAAAGCGACCGACTTCTGGGTGGTTGCTGGACAAGCCTGGTTATTAGTAAACATTTAAATCGACAATCGCTATAGCTATGCGGACAGCCGGGGGAACGTCGTCTCTCTCTACCTTCCTTCCTTTCTTCCTTTCTTCCTTTCTTCCTTTCTTTCTTTCTTTCTTCGCTTTTCTCCGACGTTCGCGGTTTGCGGTAGAGGAAACAAGAAATCAACTTGCGGGACCACCCGCTACGGCCTGGGCTTGCATCGAGTCGTGGATCCCGAGGAGGTCCACGCCGTCTTCATGAATCAACTCGTTTCTGAATCGGCATAAACCTTCAAAGGGTTGCTGAGGGGGACGTTCCCCCTGCTAGGTCCGTCAGAGTTATGCGGGCACCAATGTCCCTGTGCATTCTAAGCATCCGGTGATCTGAAAGACACAGTGTCTTCGAAAGATCACTGGAAAGACTAGGAACGAAGAGAAATTGTTACAAATAATAGAGAAACGCCAGTGACAACAAGGTGTTTACGGGAATACGTTTGACGTTAAGTTGCGAACGTGAAAAATGAGTTATTTCTCCTGCAATGTTTTTTACAATCTAGAACAAAAAAAAAAAAAAAAAGATAAACAAATCGAAACACATAACTTTTAAAATTTAACGGACAAGGAATTACTTGCATCAGTTGTTTAACAATACGTATTATTTCGATAATGAAAAATTTTACGCTTTAGAATCGACGAATCATGACGCATCGCAAATGCTCTAAATAGCAATTAAATCGCGTGATATAAACTCTGTAAGTTTTCGATGCAGATAAATCGAACTTATTACTAGTGCAGCGATCCACTTTTGAAATGATCATGCTAAGAACGACAAAGCTATTGAATGATGTATACATCTCGCAGAGAAAAAGAAGGAAAGAGAGGGAGAGAGAAAGAATAACTAGCTACTTTATTCCGCAAACGTGCGCGGGTGTTATATGGTCATTTTTAGTGTTATAAGTTTCCATCATGGTGTAATAACGACGAAACGACGACCTTCGTTTTCCCCTTAGCCGCAAGAGCTCGTAATGCTCAAGAAACACCGGAATATCTCGCCCATCACGGATACGTATTACAGCTACTAGATTTTATTGCGATTTTATCAATTTCCGCGGCAATTTATCGCAACTGTGTAAAACACAAAGTAGAGAGAGAACGTATCAATATTCACAAGAGACCATAAGTAAAGTGTATAAAGTTCGCAATCGCGGCATAAATCAGCGGTTGTGCCTCGGCATGAGTAAGATCCGCGCATTCCTTTATATAGGCGCTCTTTCTCATTTCCGCGTATAATTTCACGGGTGAAACTTTACGCGTTGAACCTTCTGCGCGCGACTCTATTAACGTTGTCACGGTTAATAAAAAATTAAATAGCCTTATCGATGCGTATACGCGCACATAGCGCGGAGATGCTGTACTCGGGCGATCGCGAGATTTTTCTCATCCTTTTTATAGAACGATGAGAATTTTTCAACGGTTCCTGTTGCAGCGAACGCGTCTTATCCCGGGAGGAAAGACGACGCAAAAATGGGAGTAGCTCTATCGCGATTACTCGAAGAGGGGAAATAGAAGACGATGAACTCGACTAAACTGCGCGATGCTTTATTGGCTTTTATCGAGTTTTAACGCAAGCGCCGGATTCCTTTATGGAAACGTCGTTAATTTTACGACGCGGGCATATTTAGCCCAGCGGCATCTCGTAAAATCATACTTTGGTCGCGATAAAGTTGAAACATCGACGAGGACTGCTAAAGCAAAGTTGTCCTCGTAAATACGTCGCAAGAGAGAGGGGGGGAGGGGGAGGAAAGAGAATAAGTAGCTTCAGGCGTGATGTTAATATACGTATATTATTTTTAATAAATGTCATTTTCATATTTTTTTATAATAAAATTTAATTAATTACGATAATAAATTACGATAAGTAAATTAAACTGCCTTGCAATATTATTTTCACGTAGTGTGTTTCGGGATAATATTATTTAAGTTTCCGGATAAATGAGCATTGATTAGTTTCGCGAAGATTTTTCTATAATTAAAGAAGAAAAGAGAGAAAGAGAACGATAGTACTGATATGTAAATGAATATTCAATTAACTCTTCACCATCTATTTCAATTTTTCGAACAATCAGCTTTGTCAAAGAAACTCGTAATTTGATTTCGTGTTTTAACGCTGAGATGAGAAGGCGAAAATATGATTTTTTTTTTTTTTCATCTACGCGCGATAATACGCGAAGCGAGTTTCACTCATCTAAACAATCTGTAAAACAGATATGTGGCAACGTTCTCTTTTTGCTATTCTTTTTTGGCGCATCGCCACGCAAGTACGTCCCGCGTCGTTGAAACGTAGCGTATCGGTGTAGGTGGTGAATAATGAATGGCAACGTCGAGAGACAACTCGCTGGACCAGCGTCGTCGACATTGGATCAGGTCGACCCGTTGCGTTGTGTGTACGTACGATCGAGAGAGAAAGAGAGAGACAAGATGGGATAAGGAGGTGGAAGGGGGGAGGGGGTTAGGAGACGCAGTTATACAGCACGAGTTCCGGGTGAAACGACATGAAAAATTAACGCGGGTCCCGCGTTTTGACACTGCGTCAAACTTTCGTTGTACGAAAGTGATAGATTGTTGTACGGCCGCGGTAGATTATATATTCCGTACGACCATGCGAGGGAGGAAGAGAGAAAAAGCTCGCGGCGGCGCGGAGTGCGAGCAAAAGATGGTTTTGGATTCCTCCCGACTAACGACCGGCGGACAAATTCGAATTTTACGAGGGACACCTCAACGGTATGGTATTGTCAGGTCGAGTCCGCGAACGAGCGAGTCCCCGTCTCCCAGCCTGGTTGGGTAATTTTTTTTTTTCTTTTTTCCCCACACAGATTTATCACACGCCGTGTGTCGGCGGTGTACAAAGGTAATTTCGGTCAATGACGCAGATTGAAACGTACGATGATATTTCATCTTCAATATCCGCGGATGCGGCGTATGATAGTCGCGGTAATTCAATCTCCATCGACTGACGAGCATTAACATCCGCGCGCTTGAAATTTCACTCTTTCGATCGGAACGTATACGTTATGACGCATCCAAAGTGACGGATAGCTTCGCGAGTTGATCTTGGAGAGAAAAAAGATGTAAGTATCTAAGGAAAGCTATAATTTGTCGTCCGCGGTAGCTATTCCCCTCTGCAGTTCGTAATCCTTTCCACTTTAACGCATATTCGCGCAATATGTTGCAACGCGGTGAGGGAGACAGGAACAAAGAGAAAGAGAGAGAGAGAGAGAAGACAAGATGCACGTGGCAATATTTCATTCGGCGTACGATCCCGCGAATTCGCGTTCTCAAAGACTTCAAAGGGACCTCTGCCAAGTTACCGGATGTCCGGCTGCTCGCGACACCGTACCCTCTCTTTGTGCGCTTCGGCCTGTGGGAGAGGAGGGACCAGAAACGCCCGAGAGAAGAACGAAGATAAAAGACGTGGGACGCAGAAGAAGAGAAGGAGCCTCTCCCCCCTGCTCGGCGAGATGCTCGAATTCGTCCGCGGCTTGTCGGTTGGCAAGTACCACGTAACTCACCTACTAAGCTCGCGGCTAAGTAACGGAGGTGCATAATTCACCGCTGGTTAATTGGCGAGCGTTTCACGCCAGCCGCCGGTCTGTCAAAGCGAGAGAGCGACGACGAGTCGCTGCTTCTCATCCGAAAGCAACCGAGTATGCGCGTATCATCTCCGACAGCGAGAAACGCGTGCTACGAAATCCTCCGGCTCTCCCTCCTATCTTTTCTCTCTTTCGGTCGCGACGGTCTCTCGTCCCCTGCTTATAAATACTGCATCTCGCGCAAGGAAAGGAATAAAAGAACGAACCCGAGAAAAGAGTAGAGAGAGAGAGAGAGAGAGAGAGAGAAGAGAGTGGACCCTATGCGGGGTGCAGGAGGTAAAAAGAACTGCTTCTGGCAGTCGACAACTGAGAGACGGACGACGCCGGGTTCTGGAGGATGCCGCGGCGATATGACTTATTTAATCACCCGGGCTGAACGTTAACGTCCCTCTATGAGGCGCTCGCGCGAATGTTTCGGGGATTACGTCGCGTCGCCGTCGACGGGGCGTTGGCCGCGCGATTTACGAGAGTCGTAAGTTGAACGCGCGACGATACGAGACGACGGAGCGAGGCGCGAAATTGGAGCGTAACGCGAAAATGTAGACGTTAAATTGTTACCAAGTGTTTCGTCGTTGCATCTGTCCGTTAAGAGAGACAAGGTATCGAAAATCGTGTTGACTTTTATGGATAATATCGATAATTATTTCTTTCCTTATTAAGGATCCGTAGAATATTCATTTTACTGTTATTATGTCACATTTGGTGAAATTTTGCTTCTTCCTCTCCGTTTTAATTTTATCACGCTTATGGATTCTAAAGAATTTTGACAGGTTTAATTTTTATAGGAATTGAGCTCTTTTACTTTGTTTTTTAAACAGACGGTAAACGAACAAGTTCCTACTTAAAGATTTAAAAGAGAAGGAAAATTAAAGAGATATATAAATAGATATAACATAGATTAAATAGTATCAAAAGTGGACAAATTGATCATTTAAAATATCAAAGTAAATGTTGGATTGAAAATTGTAATCGAAGAAAGAATACGATATTATTTGGTGATTAAAAAATTAGGACTAACTTAATATATCCTATAATTTCGCTCTCCCCGAGATATCGGATTAACACGGCTACTTTTCCTCGAAAGGGTAACCACCGACCCCTTTCCCCCCTTCCGACGCAAGTGGTCCTTTGGTTCATGTAACAGAAACGTGTGTAGCTGGCGATAGTTTCGGCAAAGTGGACACGCGCGTTACTAATTATATCGGCTACTTGTGTTTGCCTTCCGAGAAGGCGACGTGCTCGGCCGATCGTAACTCTTTTCCACTTAATCAGGGGCGGATCTATATCGAAACCAAACTTACGTAAACCAGTCCCGAGATCATCGACGGACCCTCACCTCGTTTATCAACATTCTAAAGTTAATATACATATCAAGGGACGTGACTCTCCTTAATAATTCCTCGCTCGATTATCGTTCCCGTAAAGCACGGAGATTATTGCGCGCCAGTTTCCGATTTCTCGAGATATATATCCGTCCCTGATTTATTTGCCGCGATCGGTTCGGAAGCGACCGAATGAAAAACTGTATTTAATTAAGGGACCGTCGAGGAATACGACATGCAGAATGGCGATCACGGATCGCGCTAGCTCGGACGGATCGCCGGGCAAAAAGCGTTCGCGCATCTCGTCGGCGGACGGAACATCGATGGATGACGAGTCAATCGAGAATCGCTGAATGCGCCGGCGTTCCGTCTGCCATTCCAGTGTCCGCCGATGACGGACTTATCGGAGGACGAACGGGGAGACGAGAGGTGGCAAAAACGCGATCGCGAGGGTTATGATTGATACCGGTGCGAGAATGCTTATAAAATTGCCGGGCGAAATGCGACCGCGCTTTTTCCTCCTAAGCGCGAAACGTACAGTTAATGCGAGAGAAAGAAAAAGAGACAGAGAAATCGCCGGTCTCTTTATAAAATCTTTTCAGGCTGGAGTCGCAAAAAGATAAAAATGCTTAAATTATTAATTCCATCCACACTTCTGGGAGGGAACATATTAAGAAGAAAGTTGTTGAAAAAAAATATTTCTTCCTGTTCGAGTTTTAAATTAAAATTTTCACAGCATTCTCTCTCTCTCTCTCTCTCTCTCTCTCTCTTTCTCTCGGCAATAGTCTGCTTTCGAATCTACAGGCAACGCTTTGATTTCCATTAACATCAAAGTTGCGTGCGCAAAGGGATATTGGCCTCGCGCAGTAGTCGTTTCCACTAGTGTCATCGACCCCTCTCGATAGGAGACATCGTATCCTCGCGAGGATGTACCATATACACGATCGGCTATAGAACCGCGCGGTTTCGATGTCTGTCACGCCGCGGTCACGTCTTAATCAGTGCCCGGACTTCCAGCGGGCCCACCGGGCGCAAGAAGCTCGTCGGTCCCTCCCCCCCTCCCCCCCTCTCTCTCTCTCTCTCTTCGGCTAAACGTGCCGAATGTTAATTACGCCAGCGGGGTTCCGGCGACGATATCGACTCACCGGGCGAAAAAGTCCTCGTACGAATCTCGCCGATCGCGCTCGACAGCTATGCGTTTTATATATATACGTATAATTGTGTGCCGAGCGATTATAAAATTCCCGTCGGATGTCTCGTACATTCGGGATAAATTCGCGCCGTTCGGGTTAATCTCGCCGACTTCTCACGCATATTTCGTCGCCGTCGAAATTAAAATTTTAATTACCTACCAGCGACCCGATCTCCCCGGCTTTACGGAGAATATAATAGAGATTTTACACTCCAAGTTTTACAACCCCGTGCGAAAGACTCCCGCGTTCGCTCGAAGAGAAGTTTGTTGTGACACAATCCCGGGACTCTACATCGTAACGTAATTAGTAACGTCGAGCGCTGAAGGGGAGAGAGAGAGAGAGAGAGAGAGCTCCCCCCTCGTCGTTTCTCGACGAGATGCGACCGACGGTCGTTCTATTAATGTTCGTCTTCCACGCGTATGATACATTTCGGAGACGGCGCGATTTACGGTCGTATCATATCCTTCCACGTGTAACCGTAGATTTTCTTTCCATCTCTTTCCCTCCGGCGTGCTTCCATCAGTTGGCCGAATCGGTGTATAAATATAAATGAGAGTTTATTATGAGAAAAAGAAAATCTCTCTCTCCCTCGAAAAGAGGGGGAGGAGCGAGAGAGCCGAGACACGCGGCGTGTGTCACAACAACGTCGAGGCGCGAAGCGTCAAAGTGGATTTATGATATTTTCCCAGCGTCACCTTCTCGCACGATACTCCCTGCTTAAAAACGACGAGCGGGCGCGCAAAGAGCGGCTCCCGTCTTTGATGTCGCGCTTCTTACGCGCCCTACGCATGATGCATCGCCGTTCTCGACGCGCGCCTTGCTCCGGGACCTTTAAACAAATCGTCGACTTCTTTGCCGCGCGCAGATTAATCGAGGACCTATCTCTACCTAGATCCCTTGATTTATAACGATCCGCGACGGCAAGTTGCGATCGCAACAAAGTTATCTCGGATAAAGTATCTCGATGGAGAAAAAGCAACCCCGAAACTCGGCATCTTTTCCTTGCGCCGATTGTTTCCCGTAGTTATAAAACGCGTCGTCTATCTTTACGACGTACAAGAATTTTTAAGACGAACATAAATCAATCTCGACGGACATGACGGATATAAATCATAACGCGAGAAGATCTCTCACACGGGAATGATTAATATTACAAATTAGTAAGACAAACACGCTTTGCGCCAACGACTTGTTCAAAATTTTGAGTAATCGACGGCGGGTCAGCGTTCCGCGGATTTACGTCAAGCAGCGATTAATAATAAATAATTAGACGCGATTCGTTAAAATATTCAAGGATAATTGCGCGCGGCACGAACGAATTTATTTACGAGTCCTCCCCCTCCCTCTGTCCTCCCATTTTCCTTAGCCGTCACGGGAGGAGGAAGCGGCGCGTCACCAGGATCGTTACGCTGACAGATCCGTGCCTTGTGCGAGCGCCGGAAGTAATGCACGGAGGCGCCTTACAAATCCCGGCAGATGATATTCGAGGCCCGAGACGAGATTCTTTTCCGTGCACGCGGGAGAGAGCTAGATGAAGCGTCGCGCGTAAAAATAAAAATGTCGCCAATTTTCTTGGAATTGTCTCAGAGTAAGATACGTCTTGTGAATTTCGAGACCCCTTTCTCCTTCCAATTACTTACGATTCTATAATCGGACTATATACGTAGTAATTATCGGATCATATATATATGCACATTTCTCTATAAAAAGATTTCATATACTCTATATACATATATCTGTGTTTTATTATAAAAATACAATATATTCTTTTATTTATAAGTGAAAAATCATCTAAAAATAAATATATTAAATATATTTTTTTTAAACTTTCTCAACATTATACTTTAATTGCAATAGCTATTTAGATTAAATCATAATTATGTATTTATATATTTAATATATTATATTAATTTTTTTTTAATTAATTAATAACGTATTTAAGAAATTAAAAGATATTAATATAAAAAAGCACAATAAATCTTTGAATATAAGATTTTTTAAATAACTCAAACATTATTCCTTTACATACTTTTGCCCAATAATTTACTATTATTTACAGTGGGATATAAAGACGAAGTAGCAAAGCGTGAATGTTTTTTTTTTTTTTTGAAGATCAGTGAAATACTCGCTGATTCGGTAAAATCGTGTGTCGCTGCTTTAATCGGTGACATTTTCATACTGATTCAGTTTAAGAGAATATATATACGGAGGCACATTATCTGTGCTTGTCTCAAAGTCTTTAGTCCTAAGCTAATAAAACTCTTCGCTCTCTGTTATATAACATTAAATTTCTCGCCGTTGAAAGCTCCGTGCCAGCATGCTTGTGCAAATAGCGCGACACAAATCGTCGAGGTGTACTTCTACCTCGTTCGTTGTTCGCGCACCAAGTTTCGAGCTGTTCTTCTCGAGGCTCCGCCTCGGCCAGAAAGGAGTAGGGAACGAGAGGAGTAGCACTCTCATCAATCACCGCGTCCGCGGGACCGTTTATTTTAAGTCGCTCGCGTTTTTAATACACGCGTCATTAACGCGCGCTGGCACCTAAGCGGCGACGAACGACGAGACGACGAGACGACGAGGACGACGTTAGAGACGTGGCGGTACAATTAAGCATGCAACGCCCGTAACGACGAGGGAAGTATACGCATCATCTCGCACAGGCAGCCTTCGAGCTACCAGAACGACCTTCGTTACTCGAATTATGTCTCTATCGTAATAATCGTCAAAGATCTCAGATATATCGTCGGACAGCTGTTTGAATTAGGTTCAATCTCAATGAAATATTCGGTGTAATCGACGACAAATGACGTCATCTATACTTCCGGAAATAGATCGCATTGATTATTAGACTATAAAGTGTGCGTATGCCGTTGCAAAAAGCATGTCAATACTATCGCCGTGTAACTATAGTACAAAATATTCGCCGCGCAATTTCACACCGGATATTTATTAAATTGCTGTTAAACTCCGCTCGTCGATACGCATATCGGGGACAGAGAGGGAGGGGACTTTCGTATTCATTCGATAAATCGGCCGAATAAGCAACGGCATTAACGCCCAAACTTGTAGAGCGAAAGTTTTATCGCTACGGCTCTCTGCTCCGTACAGCTGCGCATATATCGCACGCGTAACATACGGCCGAACTATTTGGCCGGAAAGTCGTTAACTATTAGCCGCCGACTTGACTTATGCGCAAAACGAGACTTACGATCGTGCTCGATGCACTTATTTCCACTACACTCGGCGCATAATGCGCCAAGTTATTATTCCGCCCTCCTTATTTCGTTGCAATCCTCGTCTCTTATTCAATTTATCGTATGGATAACAAGTACGCGATATCTCTGAAAATGTCGCAAAACTTTAGACAATTATCAATAATAATTCTCGATAATATTAATATGATTATCAATATTTAAAGATTATATGACTTGTTTTTTTTTTCTTCTTCTTCTTGTGTTTCTTTTTTATTTTTTAATTAAAGAAGATAATTTTTTAGAGACTTGATATAATATTTTAAAATTGTAAACAAAAAGACACACACACACACACACATAAATTTCTTTTAATATAACATTATTAATATTTCAGTAAATTTCTTTATATATTATCCTGTTCTACATATAATACATAAAGTTTTTACTAAAAGTCAGAATTTTTCGAATTAGATCATTTCTATTTACAAACTCTTTCTTTTGACAAATAGATTTTTAAGAATTACATTAGTTTCGTTTGCGCCTTGGCACTGTGCTGTGCAAAGGTTATCTGCATCCGTTCAGAACGGCACGTTATGCGCTGCACATTCGCGCGCGTGTCCTTTCTTTATATCTCGTCACGACGTTGCGCGACATTTACGATGTCGCGTTTTATATCTATCATGTACGCCCACATAGTACTCGAGAGAGAGAGAGAGAGAGAGAAAGCGAGAAAGAGAGAGATTCCAATTAACACACGACTGGGCTCGTCTCTTGGCCACGGATCGTGATCGTTCCCCGTCGTTCCCGATCGTTTGACGGAATAAGATGCTCGCTTTCGATTAAAATTCATTAAAGCCGCTGAGATTAGTGCGGTTCTGGAAATGGACTCGGAAGACCGTGCGACGCATATCAATCAGAAAGAGGAAGAATGGAAGAGCCCGAGGCGAAAGAGACGAGAGAGAAAAGCGGAACAAAGAAGGAGGAAAGAGAGAGAGAGAGAGAGAGAGAGTGAGAGATGACCGGAGAAAGAAAGCCCGGGCGAGTCGCTAATGAGAGCGACAATTCAGTGTGTCGGGAGCAGGCCGCGCGCGGAATGCAGCCTCGGCTTTCAGCATTCATAAATTTATTCCCGCCGCCTTCTGCCAGCCTCGTTTTATCGCCTGACAATATGCCGCCGCGAGAGAAAGAGAGAGGCCAGTTCGAAGCGCACGGTGGACCCCGTGCGGTGTTCGCAGAGTTTCAAAATCGACGCGTCTACTCTTTAAATGGTGCTCGCCTCCGCCATACGGGAGAGATCACCGGGAGAGATTGATTTTTTTCCCATCGGCGGAATCCGCGCGCGGGATTATCGTCGGTCACGTTTCCGTTCCTTGTCGCACGGGGATCGGAGCCGTTTTAATAACCGGCTGCCGTTACATACCGGTGTCTGTCACAACCTGCTGAAGCATAGTATTTATGGCGTAACTAGCTTACCCGCGTTCTTAAGGTTTGCATGTCGCCTTGCGAATCGGGAGAGCACAGTAAGTTTGAAGTGGAAAAACAGAAATAGCACAAAGAAAGATACTAAAAATATTGTGAGTCCCTTGGATTTTTTTCTCTGGGTTAAATCCTCAATTTATACCATCCCGATAGAAAATATTGAAAATTTAATTAACGTATTCGCCAACTAATGAGAAGGAGAACAGCTTCGTGTATCATGACTGGACGTAATTATTTCCAACAATTTCTAATAATTTTGTTTAATTTTATATTTGTCAAAATATATTCTTAAAATCTCATTTTTTAATCTTGAAAAAAATATCCTGTATTTCAAAAATTATGCCGTTTAGGATATTTATGTACATAAACTATTCTTTAAAAGATTAGTCTTCAAAGAATCATCCCCTAAAATTTTTGACACATGCTTAGGGACACTTTGTTATATATATCCATTTACTAGATAAATTATACTAAGGAAGAAAAATTGACGAAGGAATTTCTTGGCGCCTGTACGCCAATAGTTTTGCGAGACTTCGCGTATTACGCGTAAGAGAGGGAACGACGATGTATACGATTATCCCTGAGTAAAATTAGTCTTCTCTGCTACAGGGAGGCAAAGCGACTCTCCAAGGAGACACCTCTCGCCCTTAGAGCGGCGCCGAAATCTGGTAACCATTCGCCGACTTAACCGGAGTTTTACGAACGGCTTTACGGGTAAGACAATGGCGGGGCTCCGGGTTTACATTATTTAATGCCCTCACGTCGCGGTAGTCTGGGGCGTTAATTAGGCGCCGCTCATATGCTAATACGGGAGACTAAGCTCCGCTTACTCGCGTAGTGGATGCCGTGAGCCGAGTACAAGCGTACCGGGCTCGTTCAGTTATAGTATGCCAAGATACGTAGTATAACTAGCCCTACCGTATTCCCACATACATATATACATGGGAATATGTATACTCCCACGCTCACACCGAGCTATTTGTCTCGCTAATATCTCTCCCCTTCCCCTCCCCCACCCTCTCACTCCGTTCTCCCCGAGATCGTCTTCCACGCTTCCAACAAGGTAACAAAGCTGGCCTACCCCTCTCTCCGTTTCTCTCTTCTCATCGGATTCTCGCGATTTGATGTCAGCATCTACGCGAACAAGCGCTACGATTTTATTTCGTTGTCTCGGTATATAATAAAAATATCAAAATCTTTCTCCCTCAAAAAATAAAAAAATAAAAATATCAAGATCTGTGTTTTAAATCGTGTAAGAAATTAGCGTGAGAAAAGAAGACATAATTTCGTATACTTTAGTAGACGAGTGTATTATATAAGAAATGAAACGATGCGCGATGCGAAGGTGAAGTTGTAATTATAAATAACTCTGTAATCGTAAGCGGCGATGAAAACTAATGAAACTGTTGTCACTATTACGCTCGATATCATCTGTGATCAAAAGTTACACCGCATTATGGGAGGTTAAACCGCGTATTACATAGGAAGGAGCCGCGATCTCTAATTTTTTACGCGTGAACGATGCCCGACGCCTCGAAGGCGCCCACCAAGCACCGTATCGTGGGGTCCGTCTCGTCGCGTCTAAGATTTCCCCGATAGGACCGAATCCGTGGCCTCCATCTAGATTGGTATCTAAATAGCCGACGATCCTCCGAAGGGATTCGTCATTCTAACACACTACTCGAAGGCAGAAGAGGAGGAGAGAGGCGAGCCGCGCGCTTCTCCTTTTCGCCTCATTTAATTTATTCGTCCCGAGTTGAGAGGGATATAATCGAATCGCTTAGACAGGCTTGATCGCGGAATTCGATGTTTCTTAGGACGTTGATCGGTCGAAAAGTAACGCGAGCATATAATTATCTCTTTTATTACCGCCCTTATAGTTAAATCGTTCAAATTACGCGATTCCGTTTATCGTTGTGTTTGCAGAAGATCACGGAGTGCGCCAAGTATACGAAGGTGTAAAAAGTTTTAAGACGCTCGTCGCGCTTCGATAAAATCTCTTATCGTTGATCGGGATACCTGACCGAACGTCTCCGCAGCACCTGTTGGAGACGCGCGCTAAAAATAGTTCAAGGATCGATGGAATCCACGTATAGAGTGAGGATCCTAACCCAATACAAACCATTAGAAGGCATAAGGTGGTTTACGGCGGAGTCGGTAACCCTATATCGTGGCGGCGGCGTCTTTTGATGCGCGACGCGCTTCCATCCAATGCTCGTCCATGATGTAGTAGTACCTACCTAGTGGTCTACGCGTAGAACAGGCTACAACAAGAGTCTCGAATACCTCTTCGGGTATACTCTCTCGGTGTCCGATTTTCACCGCGAACGCGCCGTCGTATATTCGAAAGGGGAGACACAGTTTTTATACTTGTCTTTAATTAGCTTCTTTCTCACACTGCATTTTCTCTCGCTATCGTATTCTCTCGTAGCGAGCTTCGACAAGCGAACGAAATATCTCATCATCGTCACACCGGTAGAGTGGATCTCACAAATACGAGTTCCGAGGTTTGAAAGAACGATCGGTTGAATTTGAAGCTCTAGCCGACGTTAAATGTATCGGCGTTACATATGTGTTACGGTACGATACATATCGTCTCGCTACTTATAACAAATGTAAGCGTATGTATATAAACAATTCACGGTCACATTCATGGGGCGTCCGGTCGGCATCAGATTACAACGTTACGGCGAACTATGGTACATGTATGGGAAGAGAGATTGTTTATCCTTTCGGATAGAGGAAAGTAACGCGAGGTCGATAATGCTAGGCCGAAATAACGAGGCCTGCTTCGCGAGAAGGCGACGTTGGCGACGTGTCGGCAACATCGATGCACATTTGTCGTTTGATAAAAGAGAAAGAGAAAGAGCGCGTATATTATAATGAGAGAGAGAGAGAGATAAAACGATATATAACGCATTTATACGATCAGGATCGGGGGATCGATGTCTAACCATTCGACGGCCGGCAACTTGTCTCGATTCGCGCAAGAGAGAGAAAGAAAGCATCTCTTCGCGTACCGGATCTGATGATTATCCGCCGCGATACACCGAGCTGATCATTAAGGAGATGTCCACCCGAACGTTCGTGGAAGACATCAGCGAAGTTGGCGTCAACGTGCGCGCGCAACATGCACGTTGTCTTCCGATGTGGCTATGCGTTGATACGCAGTTATCTCGGTCACCGATTACAACGAACGGCGATACGGGTTGCACATAATCATTACGTGTCATATCACCTCGCATTGCGGATTCGTGTAAGCATCAAGTATCGTCTTCCGCACGCGTCTATTAATAACTTAATAGTTATTCAGTATAAAATACATTTTATAAATTGAAATGATTAAATTTTTAATTAATTTTAACTTTATGTATTGGATAATTTTCATTATTAATCCGTTTCTTATATTTATGTGGAATTTTTTTTATTTACATTATTTTTATGTATAAATAAATTATTTCGAAAAATTATTTTTAATTATATTTTTTATCTCCAACATTAAATATTGTTCGAAAATAAATTATTTTTTTGTACATATATGTAAATATTATGAATAAAAAAAAATTACATATTTTAATTTCAAGAATTATAATTATATTAAGCTTTTTGCCCTTCCGAGATAAAAATCCTAAAAACACTCTTTCGCGAGAGAATAAAATCAAGAATAAAATAATCATTTTCATCCGCGATATCGGTCACTACTGTCTTCGTTTTTTTTTTTTTTTTTTTAATAATTATATCGCACAAAAAGAAGAATCAGAATCACGTTGCCTCTCGACGTGAAATTTCTTTTCGTTCGTTGCCCCGTTTCCTTTTATCGTTGCTCGTCGTCGTCGTCGTCGTCGTCGTCGTCGTCATTTGGTGGTAAACCGTCGAAAAAGTTCGAGATGGAACACGAATCTATAGGCTCGTCATTATTTATAATTTTCCGCTCCGTTGAGGTTGACGTTGTGCTTTAAAAAAATGCTCGAGACAGGAGAGTCCCTTTTCTCTCTTCGCCGCTAGTGCATCGGTACGACGACGACGACGACGATGACGACGACGACGACGACGACAACGAGATGAGAGAAAGAAAGACACAAGGAACAAGAGAAAGAAGGGCTTGACCGCCTCCGCAACTTCAAGAGGCGTCGAGATGCCCGCCTCGATAATACCTGAGACAATGACCGACCGCCATCGCCTGAAAACGCGTATCCACGCGCGTGCGACATCGTTCTCTCTCTCTCTCTTTCACCTGAAATCAATTTATCAAGGCCCGGAGAAGCACGGCTATACAGTTAGCCTTACGTAGATTGCAATAATAAGATAAATCGTTCAAAAAATATCAAAGAGCTTCTATACAAATATCTATTAATGTTTAGTCAAAATATACAATCTTTTTTGCGTTCAAGGTGCGATTAATCATATTGTACATATATGAGACAAATGTCGACAATGTGCTGTATTTATCCTGAAACTCCTCACAAGGGATTACGAATCTCCTCGGCCTCACGTCGTGCTAAAATCCCCTCAATGACGTGACTTTATCGTGCGCTTAAGGACAGTTTCGTTCGACAGCGCGAGATGCAATTAGCAGGACAATCTCGATGAGATGACACACGCGCGTACCTTAATAGCGGATTTTTTCCCGATCTTGAGATGCGACGGGATGATTAAATCACTCTTTAACAGGGCCACGCCGCGTATGTGCATGTGTGTGTGCGTGTGTATGTGTATGTGCGCGCGCGCGACCATTCGAGACACCGGATAACGAGAGCAATGGTGAGAAACGTCGTCCGCGTCTCTCGCGGCGGGGCTCGTTAGACGACCGGGCTTTCGCTCCCGTTTGTCTCACTTCTTCTTCACCGATGCCTCCCAACGGACCATCCGTCCGTCCGTCCGTCCGTCCGTTTGTCCGTCAGCGAGCGGGACGAGAAGTGCAACGCCGATTTACCACCTTTTACGAGAGAGAGAGAGAGACGAGATCTTCAAAGCGACGTTAACGACGATCATCTGCCACGGTTTCTGAATTCCAAATGATACGGCCTTCCACGGTCCTTTGAGAGAGCCGTATTATTTTTGGACGATTAATTATACGGCGAATCTCCTATCGTCGCATCGTGTGATTAAGCCTATCGATATTTTATCTTCGTCTTCTGCGTAAAATGCATTGCGGAACCTTCTTCCTGCTTATAGATATGAGGCTTTGATATATTTATAGATATGAGGATTGAGACTATTTACGGTATCATTATTTCATCGTAACTATCACAATTTATATCGGATTTCGAATGATATGATCATTTAATGCAAATTTGTAATTTGTATTCTTTGAAAGATCGTCAACATGTATCTGTGACGCTGTCTTTCTTTCATATTATTAATAAAAATATTAATTGTTTAAATTGGAGTAAAACTGCATAAAAGATAATACACCTGCGATTTTATCGCTACTTAATTATGTTATAGGGGAGATTTTTCTGAATAATTCCCCGCAAGAAATTTGTAGGGTTAATGTAGCATTAATTTAGGCGATATAACAAATTAAAGTTTATAGTGTTTTAATGCATCTTCTATTATAAAATAAGAAAAAATAAAGTTTGTTTATACGTTGTATTTGTGTAGAACAGACGTGAAAAACGTGTTTCTTTACATTTATGAGATATATTTACGGATACTTTGTCAATAATGTTGTTTCACTTATTTTTCAGTTCGTTAAAAACTTTCGCGTATGGAAAATGAAGCATTAATATAAGTATAAAGATAAATTTTCGTTTTAAATTAGAAATAGATTTGGATTAGGTTATATGTTTCTCCCCCCTCCTCCCCCCCCCCCCCTGAAGAGAACCCACTGCGTCGTTCACGCATACACTTTTTCCATCCGCACAACAATTATGGTGTGGACCTCGCTTCGCGTCGCAAAGTATATGCGTGGACACAATGAGTCCCCCTCCCCCCTCCCCCTCCCCCCTCCCCCTCCCACGGGAAGCTCCACTTTCGGAAGATATAACCCAATCGAAATCTATTTTCAGTTTAAAAATTACAGTTGAGTTAGAATTTTTCTTTGGGATAGAGTGCAAAAGTGCAGAGCCTCATCGCCGTCCGCGCAACAAATAATATTCAATAAATATTTTTGAAGACTCAAAAATTCATGCCTTCGCATGTTGAAAGCTGTTAACGAACTGCGAGAAATAAGTGTGCGAAACACATTATTGACAAAATATTCATGCCCGTGTGTTTATCCCGTAAAAGTAAACAAATACTTTCTCGTCTGCCCGCTCTACAACAAACGCAACACTTGACTTTTCCTAATATCACTTTATAATATCTAAGAAAAAGCATTGAGACTGTGAAACTTTAATTTGTTGTATCTCCGAAATCAAACCCGTCCCCTACTTATTTCTTACGGAGAATTATTTAGGGAAACCTCCCCTACAACATATTTAAGTGACGATTAAATCGGAAGTGTATTACCTTTTATGTGTTAGCAGTTTTATTTAATTTTTTTAACGTACGTCTCCCTCCCCTTCCCCCTAGGTCATTACGAATTACTATCTAACTATCGCAAAGGGCGCGATTATTAGAATCAGTGTAACTCGCGTGTCAATTTCTCAATTCGTGTGATCTTTTCCACATTTGTGCTGCTATATATGTTTGTGCGCGTGTTTTCCTCTTCTGCTTTCAAACGATCTGTTCAACTTTCGATTGCGCATGATTAATTTTTTTTCTTCTTCTTTTCTAGATTTATACGCGCGTTTCTTGTTTTTCTCCTCTTTTATTTCTGATTGGAATCTTTCCTCATTTGTATTGATAAATAAACATACATAATAATATACAATACAAAGTCGAATGATTATCTCTAGTGTCTACAACATGGATAGCGATTCCTCGCTCGATTTGATAAATAATAAAGCGCTCTTTACGGGACAAGTTTACGTTACAACTATGCCGCTATCAACCGTAATAGATATTACATCGTCTTATCGATTGGCGTTATTAATTTACAAGTACATACGACTCGATACTCGCTTCAAGATTTATAAAGATCGTGACGACGACGACGACGACACTGGTTTTCTAATCGCGTTACGATCGTGAGACTTGACCGTTGCTTTCCGCAGGCTTCCGCCAAAGTTAACTCTTTTTACCGCATCATTCTGAAGATTCGAAGCAACACGCGAGGATCATGATACACTACGAGAATCGAAAATCTAGAACGCGAGATCATAGACGCGCAACAGAAACTTTATTCAAATAAAAGTGACGTAAATCTCGATATTGCCGTTTACGGGTTTATGCATTCAAGTAAAGGCACGAGAAGCATTTCGCTTTTAATGATCTCGCGTAAAACATTCGGTCTTGATTAAACACGAAATGTAGAAGAGAAGGAGGTGGAGGCGTTTCACTCTTCCCTTTCCATTGTATATTTCATCAGATATATATATCAGATTTTTTTTTTTTTTATATCTCCATCTTATCTTCTCACCCTTTTATCCCCGAGCACACAATTATCCCGATTAAAATTCGTCGATGTCACAATGCATTTCGGTACCGAGACATCATCTGCTTCTCGTCTCTCCGTAAGTCGTTCGCGTGGCTCTTAAACGACCGAGCAAAACGACCGAACACGCGTATAAATTGAAATTTACGAAGCAGCCGGCGGGGAATCGCGTGATAGAAGCGACCTCATCGTCGTTTTCTCGCCGGGAGCTCCTTGATCGTGGGTAAGGATCTTTCCAATCCCACTTCAAACTTTCGTGCGCGCCGCGATCTTGTCTGAGCTCAGCTTTGATTTTCAACGCTGAGATCGTGAGCGTTAGTAATTTTTATTTGATTTTTTTTTTTTCTGTAGACACGAATCTTATAGAAGGTGTAAATTATTAATTTCACCTCGCGACGACTAAAAGAATCGACGATAAAAATACACGATAATAGATTCGATTGTCCCCCCCACCCCCCACCCCTCTCTCGTTTAAAGAAATTCGCGTAGCTTACAACACGTATTATCTCCATTTCATACCAATATGTCAAGCGATACGAGATCGGAGAAGTAATAAATTGCGGCTATTGACAGGCAACATGAGACTGCCGCGACGGAGGCATCGGTCGTATACCGGAGTCCGTTTGAATTCTTTTTTTTTTTCTCGCGTTCCGCCTGTGGAGCCGCCGCGAAAGAACGAAAACCGTTTTGCCGAGACAAAGACCGAAATTCCACGGAGGCGCGAAGGTATAAGAAGCTCCCGGCAAGAGGAATGGCGGGCTCGTCTCGTTCCCGAGCTGCTAAAGCGTGGGCGGCCCCGGCACATCCGGCCTAAACTCTCCCCCGAGATAATATAGCGCCGGGTTCGCCGAGACATTTGCACCATCATTAAAATTCGCGATAGCGGATCGAACAGGCACACAATGACATCACCCTCGTTCGCGCGGACCAACTAAGAACCGCGTAGAGAGGGAGAGAGAGAGAGAGAGAGAGAGAGAGAGAGAGAGAGAGAGAGAGAGAGAGAGAGAGAGAGAGAGAGAGAGAGAGAGAGAGAGAGAGAGAAGGGGCCCGTCCGCGTGTGTTAAAACCTGCCTCCCTCCCCCCCCCCTCACCCCTGCCGATGACTTTCCTTGTCCTCTCGCTCGTTGCGCACTCTCGAGATCTACCTCCTGGCTCCTGGTTAAGCCGCGTATGATTCGCCACGTATCATGATACACGCGTATGGTATGCGTATAATGAGATTGACGATAACTGTTTGACGATTAGTGTACGGGGTACACTCTGAAGAGAGAGAGAGAGAGAGAGAGAGAGTAGGACTCGCACACACGATCATTATCGGGATAATAGGCCTGATACAGTGCCTTATTTCCGTCAGTAAAATCATTTTTTTTTTTCGCGATATAGCGAATGAAACGAATTCGTAAAATCGCGATAAATCCTCGGATCCATAAAATCGCGCTATAAATTATTATACTTCAACAAGGCGCTAATGAGATGCCCGAAGCGATACTCTCTATTCGCGTCATGACTTGTATAATTTATACCTCTACTTGATAGAAATGAAATGAAATTATTAAGTCTCCTATCGAGTAATCTTTTGGCGTATATGAACAAATGTATTTTTTTATTCTAGACCTCGTAAATCAAATTTAACGATCTCTTTTACGTTTACAAAATCAATTCTAGTCTTTGAAAATATATTTTTTCACATTTTGAAAATTTATTATATAATTATAATTAATTATTCGTCTGCTAATGATATTTATTTATCACCGATTTTTTTTTTTTTTAATATTCTACGATTCTGATCATTTAAATAGATGAAAAAAGAAGCGCCGAGTTGGTTTTCCTGGAAAACCAAAGAGGAGATCGGTGAGACCTAAACGGTATGATATTTCCGGCCGTTTTATTCCCGTCCGTTCGCCGCTAATCAACGCTTAGTCATATCGACACCTGCATATCGGAATCCGACGCCGCTCGGTCGAAGGCGGGTGAGGAAGAAGAGCTTTTAATACGCATCGTCGAGGAAGATGGTCGTTCCGACGAGTGAAGAGAGATCGAGTCTTCCAAGAATCTGTATACGAGGTATACGTCCATTTAAACACCGGCTTAGTACTACCCGGTAAAAATTAAATCTCTCGCGATTTCTCCTCCTCTCCCCCATCCCCGCGCGAATATTTACGTAGATGCAACGGGAGATGATGGCGTCCATGCGTCTCTCGGAGGGCGCGTAACGGTAGCGGAAAATGCAAATGCGTTACGCTCATATAAGAAGCGCCGACGACGGCACAGATTCCGTCTCTCGTCGAGACCCTGATGCACGCGGCTGAATTTCCAATTCGACACGTACGTGGCTACGGTATGTACGGCGCGTGCATGCATGCGTGTGCGAAAATTACGCGCGCGCCGAGACTGGCTGCGCGAGATACGATTGTATTCCGTCTTTCGGTACTCGCGCGAATCGCGAGCCGGATTTTACGCGCGGTACATAAGGCGTGACGAGGAGTAACGAGCTGAATCCAAGTTCCGCGCGATAAGGGCTAACGCCCCCGATGCGGCTCGGCGACACTTGTTTATACTTTATTGGGGTTGATGATGAGTGATGATTACGCACTTTCTTAAATCGAATCAGTGAAAATTATATCATTGATTAAAACAAAAAGATCATTTCGAATATTACGCCGATATTCAGTAGAAACACTTACACTTGCCCCTCCATCTTATGTACATACGTGATCGTGGCAATAAAAGTTCTCTAAAAAATCAGTAATAATCGCATATATTTGCAAGATGTAGCTTTTCCATTTATTTTAAATTACTTTTTATTTAAAGAAAGAAAACTCATATCTGGAATAAGACAATTCAAAATTACATATATTCATCTCATAAACATACATAACTATCTGAATTTAGATTTTTTGATGAATTGAATTTTAATATAAATAATTATATTACACATTAAATTCGTAAATACATATAACTATTTTAGTTTAAATTTGAATAGTTATACTACTTCAATTTAATAAAATTAATTAATATTACTACATATTAAAATTCAAATTATTCAGATGCTATTCAAATGCAGAATTACACATATTAATGCACGTAGTAGACTTTTTCACTCTTAAAATATGATAAGCCCACAAAACATGCAAAAGACTCTTGGTCAAACATAGATATTCCTTTAACAAATTATATCGCTACCAATAATTTTCATATAAAATATTATAAAAAAAGGTTAATAGATGTTGATAATATAAATATAAGATAAGCATTTTCAAATGCTACCGATTGAAATAACCACTATCACTAACTGATTCTTTCGATGAAATTTTACAGATTTACATATACAATGTGTTATATTTATAATTGAGACCATCAGTGACTATTCATCGCTATTCGGTAATAATACACTGATTCCATTTAAGAGAACGTAATTGTGTATTAACGCGAATGAGAGAATTGTTCATCACTCGTGATATCGACAGAGGATTTAATGTAAAATGATGAGATCTATAAAAGAAGTGAGCGGTCGAGTATATCGAATGATAAGTAAATACTTGATGTACAAATACATATATTATTAATGTTATTTCAATACTCTTGTGCTAAAGTGCGCGTTAAGTGCGCTATTTCTAGGAACAGTAATAATATCGAGATTGTGATGTCGAAATCTTGCTGAAAACCGATAGAAAATTTCACGAAAAATTGATAACGGTTCGATAAAAATTGTGATAAATTATAAGGAGATACGAGCCTCTCGCCTTCTTCTCGAGTTTCCTTATGAGAGAACGTGGATTTCTTAAGACGCCGCTCTTTCCTCGCTAACATCCGAAGAGAGCTGTGCGCGTTCGTTCTACAAATCCGGCAAAACTCACGCGGACGACATCTGCTGAATTATTCAGCTAGAGCGGCTCTTGATTGCCCCTCTCGTACGAGAGGAGGCCAATGTGTTCGCCAATGTACGAGAAAATTCTTCGGGAGCTTGTTCGACTGCCTGCCTGCCTGCCTGCCTGCCTATACAGGTAGCCGGCGTGGACCGCGCGCGAAAACCGCACACGGGAGGATCTCGGTGATGGTTACCGTCGCATCTCCCGACGATACCTGTTTCCCCTATCCGGCACAATCGCATTTCCATCGGCGCCGATCTGTTTATACACGATGCCGGACACGCCCGACAAATATTTTCCTTGACGAAATTCTTTTCCCTCGGGATCCAACGTCCTGCGAGCGACGATAATGCGCTCCCATCGGGATTGCGAACCGGGACAATTTTAAACAATCCCGCCCCGGTGTGTAACCGACCTGGAGTCTTCCCGAGTCGAAATTCTGCTCCTATTTTCAATCTTCTCACGTTTACGGATTCTAAAGGATGTCGGATAGATTTAATTTATGCAGGAATCGAGCTCCTACCTTGTATCTCAAGTATACAATAAACGAACGGTTTTTCACTTACAATCAGTTAGAGGTTTAAAGGATGAGCCCTCGGTAAAATTATATTTTCTTCGATAAATCGGTAAAGATATTACGGTATATCTGGAATGAAATGGACGCACAACTAGTTTAAATTCAGAATTATATACATACCATATTTTTTTTTATTCCTAAAATATGATAAACGCATGAAAAATAAACAAGAATATCATTTAGTTCGGTATAAAAAACTCAGACTATTTCATTAATAAAATATATTGCTGTACTTTATGGTATATGTATTTAATATTATAATTTAAGACAATTTTTTTTTTAATTTATTGAGTTTATTATTTAATTGAAACGATTACTATCACTATATCAATGGCTATTTATTGTATGCTTTAGTAATAATATACTGATATTTTATTTAAGAAAGCAAATTCAATAATTTCAAAAGAGAGAGAAGAAGAGTGATTTAAATGTTTAAAATAGATGTTAGATTATAACTTGAGATCAAAAATAGAAGAAAAAATTTGATCCGGATCGCTCTCCTCTCCTATTCCGATGGAGTAGAGTGTCTAAGATGAAACATCTTTTCGCTCTTTATCATCCTCGACTTTTCGCATCGAGTACTCTGCGTTGATACCACTGCTTTGCCAGTGGCGAGATAATATACGTGCAAAGTATAATCACGCTAACGTCTCATCGTTTGTGTTTTCACATATGATCTTTTCAATCGTCGTTATTAACGATGACATGTCCATAATTAAATCATATATAATAATTAATAAATAATCTAACAATAAAATAAAATTAATCTAAAATTATTAAAAATTAATTAATAATTAATAAATGATGTAAATCCGCGTCTCTAGCGAATCGACTGAGAATCTGGTCTGGAGATTCAACCTATATGAATGGAATGTTGATTGGCCCGATCGCGTTTTGCAAATCGTGATTAACGCGCGTCTTCCGGCCGATTCCTCATCAACCGCGCCGGGGCCCGTCTTCCGGCGTGATTTCGCGCGTTCCTTCTCCCTGCCGTCGTCGCGTCGGGTTGGTCAGACGCTCGTTAATCTTTTTTACGACGCGTCTCGCACGGGAAGAACTCCGTTTCCCTCTGGAGAGAGAGAGAGAGAGAGGGAGAGCGGGGGGTGACGAAGGAGGTGTCCCGCGTTAATAAATAATTTCTCGCGTAGTCCCTGTAGATCTGGCGATGATAACCCGGCTGAAATACACAGGACACTGGTCTTCGGGGAGGCACGCGAGAACGCACACACGCGTGCACGGTAGTCGCACGTACACGAATGCGCGCGGGTGCGTTGAAGATAGCGAGGAACGGACACACGCTTAGCGAACGGGATGAAAGATGGTCGCGTAGAGCGTATTCCGGGATGAACGTATCAAGGGAGCAATTATATAAAAATTGTCGTGTCTTTACGGTAGCGCGGATAGTTCAATCTATCTTTTCCTTTTTTCGAAAGGAGAAAATCTTCAGAAGACACCGGGGAGCCTGTACGGGGTAGTGTTCCCGGGTAATGTCGGATTCTTATTGACTCCGTTCGTAATTGAATCTCTAAAATCCTAGGAATCTTAGGGACTCTTTTCGTTTATCTCGTCTATCGTTCTGTATATGTCTATTAGTCGGTTCAGTTTAATCTATCTATCCAAGCGCAATATATAAGCAGTTTATCGTTATCATCTCCCTCGTGTAATTCAATTTCTTCTGTTATCGAAATATTTTTCTCCTAGCTAACGATTTTTATCTAAGAACGATCCTCGATTATACTTCTCGCGTCATTCTCAGCGAAATCAAACGAGAGATCATCGCGAGAGAAGCAGGTTGATATTCTCCGTTATCGTTATCGCCGATAGGGCGAGCTGGGAGGGACGCCTCGGAATACGCGATAACACACTTAGTGGTACCAGCAATGTACTTGCAAAGAGAATCGTGGGGTGAGGGACCTCCAGTGGAGAGGAGAGGGACGTAGTGATCTTGCGGAGCGCCCGGTGGTGAGTATAAGGGCGCAATTAAAATAGCGCCACTCAGCAGCAACCGTCGATAAATAAACGCTACCTACCCGCCGTACGACGGAGCGGAATAAGTGTGCAGGCGGATTGTTCCGCCAGCCAGCCAGCCAGCCAGCCAGCCAGCCAGCCGGTTACAAGGTGGTGGCTTCGAGAGAATCTCTCTCCTCTCACTCCGCTCTCATTCCTCCATCTTCCTTCCGTCCGTTCTCATTCTCCCCCCGCGTTTCTCCTATTCCGTTTCTCCCTTTCCACCCCTCTCTCTCTCTCTCTCTCTCTTATTCTTTCTCAGTTTTATCACACACAAACACACACGCATAGACAGACATTCTGCCTTTTGCCTCTGGCGCTCACAATAAAAAGGTGGAGACGCTTAGCCCGTGCGGCCATGTTTCTCATCCCCCTGTCGGTATCACCCCCTCCGCTACCCTCTTGGCCATCCTCGCCGTGGAAAAAGCACGTAACGTATAGCCGCGATCTAATTGTCGGAATTATCGTCTGCGCGGCGCCGTAAGAAAATGGAGAATGCCGCGAGAGAACTAACTAACAATAAGCTGCAGCACCAGGGTGTCTAAGCCGATCCATTGAGATAGGACTCACTCGGGAGGTTTATGAGGATCTTTAGTTCTTGATCTCTCAATTGAACGTTTATTATCGTTGATCGATATTATTCAATAATTGGAATATTCGCGCGTGAATACGAAATTAATATGTAATCCACAATGAGCAGATATAATATTCAAAGCGCGATGATATTAATCTGTGCAATTTTGTTTTTCGATCGAGAAGAGGCTACATGATTACCGGAAAAGGATAGAGCCATTAATCTAATAAAACGAGAAATACGAACCGTAAGTTTCGTTCGCCGAGGATGACGGAAGAGGCTTCGACGTGTCATCGACGAGACAACGCGAACGTATAAATTGTTAAAATTACCATCTCGCCACGATATAGGAAAATGTCCGCGACTGCAGGAACCTCGGCTACGTGCCAGGAAGATGGAGAATTATCTCAATAGCAAGTGCAAGCGCGGTCCATTGTTCTGCCAAGACGCCTGGCTTCCTGGCGTCTCGCTCTCTCGCTCTATCGCTCTATGAAAAAAAAAAAAAAAAAAAAAAAAAAAGGAAAAAGAAACTGCGGTAATTGCTGCGCTCGTTACCGTTCCTGCCGATGCAGCGGTAATCGGGGACCCTTCTGACAGAAAGATAATAAATGGTTTTCCTTTCAGAGCCTACTGTGCGCCGCCGCACCGCCGCGTGAATGCCGAGCGGATTTTTAATAGCGTATATTCCGCTCTCGGTAGTACAGTGTGAGTATAGCGTGAGTATGCGACGAGAGAGTACTTAATCTTTGTGGAATCGTTAAACTTGATTATTCGAGCATGCCTGTGCTAAGGGAGAGAAAGTCACGCGTTAGTTTGCGCAAGATACGCCGACTTGATACGCTCGAGATCGGGATCGACTCGCGACATGCGTGGAGCGGAGAAGAGAAATGTCGACGGGAATACAATTGGGGGACCCCTGGTACCCTCGTAGTAGATAGAAACGGGATCCGTGGCGAGGGCGCGTGGATATTTACGAGGCAATAATTTAACCGCCACTTAGCCGGCTATTAATTTCGGAAATTGCTGAGAAAGGAGGAAATTATGAGAGAGGCAGAAAGAGAGAAAGAGAGAGAGAAAGCGCGACTAACCGACATGACTTCGAAATATCTGCAAGCCGGTCTGTCTCTGCGAGACGATCGTCACGTCCAAAACAGAGAAAAGATATCTCCCCTCGGGGGGTGGCTCTGAAGAAGGGCGGGGAGGGGAAGAAAACACATGTGACTCGTTGCGCGCGCGCGCGCGCGTTCTCTAATTCTTTCCGCGAAAAAATCTTTCTCCACGGAGGCGCACACATGGTCGCCACTTCGTCCCGCGAGAAGAGTGCTCGTTTAACCTTATGATTGATTGCCGTTCGCATGCAAGTCCGAGTCTCTTATTGCTCTCTTTATCGTTCCCGTAAAATTTATTTCGCGTTACGAAATGTCAAGTTTTCTCTCTCTCTCTCTCTCTGGACGCTGAATTAATTAAAAGTACTCTCGAACTATAATAAGAACGCTTTTTTTTTTTATTGCCCTTTTACTTTCCATTCTCGATGCTCAAACTATACCGATGATGCTACATCGATGAAAGAAAACGTCGCGACCGATTGATTGGAGCGCGCCCACGCCGTGTTTGCCGGACGGATTCCAATTATGCTCTACTATTTGCGAAGCACTCCCACGCCTGACGCGATGATTTCATATTGGCCCGATGGACGGCCCCAGCGGGTCTACCCATGCCTGTCCGATATGCGATATTAATACGACTGACCTCCGACCCTTACTCTCGTCCTTTTCTCTCTTTCCCTTCTTACTTTTTCTTCGTCCCTCCGGTCTCATTGTGTACCCGCATTCTCATTGTATACGCTTGCGCGTATACCCGTCGTACGATTAAAGCGACAATGGAAATAAAATAAGGAAAAAAAAAAGAAAAAAAAAGAGAATTTCTGTGTGCGCGATCCGATTGTAGTTAAATATGATATTTCATCAGAGACGGAATAAAAATAACGCGATTGCGCCAAAAATAATATCTATTTTATATATCTATTTTAATATTATATAAGTTTCTATCTTTTAATATGTCACTTCTATTATCACACATAATTTTCTATTTAAAATACATCTCTCTCTCTCTCTTTTCTATATATAATAATATCTCGCGTAAAAACTATTTTTAGATTATCTTGGTGATACGATCACGATAATTCTATCCCTTGACTATATAATATACTTTGTTTTATGATATACTCCGTACAACTTTTTGTTGTGCGCGTGGCAAATTCTTAGTTATTTTGTTACCGTGCTTATAATGCGTAACGATGCCGTTTAAGATATACGAGCTTATGTATCAAGTAGCGTTATAAACGAAACCTTGCTAAATTCTCGGAAGACGATAGTGTATCAAGAAATATCGATGTAGAAAATTTATACGAACCTATATTTGTCTCTCTCTCTCTCTCTCTCTCTCTCTCTCTCTCTCTCTCTCTCTCTCTCTCTTTTCTCTTTGAATACTATACGTATCAATGAGTATCATATATTAAAAATGCTATGAATGATTTTTTTCAAGATACCTGAATCGATATTTCTCTGCTATTTTCGATCTGAATTTTCAATCTAAATTCTAAAACATCTACCTTGATCATTTAAACACATCATTTGTTTTTATAACTATTTAATCTATGAATTTGCCGAAAGCTTTTCTTTTAAATCTCTAAGTGGGAAAATTATTCGTTTACTGCCTATTTAAGATACAAAATAGGAGCTTAATTCCTATATACAAGTATAAATTAAATTTATTAAAATCGTTTAGAAACAATGAATGTGAAAAAATTGAGTTTAAAAATAGGAGCAAAAGTTTGACTGGGATAAATTCACGATATGAGGCTTTTCCTCAGGATAATCGGCGAGGCATCTCTCGAGAACGTGGCTCGAGAGAGTTTCTTTTTGACAAGAACTATGGATTATATATACCGTGATATTGATGAACGTCGTCGATCGGAGAAACGAAAGGCTACATCTACATCGTAGTTGTTTCCAGATGAGCCCACGCTGTGCGAGATGTATGTTCTTACGACAACGACGAAATTTATCTCGTGCTGTCGGTAACAGAGATCGAAGACTTTCACGGTTGTAGCTTCGAGGACCTGCGGCGAAGTTTAGCCGTGCCACGTCGTTAGGAAACTTTTGGTTGATTGCCAAACGGGAACGAAGACGAAGAGGAAGAGAGAGATCGACGCGCTCGCGCGGGTCGAGATATTTTGTACTTGTCGGCAAATAATAAATATAACACTCGCAACTACACGGATGATCCTCTTACGGATGATTTTGTATCCCCGTCAAATATTAAAGAAACGCTCTCGTAAACGCGAGCCGGATAATTATAGAGACAGACGATTTGTCACGAGATATTTCGCAAAATGATGATCGCGTACGATGGAATAATTGATGATACAAGAATAAACCGTTGAGGCATAAATCGAATATATTGCTTATTTATCCGGCATATTTGTGCGACACTTGCCGAGCATTCATCGAGAATCGATTACAGTTATACCGTTTATTTGCGTACAGTAATGATACAGAGATGAGAGACTATCGCGTAAGATAAATTACAAAACACGCTATTTATCTTTATGATATATATATAAAAAAAGAAAAAAAAAGAAAAAGAAATTAATGAGCAATAAACCATTCTTAACATCGTTTTTTTTTTTTAAATAACGGACAGTTTATTTACGAATCCCCGATAGATTGGAATTCGCAGAAAAATCTCACGATGGAGTATCCCCGAGGAGAAGAACCGCAGGAATTCGTCATGAAACAAGCGGATTCGTCCCCATAGGGAGAGCCACGTGGTATGTCACGAAGTTCCACGAGAGGTATGACGTCAATAGACGTTAAGCGACTTATGTGGATAATCGCGCTCCCCCCGGAGGTATCTCATATCGATAGCCGGATACTATAGATATGCGACGAATGAGTTCAGGTATGCCGGACTCGCGGCGTTTGATATGATCGGCCTGCCGTATTATTGCTTGTACCTTCTACTGCTATATGATACCAATATTCCCGACGAAGCTACCAAATTGGAAGCATCAGCTTTTGGGCGACAATCGAGGGTCGAATACCCTCGACTTATTTATGTAATATCAGAATCTATTTCGGACATCAAGAATATTCCTATTATAAAAAAAAAAAAAAAAAAAAAACTTGTAATCGTGTATATAACGTGTATAAGACAAAAAAATATCGAATTCTAAATGATCGTAATTTAAATGAATAATAATAAATAAAAATGATAATAATTTATAATCGTATTTGTGTCTTAATTATTGTAATCATCTATATATTTTTTTTTTATTTCAAACCTATATCGATTATGGATACGTACGGTTAATAAAATTCGAGTAAGGCCTGGTGCCAACAGTTTACTTAACGCGAAACGAACCACATTTACAAACGCACGGTGCGTCACGTAAGGCCCGCGCGTGACGCGTGCAGCGCGTCCGAAGCCAATGACGGTAATAAAACACAGTAACCCCGTGAATAATCATAACGTAATGTCAAACCCATAAAGTGCACAAAGGGCGGGCGAGCCACCCTAGCGGTATCGACACGGATTCGTCTCTCCCTTTTCCTCTCTCCTCATTTGACGATCCGTTCTCGGATCGCGATACGCGCGTGTATCTCTCGTTACGGAACATTCGCGACACCCTGCCATTGTTTAACGATCATTCTTCACGCGTCGTCATCGAAGAAACGCTTCGCAGAGACGCTTCGTCGATTAAGATACACATAGCCATTAATTTGCTTTAGAACGATGATTTTTATTCCCCTTCTCTAATGTAATAATCTCTCGATCGGCTACTGCAAATTATTCATTATTTTTTCTTTATTATTTAATAATTTACATAAACGACAATGTCTGAGGAATTTATCGATACGGAACTTTCGGAGCGTGTCGATGGGAGAAACGCGCGTTTTCTAGCCACATTGTGTGCTTACTACATCGAAATCCAAATACTGACAACGTTTCGCAACGCCGTTTCCTGTTTCCTGGATCCGGGGGAGCCCCGTGTACTAATACAGAAACTTGTACTTCCTGTGTAACGCAACTTGATCGTTTTCAAGAACGTCAGCGGATTTCTTGGAACTTCGTCGACGAAATTCGTCGAAATTTACGCGTTGAAATTTGTTGCCCGCTCGTTCTCCGTAGCATCCGAGAAACGAACGAATTACCGAGGCGTGAATGAAAATCGCTTATATCGTAATTTTTTTTCCCTCCGCAGATACGCAGTCAAGTATCACATATATCGAATAACGTCTCTTAATATACACGGTGACATATTTTCATTAATATATTTTCGATATCTCTTATTATCGGAGCACGATACGAAAGTTTTCTCCCACTTTTAATCTCAATTTTTAATCTAACATCCACTTTGGTACTTTAAATACTCGGTTCTCTCATTTTCGAAATTTATTGAATATCTATAATTTTGTCGAAAGCTCCTCTTTTAAATCTCCAATTGTTCCTTTACCGCGTATTTAGAGGGAAAAGTGTAAAATAGAAAATCAATTCATATATAAAATTCAAGCTATATATCTTGAAATCCTCTAGATTTCATAAACGTAAGAAAATTGGAGCAACATTTCGGGACGCGCTGCGACTTTTCCACAGAGTGACTCAGCTGTTTTCTGATGTATACTATGAAGAAAATGACGATATCGCGCGCAATAACTGTACGACGCGAAACGATGTGATTTCATGGCCCGTCGGCAATACTCGAAGCACTCGATGCGGAGAGCTGATCGCGTCGGAGAGCGCCGTTCCTTTTAATGCTCGGCCAAGGATCGAATTTATGTGCCGTCCCGTGCAGTTTAATTCGGATTAAACTTATACTGCAAGGAACGAATTAAAGGGATTTGCGATTGGACACGTTGTATATGGACGGTCGCCGTTCTGTCCGGGACGAACGGGAGGGGGAGGGAGAGGAAGGGCTCGGACTCTGGCTGCGCTCGACGTCGCACCAGTCAATTTGATTTATCGGCACGACGCCTCTCTCTCTCTCTCTCTCTCTCTCTCTCTCTCTCTCTCTCTCTCTCTATTTCGCTTCGCACGCGTCGCGACGTCCTCTCTCGCATGGATACAAATATCCAGAGGGAAACCCACACCCGCGCGCGAAACCATCTGCCATACGACGTCGTCTACCAATGCATCCGGTTTATCTTTCCCTCGAACTTTCAAACCGCGTCCGTGTCGCGTTGTCCGAATGATTTTCCATCGCCAGAGATCTCGATGGGATACTTCGTTTCGTATTCGCGAAATATATTGAAATTAATTTTACACACAAAATTCTCGCGTCCAGATATTTTATTTTCATTTTTTCCTCCGTACGTATAATATTTATCGGAGGGAGAATCGATCGTACGCGTCGGCCGATTGCACTAGCTACTTTGGAGCCGCGCACCGACGTTCCTCGAAGATGACCCAGAAGCGTGGCGGCGGGCATTCTCACAGCTGAGCGCGGATGAGCCGGATTAGCCTCTTACCCTGTACGCCCATGGATGCCTATAACTGCTGATGAATACGGATTAAGGGAGCACTGGCTGTGCACAAAGTGCGAAGCTGGTCTTGCGCGACCCAAGGAATCCCGTGATTTGCCGTGCCGAAGAGAATGGGGGAGAAGGTGGGGGACAGGAGGGGGCGGAAGGTAGAAACTATCCGTTCTGTCGCGACGGAGTACGTTAATCTCTTTTGCAGGACCAAACACTCCTTACCTCGGGATTAACTTTGCTCGAACGGGCTTCGACTGTTCCGCCCTCGTTTCTCTCCTTAAGTCCTCCCTCCCCCCCCTCCCAACCCCCACCTACCCCCCTTCCCGCTGTTCTATTTAATTATCAGATGAAATTCAATCGGATATTCTTGCGCGAGGAAAGCCTGACCGATACTAATATTGGAAAATTTCATCGAAAAATATTCTCAAATATTTACAGCGTACAGATATCGGTAATTTTTTATTTTTCAAGTTTCATCTCAGTTGGCGTGAATGTAAAAGCACAGGCTGTTTAGAGTCTCGTTTCGCGGCCCCGATCGATCTTGCCATTTCGCTTGTCTAATTAATTCAGGAATGTCGCGAAAGCTCTCCCGACTCTGGAAAAGATGTTCGATCGGCGATGATGTTCGAATTTTGTCGACGCGTATCTTGCAAGTTAAATCGGAAATCTTTATAAGTCTGTCGTTAGATTGTTCGTCGATATGTCCATCGATTTTAAGAGATATTGTTTCGAAATAATAGCGGGAGTTTTCTGCGTTTCGCTTGATAAAAAGATGGACTAAACGAGCAATCCCGTAGCGAAAGAAGTTTACTTAACGTCGGGTTGCTAATTTGTAGATAATCCTAATACCTTCAAAGAATCTGATCGATTTTTAAGACCAATAGGATACGGACAACATTGGATTAACTTCTAATTAAAGTTCCAGCAGATTGTCTGAGAAGATATCATGTGTTTGAAATTTTCTGCTGATCTTTCACTTGAGGAAATTTTAACGCGAAAGGAGAAAGGAGTTAAGAAATATTTTCGAAACATTGTGTCACAAGATATACAAGAAACTTATTAATTGTAGTAAAATATATTCATGACTTTCTTTGCGTGTGTATTTTTAAATCAACAATTTCCATGAAAAACTTTCTCTTTATCTCTTTTTCAAACAAATTCCGTAACGTAGTCGGCGAAGGATAAAGCTACGGAGAGATAGTTCCGTGCATCCGGTAGCACGTACTCTTCTGGACCAGCTTGGAATCCCTGATCCGCGAGAGTCAATCCCCTCCCCCATTCCCCCTATCCACCCTACCATTCACCGCTTCCTACAAACTATACTATCCTCCGTCTCTCCTAGGCTCTTACCGTCGTAGGAACGAAATGAAACCCTCAATATCGGTGATTGCTGCCGCAAGACGCTTCCTCGCCATCCCTCCCCGGAATCTTTTGAGTCGGAAAAAGAAGCTAGCCCCGTCTCTTACTCCTCTTGTTCTTTCTCGACCGAGTCTGTCTCTTCCTCTCTTTCTCTCTCTTCTTTATGCGCGAGGGGATGTTGACTCGCTGCTCGGCTCCAACTTTTATGGAGATGCATCCTCTAATATATCCGGGCTCCGCTTGCTCGCGCTTGTGTTTGACGAGCGTACTTCGTGAAGTATATTATCTGCCGGAGCGAGACCTGCCCTCGCGTCCTTCCTTCCTTCCTTCCCTATCGTTCGCTCGACCCCCTTCCTCGACCTCGCCACTTGGCCTTTACCTCTTCGAGCGTTTCTTCCGACTTGCCCCCTTCTGCTGCTCCACCCCCCCCCTTCCCCTCTTCCCTCGAACGGCTCCATCTTCGATGGGTCTCACTCCAGGAGAACCATTCGAATACGATTTCCGATCCGACTAGGATAGGGCCGCGCGTCGAGAAAGTCAGATTATGATATCCAGCGTGAGATGAGAGGGGAAGGGAAGATCGCGTATCCTAGAAATCCACGGCACGAGTTTCACCGTAGAACGGATGAACGAGCGGGAAATCTTTACGGCCCCACGTAATCGGGGTGAATCGACATACGGATAGTCAAGATGGATTATATCATCTCGATTAGTATCGATCGCGGAACGATACTTTCGAAATACATCCCGGATATATATCCGATGTGACAATATATAATACAATTTTCGTAAAACATCACGAGTATCGGTATCGATGATGCAAATCTTTTTCCGATTCCATTTGACGTAAATCATAGAAAAAGAAAGAGAGAGAGAGAGAGAGAGAGAGAGAAAGCTGAAGGAAATTTTCACGGATATCAACTCTCGTTTTTTTTTTTTTTCCCCCATCTTTACGGAGGAGCCTCAGTAAACGCTCCTCTTCTATTCCTGCGAGGACCATGTCGGCACGAACGAAAGAACTCTAGTTTCCATAGTAACATTCGTTGGCGAGGGGAAAGAGGGGAGGAGGAGGGAAGGAAATATCTCGCGATCCGTGTGAATTTTTATAAGATAATCGCCCAAAGCTCGCGACCTCGCGCGTAGATTCTTTCATCCGCGATGCGGGAAACCGGGGGATAATCTCTCGCTTCTTTTTTTTTTTTTTTATCTTTTTCGTCGGACCCTCCTTTCGCGCGCGTCCCCTCGTCCGCGCGAATATGGCAACTTTCCAGTTTCCGCCCTTAGGCGGTTGCGCGACGCGGTGTGGAATAGAGCGGTTGCGGTCGGAACGTGGGATGGAGGAGATAGGTCGGACGCGATTCGTTTCCCCCCTTTCTCCTTCTCCCTCTCTTCGCCGATTTTACCGATATAAATAGCCTTAATTAACGGACATTCATCGGTTACGGTTAATGGATCGTCAAGCTGCTATACATTTAACCGCGGCGGTATACGTATAGCAACGTCCGCCCTTAAATTAGGGTATCCACCTATCACGAGCAACATGTTCCTACGCTACAGATTTCTCTCGCGAAAAGGATTAATCTCATCAAAACAGAGAGGCACATTTCTTTTCCCCCGTACATTATCGAATTAAAATACCTATCGCAAAAAAAAAAAAAAAAACTCGTGTCTTTCGGAGCGAAAAGACTTCTCCCTCGGACAAAGCTTTCGTTCTCGAAAGGATTAATGAAGCATTCGCTATTGCAGGGATCAATACGCAAATGTACGGGTAAGGGGGAATGAGCGGGGGAGGGGGGGGGGCGCACGACTCGAGGCCCAGTGAGCCTCGTACGAGATCGCGACTCTCGGTAGGATTTATGCGACCAAGTCGGCCGCCGGCGCCGCCGGCGCCGTCGGCGAACCCGCGGACGCTGCGCAATAACTCGCATTGTGTACGCGAGGGCACCGCGTAGGAATCTAACCCGGCGGGCCCGCAGGTCAAGCCGGGAGGAAGCTTGCGACGAATGCCGCAAGAGAAGACGCTGCCTCTCGGAACATTATGCTCCGAAGCCGGCTGCGTCATGTAATCGTATCATGCACGACTTACCTCTTTCCTTTTCTTCGTCTAGTCGATCGTCCTCCTCTCTCGGGTTCCTCAGCCTGATCCTCTTCTCTCTCGATGGCTCCTGTAAATGAGAAAGTTTATGTATTTTTTTTTTTTTTTTTTAAGAAAACAACGAGAAATTGTGTCGCTGTATTATTGTATTAAAATCAAAATTTAAGACAATATTAGAAGATAGATTTCAAAGTTCGTTTCGAATAGAATGCACATTTAATGAATTTTAGGCAAGAGGCTTGATATCCAGTCCGACGAGCTGACGTCGCTCTCGCGAAAGAATTGAGTCTCGTACAATGGTATCCCGCTGTGCAGGCAAATTAAAAAATAAAAAAAAGAGAGAGAGAGAGATAGCATTCTCGAAAAGAATCTCTCGGTCCCTTCCTAATCGCATCAGGCCGTACAAAATCCCTCTCGTTCGCGAACGGACCGACTCGGTGGAATACCGGGAACACACCTGCGAGAAATGATATCGTATCCGCGCGTGGCCGCACCGCGGGTCACGTCGTGAATGGGACGCGATACGGTGATCTAATTCAGTCGACATCGGGGCCCTCTCCACCTCCCCGCGCCATTTTGCCACCGTGCATACGGTGGCGCTTTATTGTTCGCGTCCGACGAAAAAGGATTTATCCGTCCGGCATCTCATCCTTTTCTGCCTCTGCGTTCTCCCTTTTCTGCCCTCTCGTTCTCTCTCTCTCTCTCTCTCCTGAGTTTTCTCTCCGCGAAAGACGCTGCTGCTGCTGCTGCTGCTGCTGCTGCTGCATAATGTAACAACGGTTCCTCGCCCGGGCTAAACGTCAAAGCCAGTGTGTTTCGGGAAGATATAGGGAGGATGGGGTTTCTCAGCTTATGAGTTATGAGTTATAACACGTCCCGCCACCCTCGCTTCGCTCATCCTACACTCGTTTCACCCTCTCGCGGCCGCTCGCCTCTCTGTTCCTTTTTCATTTCTCTCTCTTTCTCTCTCTCTCTCTGTTTCTTTCTTTTTTATTCTTTCTCGCTCGCAATCTTTGATCCATCGTGATACGGGACTCATTGTGTCGCTGGTTGCCTCCATGGTCGACGTCACAGGCTGAACAACAATAACAACGTGAATCCGCGCCGTCGCGACGTTCCCCCGCTCGTTCTACTTGTTCTTATTGGTACACAACGGTTCTCTTTCTCTCTCCGTCTCTCTTTCTCGCTCTGAATCATTCTCGCGGCAAGATCGCTGCGGTTGATGAAGAGGCAAACGGACGGGGATTTCGCCCATTGTGCGGCGATAATTCCAGTTACACGCGATATCCCGGGAAAGGACTCCCGGATGAAATCCTAGAGGAGAAGGCCCACTATCTTTCTCTCTCTCTCTCTCTCTCTTTCTCTTTCTTGGGTCCTATTCTCTCCGCTCGCAACCCTTGGGGTGGTCCGCCGTGCGGGAAAAGGCGCAGCACGGTAGCCGGCTGGTCGGTTCCTGGCCTAAGCGTCTTATCGGACGCGTCCATCTCTGCTTATCGTCTCGACTCTATCTCTCCCCGGCTTTTCTCGCATACAGAGAGTCAAATGTTGACTGAGAGCACGAGGAAGCGGCCTACCGCGGCTCGCGTTTCTAATATCGACTTTGGTTTCGCGAGATATTCGTCAGATATACGAAGGGACTTGAATAGAGAGAGAATCTCGCTTTACAAACGACGCGTATCCAAAACGTACATTAATATCGACGTTGTCCGGCGTGAGATTCACGTCTAACAATCTCTCGGTTGAGGCTCTTGTAATAAAAAAAAAAAAAAATAAAATAAAATAAAATAAAAAAAAATAAAAAGGGAATCGGCTTCTAGTTACATCAAATTAATAACGGATTCAACGGGTCGAGATAATTATATCGCGATTTTTTATTGCAAATGTATATATATCGAGAGAGATTTTATCTACGAACTAACGTCGTAAATCCCGGGGCTAATGTCCGAGTATACCGAGTAGCCTGGATGTTGTTATCCGATTGCTCCGAAGTACAAAAGACTCGTGATCTTGATTTAGATTTCACAGGTAATCTGCCCTTCTTGCCTGCCCGTTAGTCTCCAAGCGGATATCTAAGAATATAATATACATACATGTCCTTCCCTCACCCCTCCCCCCGCCCCCTCCTCTTCCTCCTCTCCGTCCCACGAGGTTTATACTTGTTGAAGTTCATATCGTTAACCACGCGCATCCTCCGGTAGCCTCTCGCGACTTACTATTCCACGTAATACGCGCTCATATCTCAGGATTATAAGCCGACCTGGAGCCTGGGAGAGGGCAAACACACACGTTGGCTAGAGAGAGAGACAGAGAGAGAGAGAGAGAGAGAGAGAAAGAGAGAGAGAGAGAGAGAGAGAGAGAGAGAGAGAGAGAGAGAGAGAGAGAGAGAGAGAGAGAGAGAGAGTGAAAGGGGAAAGAAAGGGAGTGGAAGGATTCTAAAAGGAGCGAACAGCGCGCGGAGGAGAAAGAGGATATACCTACATCTGGAGGAGACGCTGGACCATTTGGAGTTTGGACGAGAAAGACGCGAACATGACGTGGCGTTAGTTTGTAAGATATTCGTGCACGCGCGCGGCCGACGATATGCTTTAAATCCCGACGACGCACGATCTGACGTGACAAGTAAAAGGGCGGTCGATGATGCAGCAATATGATATGAGAAATTTTCGCTCAGCGTCGAGACTAAAATGTCGTTTATAACTCTTAACTGGAAAATTTCTCTTCCGCTTCTTCGACCTCAATTTTTTCTCAGTCTAGAAAATCTACTTCGATACATTAAGCAAAGAATTATTCTTTTGAAATTGCTTCATTTATAGTTTTGCCGAAAGTTTCTTTCTTTTAAACAATAAACGAGACGCGCTGTTCTTTAACAGTTTATTTAAGGTAGCAAGTAAGAGCTCAATTCCTATATAAATTAAATCCTCTAGAATTTATAAATGTGAGAAAATTAAGGTTGAAAATGGGAAGAGAGACTCGACTAGGGATGATATTACTCTCGAAAAATACTGTCACAGATTCTTGTATAAATTATTCGCAGAGTTTTTAATTCTTTCAAATATTAATTGTCATCGAATTTCGTGATCTCAATGACACGGCACGACAAATTAAAACCGAGATTAACTGGTATTTTTGTCTGGTCGGTCGAAGACGACGATGACGACGACGACGAGGAGAATTAATCAGCCAAAGGCTCGGTGATGTACGACGAAAGTACAGTGTGGACACAGCGTTGAAAGACACAATTTCGGGTTAGAAACACGTACCACTGGGGAAACTCGTGCTGTTTGTCCACTCGGTTCGGTCGTCCTGATCCACGCACACACAATCAGGAAATTACTACTCCAAGTGTATGCCGGCCGGCGCGACCAAGGTACCCGGGCACACAGCTCGGCGAGTTTAATTAACTTCGTACGGCTGTTTTCTGTCAATATTTCCATTGGCTCCCGGAGCAGCGAGTGCTCTTCCTTACCACCGCAAAGAACACGCGATTTGTGATACATTCGGGCTTAATATCGCGCGATTGTGGTATCTATTTTTCTGTAAATATATTTCGAAAGATATATCTTTTATAAATTAAAAGATTCCTTGTACACACACGAGGCATTATTACTCAGACATTTGTGTGTTATAAATAATTCATCGGAAGGAACAATTTATAATATTCATTATTATGTGGAGATGATAATTAAATTATTAAATTACTTATTTTATTTTTGTCTAGAGAGAAAGAGTGAACCGAATTATTACTTTGCTAAATATCTGTTTTCCGGTTAAAAATTACCGAGATATATCTCTTTTTTTCAATATTCTATATACATAAGAGAGATCTGTATCATCGAGAAATGTATGTATACGTTGACCAAGCAGCAAGATCTACATTATCTCTTATCGTACATGTGTGTAGACGGCTACAAAGGTGGCCTACGTGGCCCGACGTGTTTCGTCGGGTCCCGAAACTGTATCGTGGTAAATACACATTGTGAAACACGCGTCACTTTGAATAATAAATCAATTTCGAGGGACAAAGACGGTCTATGATTATGTATGGACATCGCCGGTAGCTAGGCGAGTAGTCCATATAACCAGGGCTGTTGGGTATAAGGTCTTTGATGTATTGAGTTGGCCCTGTGTCGATTTGCTAAGTACCACTCCGCTTCACGAAGCGGCCACCCTCAACCTCCAGAACTTCCATTCGGAGGGCAAACAGTCAACCCCAGCTCTAGGCCCTGCGCCCTGTGTAGTCTCCGCGTTGTATCCTAGGCCGCGAAACTAGTTTCGCATCAACTGCCTTCGGTAGTTGATGTAGTTTCCTTAACTCTCTACCCGATCCTCACTCCCCGCGATACTCTGCCGATATGTTCTTGCACCGTAAGTAGCCGAGGAGTTGTAATAAGCTCTCGGAAATGTCAGGCCCCAAAAATGACGAGCTACTTATCTCGCACTTTACTCGATTCTCGATGTCGATCTCGAGAAATTCGCGCGTGCAAATTTTCAGAATGTGACGAATGTGTGTAATTTTTATTCTTTTTTTTTTTTTTTTTTTTAAAGCTTGCGCAGTGAGATTGAATGTTTATTTAAACCTTATTTTTGTGCGAGAAACATATTTCGATCAAATGAAATCGCGCGACATTGACGCGTCGTTTTTAATACATACGTGAAACGGCTTACTTGGCTCCAGAGCCAACGCGCGCGGAACAATCATTTGCATTTAGAAATAATTTCTACGAGCGAGCTCGTCTCTCGTTCTCTCCTCTGCGAGAGAGGAGAAATAAAATGAAAATGTAACGAACAAGCGCGGGCTGTACCAAACGGGGAAGTTACAATCACCGGGGCGCTTTTGCGTGATAGCATGCACGCGGGCGAGAGAGACGACGAGATTGATATTGGTTCCTGAGCGAATCGAGGAAAACGGTATGGGCTTCGAGGGCGGTTCGCTGATATTGGGCATTCAATCCTAGGCAACCCCGATTCTCTCACGCGCCCCTAACAACGCATTAACATGCATGAGCCCTGCGTGATTGTTTTACCCTAACCCACCGCCATCGGCGGCCTCTCCTCCCACAACCTCCCCCCTTCCTCATTCCGCTGCTATCCTTTAGCCGCCCTTTAGCCTCCCTCGAATCTGAGTAGGTTGCGATCTGCTGCTATTGCTGTCGAAAACTCGGCGACTCGCAATGCGTGAGTCCAATGCAAATTCAATGTCGAATATCAATAACATTGAAATTATAATCATAATCACAAAGTAACGCTTACATATCAAAGATATCCGATATACGATCTCTTTAAATTAAGAAATATAAATCTTCTCTTAACTATATGCTCTCTTGAGATCTAGGAGAACGATTTTAAATTTTCATCCATTAGATTTATTCGATATACGTTCGAACGAGCGACGACAATATCGTAAAATTATAGCCGCCATCGTCTCACGCGCGGGATATGGTGTAGATGCCATTTTAACTCGTCCGCGAAGATCGAACCCTCTCGTTTTCGTTTTATAGGCGGTTCCACCTGCGAAGTCTATGAATACTAAGCAGTTTATAAAAATGTTGATTTAACGTCTTTGCCAACGTACATACACTCTCTGTCGTCATCTTCCTTCGCATTTTCGCATCGCTGTTTTGTATACTCTACCTAGGCAACGAGAAAGAAGGACGAAAATATTATTTCATCTACTGCGTGGAAAAAAAAAAAAAAATTTCCTCGGCGAGAGACAGAAATAGCCTCTCTATTTCTTAGATGTTTTCTAATGGACGTAATTGGCGGGAATATTTTCTTAATCGAATAAATCAGGAGACGAGCCGGAAGTCACAATGACGTTTCGCGTTTCCCCGCAGTTTTCGCACAGTGAAATCAGATAAGGCGCCATGTTGGAGCACTTTCGTGTCATCCCGAGCGACCAATCGGCGATCAGGCGGGAAGCCCCTTTTGCGCGCCGCTCAAAAGGGGGGAATGAGTTTTAAACTCGCCCGGACTGATCCGCTGTAATTAGCGTCGGTGATCACTGGTGCGGCTAACCCGTTCGTAAGGATGCCCCTCAAATCAGAAACAAAGGCGAGTTCCGCTCTGCCGTCCGTCCTTCTCCTCCTCATGCTCGCCCTCCTTCGTCGTCACCTAACGAAGGCCTCCCCGATTATAGGCTGGCGGAATCGATACCCCGCAGGATTTAATCTCTTTAATCGGTAATTATCCCCACCCGGGTTAGACTTGTTCGCTCGTAGCAGAAACCGGGGGGGGACATAAAATTGGGTTATAGCCGACCGAGTGGAACTCCGCCCAGAAGTATCTTCTGTTCGAAGATCAACCTCGATTAAAAACACAGCATCAACGAGCTTTCGAACAGCGACTTTTATATACGTGTCTTGTGTGGAATTTTGTGTGTGTTTGTATTTGTATATACCTGTGTTATATCTATCTCGCAAATCTTTATAATGAAGAGCGAAGAAGAAACATTTTGATCGCATAAAATGCTTGTCGCCGTCGAATATCGAGATACAAACTCTGGCCATTTTCAACGTGAGTATGTGTGCGACTCGCTGTGGTGCAACTTGCGTTTGTAGAAACACGCGTGAAATTATTACCGTAAAATCGGCCTTGTACAGCTCGTGTACAGCGGAGTGCGGAGGAGGCGCGTATGACGACGGTGCCCCCGATTTGTCGAGCCACAATGCAATTCCCGACATACACGTTTCCCGACTTTTCCGGCGCATCCAACGTCGAGTTCGTGACGCATCTCGTCTGCCATTGTGCGCCGCGGTATATTGATGCGTGCGAGTCAAGCCCGGCTAACCCGATATAGACGATATATTCTGCCATGCTGGTTCCGCGCCCGAGAGCTCCCATTTTCCTTCCTTTTCTCTACCTCTCCCCTCTTCTCGTCTTCTCTCACTCTCTCTCTCTCTCTCTCTCTCTCTCGTTCTTGGACGAATTGAAGGGACATAGAAATCAGTAGGATATCATGGGATACAGATGTTCTACAAAACAGGCGAGCTACGTCGAGGCTCATAATAGCCGACACCGGGTATATACGAGAACGCTAAGTAGCAATCCCGCAGGATCCCACGGCACAATGGCGGACCCTTCGTATATTTTGACTTTTTGACAGATGGCTGGATCCTATCCGCGTAGGTAAGAACAGTCTACCGTTTCGCGCGATGTTGAACCGAGAGAAAGCACGTGTGCGTCAAGCTCGACAGCGGAAGCGTTCGGGCTTTTAACGGAGGTCAAAATACGCTTTCGATAAATAAATTGAATTTGGCGATAATAATAAAGTATAAAAATACACATAATGAAATTAAAATAAAAGAGAAAATATATTTATGTAAAAATGCACGAGGTTTAAATATAATGTAGATAAATGTATAAAATTTTTGCGTGCATAAGTATATATGTCATTTTTCTTTTGCGATATGCAAAATTAATTAGATTTTTATATGAATTTTTGAATTCTTTATTATAACGCCACGTTTTGATAGTGATTCTATCAGTTGCACTTTCCTTGTTATGTTCATTCTTTTCAATCTCCTTCTCCATAAATTCTCGATTGAATCCATGTCTAAGTTACTATCTGGCCATGACAATATTTTAATATTCTTTTCAACAGACACAAATTTTTATTTCTAATAAAAATAATAAAATCTTACTTCTGTACAAAATAACACTTTTACTAAAAAAGAAAATATAATACATAAAAAAAAAAAATGATTTATAATAATATAATATTTTAAAATAATTTACAAAAAATTAAGAAATTGCCTTTGTTTTTCGTCTCAGTCTAATTATTTTCACATCTCCGTGTATATATTCTGGTTATATACATATAGTTTACTGCGGGATTGTGTCTTGTTGCTACTAACTTCCTATTTGTTACGAGCGGAGGATACGAGCGGTCGTAAAATCGGATTCTCCACTTTTGAAAATCGAGAACGAGAGAGTGAGCAGGTAACGGCACAATATTCTCAGCACGAGTGCATCTCCCCGTCCGTCGTCGCGTTTGTGGCAGAGTCATTGCTTACAAGCTACGGAATAGATTCGAGGTGACACGGCGTAGTCGCGCGCGTTGCAGCGGGAAGAAATAATTGCCCGTAAAAGCCACGTTTCCCTACCAGCTTCGTGACGATGTTGAATGCGACGTGACAGCGGGGGACGATCTGTTGTGACCGTTACCACAATGAGATCCTTTGTTGGCGAACAGTACATGGCGTAAACGTTTCCGAGCGGGAGGCCGGTGAACGATGATGACTCCTTCTGCCATGGGATTCACCTCGTGTCGAGGAAGCGATCTGAATTATACGCGCGTAAGGGAGAATCGAATCCTTCTTTGTTGGCGCCTCGAAGCGGAAAAGATTTCACTTTCGACATTTTTCGACGGTGTTTTCATTTAAGATCTTCTTATAACGCGATGCTGACTTTATTTCGATTGGGACTGTCGATAATGATCGATTGAATAATCCGAGATACAATATATTGAAGACACAATGTAAGATACGTCCTTTTTTTAACGGGAAAGTCAATTTTCGCGCGTGATTTTCCCGTTCAAATCGTTCGAGCTCTTAATGCTTGACGAAACGCTGAAAGCTTTTTGGAGAATGACCGTTTCAGTTTCCGCCTCCATTAGATCTCGCTCTCGGTTCTGCGAGGTATTCACGGTGTAATTCCATCCGTGTCGTTCTCATAAAATTAAATTGTTTCCGAGGCCGTTCTACTGAAACGGGTTACTATCTTTGCTACAACGATCAAAAAATTGATATATAATCCCATCTAGATTTAATACGATTATTTTCAGAATAAATGTTGAAAGAGAGAGAAATAAAAAGAGAAAACACCACGATAATATGTCTTATTATCTCATCTTTTCGTTGTGATTGATTTGACGCGCTTATGTAATACTTTTGTATTTATATTTGTTATTTTTGCCTAATTCGCTTTTTCACCTTTCGTCGCCATTATTGCTCGTCTATGTAATTTCTTACATATGACATTAAGTCTCTTCTGCACAAACTTCCTGCACATCTTACTCTCAAACTAACTGAGCGCTACATCTTTAAAAGAATGGAGTTTTTTTTTTCTTTTCTATTGGACATGTCTTTAAAAGACATAAGAGATATTTTATTTGGCATTTCATTGACGATTACTGTAAACGCCAAGGGCAACGTGAACTTTGCGACATTATTTAGATTTTTATTCGTTGACTGTTTTTCCTGCCTAATATTTTTATTAATTATAATAATTATACTAAAGATGGTTAAAAAATGAACCGAACCGTTCAATATATTTTTATCATAAGTGAATTTTAATTGTTATATATTTATATATATTTCAGAGCCCTTTATTTTGAATACTATATTTTCGTCTCTTCTTTTACAATGCATATTCTAAGAATTTCATCTATCTTCGTGTATTAGGAGAGCATTTTTTCTACTATCGATCAAGTTTCAATTCGATTAGATCGTCAATTATAATATTGCAGGACAACTTTGAATTGCCGACGTAAGTTGTACGTATTTAATAAAGCCTATATTCGCAAAAGTCGCATTTCGCAACGCGACAGGGAGCAGCGTCGTGGAACCGGCCGTGGAACCTGACCACCCTGAGCGCCATGATTTATGGGAGCCCGTCGTAATAGCGCGCGATTCAGCGCTCACAGAAAATATTTGTGTCGGACTCTCCGATTGCGTGCGCGCCTGGAGACTCTGAAACATTTTCATTTGTGGACGAAAGGAGGAAAAGAAAGAAAGGAGGAAGAGAGGAAGGAAGAAGAGATGGCAACGGAGTGCGCGCATATATACGTAATAATGGATCCGACTGAGAAAAGTGAAACATCACGGCGAGTATTCACGTACACGCGTGAATACTTACGTACGTTTGCGTGGAGAGAGAGAGAGAGAGAGAGAGAGAGAGAGAGAGAGAGAGAGAGAGAGAGAGAGAGAGAGAGAGTGTGCGCGCGTGTAGAGGACCACCTGCTCATGACGTCTTGTTTCGTTCCAACGGCCCCGCGGCGATTACCGTTTAACGATTACAAGCGTGTCCGGGATACCTGTAACGTCTTCATTCGTTACCACCTACCGTTCTCCAGACAGACTACGCGTAGCGTCGCGCAATTAATTAATCCTACGTTCTCGCCCGAGCGTTAACGAGATCCCAGCCCACGGACGGTCAATTTCGGGGGAGGAAGCTCACTGTTTCAAAACTATATCGCGCGACGATTTCGTTAATCTTGTGTCGGATTATCGGAGATTAAATAGCGTATGTGTTAATACAAGAGCAAATTATTTTAACTTGTAATATTCATGTTGGCTAAATAGATATATATTTTTACTATAATTAGAATATAATTATATTTCATATAATATAATTATTTAATATAATTTCATGTAATATATTTCATATTTATAATTATCAATATAATTACATATATTTCATGTAATTACGTTAAATTATACAGATTATATATTATATTAAATATAATATATATAATATAATATAAAATTTTAGATTAAAGATATTGTATTAATTACATATAAAATGTAATTATATTAAATTAATTCAAAATGCGAGCAAACTTAATATTTATATTTTTTTAAATAATAATGCAATGAGATGGTATATTATAAATACGGGATTTTTTGATAACGAGCGTCGGAAGAAATTATCACACAGTTAAACGAGAGAATCCGGAAATTCTGTCGCATGCCATTCTAAGAAACGTCTCCATTCATCGAAACGGGACGAGAGTAGCGTGGCGGTGTGGGTGGCATTTTCTCACTGTGAATATTTCCTCCCCGGTCGTTGGAACTCGACCGACCTTGTGAATAGATGATCTCTATTGCTGCCTCCCCCCCGTTCTACCTCAAATCGCATTTATTTGCGAGTTACGAGCGGCCCTCTTGTGCTCATTCCACTTTAGTGTACCTTTATGGTGGCTCCATAGAGACGTCAGTCAATCGGCGCTGCCTTCTTTTCACAATAATTCTAAAGTCCGTCTCCTCGTCAGTGGATCTCCAACAACCTTTCTTATCCTCGTCATCTCGTACGACCCTGCAATTCTCTCTCGCTCTCTCTCTTTCTTTTACTCTCGTTCGGTCGCATATCCCGTCACTCCGGAATCCGCAACTCGGAAAATGGAAACATTCGCATCTGCATGGACGCGGCGAAGAGGTGAGTGAATCAGTTCTCTCTCTCTCTCTCTCTCTCTCTCTTGTACATCTGCGAGAATCCGATGCTGCCAAGAATAACCGGCCGTTGCATATCCGATTGCCGTGATTTCATCGTCGGGAAAGATATTCTAGTCCTATATATATTAGATCCGCGCCGTATAACAGAGATAAACTTTTACCCTCGTATATCAAAATGATCTATCATTGTAATTTGAAAGCGTGAACTTATTACGCTTTTACTTCTAGATATATCTCGCGGCGGAACAACAGCGAGAAGAGAATACAAAGTAAAACGTAAGTATTGAGAGTCGAGTGAAGATAAACGATTATTCTGACAATCGGGATATTTATACTTATCCGATATATCGAGAGACATACTCATTACGTATGCAATATTTTCTCCCCTAAAAAGTCGAACGAAATCGCGATAAATGATGGGAGCGCTGTTTCGTCTATAAATAACGTTCGCGTAAAGTAAAGTTTCGTACCTCGTGGAAAAAAAAAAAAATAGAAACGCTTTTGCATCCGCCGACCATCCGCGCGTCGATCCATTTCACTTGCGCCGACTCGGCAAAAAACGGAGCAGCGCAATTTTTTTCCTCCTCTTTTTTTTCATCGCGTCCCCGCAGGATCTGTCCCTTTTCGCTTATCGTTATTTCCATAGCAGTCGATGGTGTTTCGATAGTGTTCGGTAGTATTTCAATATCAAGCCGGCTCAGAAGTATTCCAGGCCGGCCGATATACCTTTGAAGCCGGCTTGTAACCCCGGGGAATCGATACTCTGCCGCGCTCCGAGAGCGAACGAAAAAAATGCAGCAGCAGCAGCAGCGGCAGCCCGGTGAACGGTGCGAGAGCGATTATCGGAGACGAGAGACGTACGGACGGACGGACGTGCGGACGGATGGACGAGAGTGGACGGGCGGACGGTTTGACTTTGCATGAATGCGCAGATGCGGGTGCAACAGCTTGCGTAACGCGGCCGACAAAGAGCAAAAGGGAGTCTTCGCACAGCCATATTGCCTCCTGTCAATCACAACGGCGCGCGCGGTGCGCGCACCTCTCGCCACCCTCCCTCCCTCCCACCCTCTCCTCCCCCTACTCCTCTAACGGCCACGGATTTTCGCTCGCGCTGTTGAAAGTTGCGATCGGAGACGAGACGAATCGGTAGAATAGAGGTCGCGACCCGATCGTCGTTCTCAACATCGTTGACAACGCGTGTCTAGCTTTCACTTGTCATCGCATCGCGACCCGTGGTACCATAGTATCGCATTCGTGTCGAGCGCAGTTTGCATTTCCCCTATATAAGCGCCGTAATATCCCGCGATTCGGTGCATTCCCGTTGCGAGGCACCCATAGGAAAATCGGTAGAGATCTTAGGATATATCTCCGAGCGAGTGCTCGTTTGTTTCGGCGGATCGTTTAGCCAATTGCCGCAACAAAAGGCCCTCCTCGCTTCGCGGAGGGGTTGTTTGTTTGTAGCTCGAGTAATGGCCGACGAGGTAACCCTCCGCCACCCTCCTGTGGGCCTTCTCCATCGACTCGTATCACCCTCCTCGCTTCATCCCTCCTTTCTCGCCACGAGACAGAGGGAGAGAAAAAGACAAAGAGAGACCAAGAGGAAACGGGGGAAAGGACAGTCGATCGCTAGTCGTAGAGAAAGAAAGAATAGGAGAGATAATGTAAATGGCAGATAGAGAGAGAGAGAGAGAGAGAGAGAGAGAGAAGCCAAGTGGGAGACCGAGAACTCGATCTATCGTATGCCTGGGCATTTCGCGGGTGCAGGCTTGTAGGTGGATGGGGAGGGGGAGGGAGCGGATAAATCCGAGCAGGGAAGCAACGCGGCACGTTCGAGAATCGGGGATTTATTCGGAAACTATTGCACGAGGGGGGCAGATAGGTAGGTAGGTAGGTGGTGGTCGTGATAGGTGTAGCGTAGAAATAGGTGGAGGCGAGTTTTCGGGAGGGTGGCGGCGCGCAGGGAGACGAGAACGAGGATGATGCGAGAGTGCAGGTGGAGGTGGCTGCTGCGAGCTAAATGCTTCCGCCTCCTGTCTCCTCTCTTTGCCGCTGGCACCGTCGTTCTCGCTGGCACCGTAGATTCCCTCTAAACAGCTCGAAAACGCTCAAACGTAATATATTATCGGACGTATACGGACCGCTGCCGTATTTATCCGGGCGCTACTCGGGGGTTGCCCGGGCGGCGGCGACGGCGGCGGTCGTATGTGTGGGAGAGAAAGAGTGAGAGAGACAGAGAGAGAGGGAGCCGTCGTAAAGCTGCCAGCGCAAAGTATTGCATAAATAAATGCGCTGGCGAAATATTCATGGCCTTGCCAAACCATCTTCCGCCGCACCGCAGGGCCCACCCTCCCCTCTTCTCCGTCTCTCTCTCTCTCTACGGGCGCTCTCTCGAGTACGTCGACCACCGCAGACCTAGTAGTCTTCTTCGACCGTTCCCCGCCTCTACGAGCATCAACCTCACCCGTGGATATCCCACGTCCTCTCTCTATATAACCGATCCCCGAAAAGCGCGGATCTATTCATGAGTGTCTCTATCAGTACCCGGCGCGCCGATAAATTTACTCTCCTCCTCGGCTTGTGTGTACGAGGAGGATACTACCGTGGAAAAAGAAGGGCATATTTACGTTACTAACCTGAACCAGCACCGTCGCCGCGGCAACGGCGACGATCGCGCGAGCCATAAATTTCAGGGATATCGTCGAGAGCCTTAGCGCGCGACTCAATGATTTCGTTTGATCGTCCGACGCTCGAGAAACCGGCGTCCGGGAAGAGCGCATCCGTTTCTAGACGAAAGAAAGATCGCGAGACGATGAGAGTCATCTCTCTGATGAGAGGAAAAATGTTTCCGCCATCATCGAAGAATCGATATGTACACACGAGCGCGTGCATTATATTCTTATCAATCGCATTTAACGGATCGCGCCTCGAGAGTCTTCTTGCCTCGGATGAAAATAATTTACCACCTGAATCGAGAGAAGAAACGTCGTGTAAAGCCGTGGTTGATTGATTCACGTCGCCAGCTATTAATGAGTATGCGAATTCGACTCCCTTTTCCCGGCATGATACAAAAAAAAAAACGAATTGACTTGGCTGCGCGATTCGAATGGCTCTCTTGTTCCGAAAACACAGTGTCGCCGCAGTCGAGGCCATTACGCGCTCAAGTAAGAATGCGAAGCGAGAGGACGCGCGTACGAATCTGTAGAATCGCGATAGGCGAGAGAGAGAGAGAGAGAGAGATAACAAAGGGACGATAAGTTCCATGACTCCGCGACTGCGTTTGTTCCGAGGAAAGGAGGAAGACGGAGAGAAACGCTCCTCTCCAAAGAGAAAAAAAAAGAGAGAGAGAGGGAGAGAGCTCTCCTCCCGATTGTCGTGCGTACGGATATAAACGTAGGCAAGAAAGCGAGAGAAGAAGGGTGATTAATCTTGCGGTCTTCCACGTCTCGAGGCGCGGACGTGCGTTATTGATGGAGACTTCTTTCGACCTCCATCTTCGCTGTTCCTCTTTGCGTTTGCCCCCTTCGTCGGTCTTTTTCTCGCGCTCCACTCTTCCCGCGAGGTTGCCCTCCCCTGGTGCCCGAGCGACAAGCGTGTCTACGCGGCTAAGTACTCTGTGCTGGTATCGACTCGCGTGACTTTGCGGCGGGACCACCCGAAATGAGGAGGAATGTTGTTAGGAACGAAACGCGTGTATCCCGACTATTTTCGCAAACGATCTTTGCCTTCGAACAGCAATTGCAGCTATTCGAGTTTATCGCCCAAGTCTAAACGCGAAAATAGAAACGCGCCCGCGTTTCGTCCGAAGATAAATAAAGCGTGCAATATCCGCGAAACACATCAATAGCCATAACACGGCCGTATTTGCTACATGAATAAGCCGTGAGAATAGATATTGCATCTGTGCCGCTTCCGGACCATTTTCTCTCCGTGTATCGTCGTTATTGATATTCAACCGGGACCGACTCGATAGCGAGAGTTCTACGAATTCTTCCCGTATACCGCGTCAACATGAAACGAATAAGTTGACTCTCTCGAGAAGGGGGTTGACGACCGCATCGTTTCTCTTCATCCGCAGCTGTAAGCCCGAGGAAAAAGGGGGACGGTGTGGGTTACGCGCTTTTTCTACCGCGCGTCATTAATATCCGTTGCTGCGACGCCACCTCGCAATTTGTCAACATCTGATATTTAATTTCACGCCCTTTTACTTTAACCACATATGTACGATGCGTGGCGCGTGTACGTGTCGCAGGTGTAAACTGCCGCCCCGCAAAACGCGCTTACGATAAAAAATATCGCGTAGTACATATTCCCGTATATCATTTTATTTTAGGCTAAATTTTCGAGCAATAAAAAAATAAAATTTCTTCCATTGGTTCATCTCTTGAAGGAATGGAAATGTTGTTCTCTATAGAAGCGGAGCGGAAATAGTCGCATATAACCCAAAGACAAACAACCAGTGTCATACACTCGACTCCCAATATCCTCCAGTAATGCGCAACATGTGTTTAACTTGAGCCCTACTTGCACCCCGGGGAGAAGTTGGCTGTCGAAGTCGATACCACACGCGAGTGTTCATGGATTTAACTAGTGCTGCGAGGTTGCCTCCGAGGCGAAACAATCTGCGTAAAACTCGATCGCTCTATCCTACATCTGTTTTTCAGGGTAGACCATCGTGAAAATTCGATACTTGCCATCTTGAAATTAATTTTTCTAAACTTGAATTTCTCGAGACAATTAATTTTTCTTTACAAATCTCATGAATAAAGTCATATATTAGCGTAAACGTATCTTTTCAATTTATCTTCAGTTCGCGTTAAATGCAAAAATATATTTTTAATATGTCAAAAGTTGTTATAATATTGATTTTTATGATTGTTGCTCAGAAAATAATATTTTATCCGAGTCGGAATTTTGCAGCTAGGAGCGTCGTCTGAACACAATGCCAATTTCGTGGAACAGAGTTTCTTTGGCGTAGCATTTTCTATCTTTCGGAGCATCTTCCCATGTTTTTTTCTCGTTGTTGATATACGCTATACGAGTAGCAAGCAGCAAGTGGGTATAAACGTACCAGCAACCAGAAGATAATAGACGATCGACGTTCTCCCGGGTGCCGTTAATCATCGGGGATGAGGCCAGTATCGCGGTAAGGCTCGATGCGAAACCGCAGGAATACGACAACGGTATCCGTCGTGAGACGTGGGAGGCTTAAATGGTCCAGCTTCTAGCGAAACGGAAGCGATGGTACAACTAAAGCGATAGATGGACTCTGTTGAAGGATCTTGGAAGATGTAAAAAATCTCCGAGCTTTTGACTCTGGCAAGAACTTTGTAAAGGTTCGAGTAAATAGTCGAAGACTAATTATGTTTCTAAGGAAAGATTATTGGATGGCGCGACGAATAAAGTCATTTATCGTACGGTACAATTTATTACGGAAATGTATGTCACGCCGTTTGGTAAATGGCCGCGTGTACATCATAGTCGTGATAACGCGAAATGCGAGAATAATTTACGTTTATTACGCGAAAGCGCAGCGATGTTATATCGGATAAAGATCCTCCTCTCAGTTTTATATGTACGCGAATTTGTATAAAATATATTTATGAAATTCCGTGATATTTCACGAAACGCGTACGTCTCCTCCGCCGCAAAATTCCATCACGCGTGCGACAAATTATAAATTAATATCTATCGAGAAAATGCATCGCTTTCAGACGCATGTAAAATCGCCACCGAATTGGATTCGTGGCGCGGAGTATCAGCGTGTCAGGCGAGATCGCCGTGTGTGAAACACAATTGGTATTAATGCGGGACGGGCGCAAGGACGAGATAAATGATGACTCGCTTTCAGCCTTTTGCTCCTTTTCCATTCGAAATGGGAAAATGGATATTAATGGGGGCCCCAACTAGCGCGGTCGACCACGATGGTCAGCGCGTGTAGGTAGATTGGTACAGTAGGGATCCGGAATTGGGGAGATCCGGGTTTATACCCCGTGTGTTGTACGTCGTACACGAATGCGTATACACGTCTCTCGGCAGTTAGACCCGTAGTCCTGGCTTTTCAAGCGTCGCGGATAGACTCGTCAGCTTGGACATGCCTCGCTGATTATACGACCTCGCGGCTCATTATTGCGGGGGAAGGAAGGGAGGGGGGGGGGGCGAGTCTAAAAGCATCGCGCATCGAATCGACCGGATTTCATCTACCGTGATTAGCGAAACAATCCGTGCCGCATTATCCAATTTGTATTACACCTTGCTTCCCTCGCGTCAAGATCGTACGAGCAAGATTATTACTTCGAGACTCCGATCGCGATCAAATCTTTTTATTTTTCTCGCTTACATTATACGCTAATTATTCGTATTAATTTAACCGGGTAGCTGAAATTATTTGCGTTACCCGTTTCCCTCCGGCAACGAGATATCTTCGTTTGAGTTTCATTATATACAATGGCAATGCGCCTTCTTTCACTGATGTGTGCGCGAGCGCTAATCTCGTCCCTAATTATCGTCGTTTCGGCGAAGTTCCCAGATGGACGGCAATTAAGAAAGCCGCCGGATTTGCGCGTCCTAATAAAGAACGCGAGATCAATCGAATGTCAGAGAAAAGCTGGGAGATTGTCGAGAGATTGTCATCGGCACCCGTTTTTAGACACATTTTCCGACGAAAATAACTTGCTATAATATATGAAGGGTTTGAATCAAATATAATTAAAAAAGATTTCTTAGCATTACTAAACTCGATCCAATAATCAAACTATTCAAAAAAAATTGTTAATATTATTCATTATTCATTTAAATTATTCATGAAATTTGAGGAGAAAATTATAAGAAAAAATTGTGAAATAATTTAAAAACGACAATAATATATTTAAATCGAGATAAAATATCGAGAAAAGCTGAATCTGTATACTGGGACGAAAGCGAGTGTAATCGAATAGAGAGACGAGGCAAAAATTTATATATATGTATATATATATATATATATATCGAATGGCTACTGGCTAAAGTAGGCATCCGGGCCACCGCGTAGCGATAAGCTAATGCATTTCGTGGCTTTTAATGAGGTTGATTGGCGGCTATGCGAGACTGTGGCCCGGCTCAACCGTTCTCGTATCGCTCGGCCGAGTGTGTTCAACCTCCGTGTTCGTGCTCTACAGATTATTACTTACTTAAAGGACTGTTAGCGACGAAATGCTGTGCCTAAAACCAGCAGCCCGTTCGACCGGAAATCAGGCAGGTTTCTTCAAATATGTTCTGCGCACGCAGTCATATACCGGAGAGATGATGCGTGCGAGAAATCGAATATATGCGTCTACCACGAAAACAATGTATAATAATTGATAGCTGGCATTAATCGAGCTACGATTAGTCAGCAGCTCATCGAGTTTCAAAACTAGTATTTTATTTCTAGGTACTCCGAGACAGTTAATAATATCGGAAGTCCCGCGCGTATAAGATAATATAGACGAAAATAGATTTGATAACGACACTCAGCCAAGAGAGAGAGAGAGAGATAGAGAAAGAACGAGATAGAAAGAGATTGACAATGAGACATTGCTATCAGTTGGTAAGACGCGTGTATTCTTTTGCGTATAAAATTATTTAAAAATTTATTAAAATTTATGTACACCAACGACGATGACGGCTTCTGGTTTTACGATCAACACATTCCATTTAGAGAATTTGGTACTTTTATAATTAGAGAAGAGAGAGAGAGAGAGAAAGAGAGATTTACGATTATAACCAGCGCTTAAATTAATAAGCATTATTATCAGAGTCATTCGTCACGCTCGGTGTACTTCGCGTGGGCGAAAGAAGTGAATGAGCGATACTAACAATAAGAAAAAAATAGAAATACACGCGTTTCTGGCGCAATCCGCTCCCGAGACTACCGATTGTCTCGGTACATTCAGCAACGTTCGTTTAATGCCTATGCACAATGATCGAGAAATGTCTTCTGCACAGCTTGTATCATGCCGGTCATCGAGGATCGACCTAACAAGCGCGCCTTCTTACGAATGTATGTTCGAAAGAAGGCCTCTCACGAGGACTATGAGACTATAATTAACCAACGGTTGCGCACGTTGTAATCGCCCTGACATCGACAGCGTCAACGATTTCACCGATGACGCCCGACGTGAGAAATAATAGCAGCCTACATACGTGTGCGTGTCCGAGGGATGCTTCGCATATTTGAAGCCAAGTTGCATAAGAGCGGATGTGCAAGACTATAATAACATTGATTCGCGGAAAATATTCGAGAGATTTAAGATATATATCCTCGTTTCTGTAACGATCCATGATTCCCAGCGCGCTTAATTAATTAGATATGCATAAAAAAGAGACACGCGGAGAATGTATAAAATCACGTAAACCGTAATAAGTTACGCTTAACCACGGTGAGTTACATTTTCTCGATTTCTGTTGCGAGCAGATTCATCAGGTACACCTGGACAATATCGAGCGCTCGTTACGCGATTATCCGCTGACATCCGGGTCGCAACGTTTTAACGGTCTTTGACTCATCTAGTTTGCCACAGAGTGCGGTCCCTGGTCAGAGGCATAATTAACTCGGATAAGAATTCGTTTATACTGCAGCCTACACATGGCCGATCCTACACGGCCGGTCCGCACGCGTTTCTATCTGATTTCTTTTACTGCCAACTGTTCTTTGTCGCGGCTATAATACAATGCCCTCGCATTAGTTAATTCATTGCCGTTATCCGTGCCCTTTTTTCGCCTATCGGACGATTCCCGATAATTTGTTAAATGCATGAGAGACATTATTACATATGAAACGGGAGAAACTAATTGGAGATTATCTCCTGTGCTGTGAATGATTACATTTGAGTTAATCAATTATCTCTAACGCAGTATAGTATGTCCGTGTAAGAAAGTGGAGCAATATATATGTATATATGACGAAGAAACGTTACATTTTTTTTTAATTTACCTTCGAAATATGTCGTCCGCGCTCTTCAAGAGAATTCGTTTCTAATTAATTATTCAAAAACGAGACATCGTCGGTTTTTAAACGATGCGTTTTTTCGCCAATCGTGACATCGCCGTGCGGTATCTATTCGACGAGCAATTCCGATTTCAATGAATTAGCATTCGGTGAAACGAAGGCGGATATAAACAGAGAGACGGGAGAAAAATCTGGAGAGACCAAGGGGGTGAGAAATCCGAGGAGCGATGGGGAGGAGAAGGAGGGGGCGGAAAGGAGAAAAGGGGAGCGGCCGAGACCAGTCACAGATGGCCAATTACTCCCGACAATAAACACAATTTAATTTTATATTCATTCCACTTAGCGCTTAGACGCGGTAATCCATCACCGGGGATTATTTCGGACTATCTCCTGGTCGGCCAACACACCTATGCGCCCGGCACACGCACATATACACCACAGAGACGCCTTCGCGCGGCGCAGCATGCTGCACACGTACGCGATATATGTATATATATATGCGTTTCGTGTGCTACATATTTATACCCGAGAGATGGCCGATATACTGCCATCGAATGCGAGATCGCTTCTCCGGTGGCCCCCGTGTCCCGTGTCTCGTTTGTCCTGTTCCTCGCAAGCTCCTTTGTCGCTGATCGTTTTCGTAGCGCAAGATCCGAGTCGAAAAGAAATTTTTTCTCCTACTTTCGAGTTTAAATTTCAATCCAATATGTACTTTGATACTTGAAGCGCAGTCGGAATATACTCTTTTGAAACTATTTAATCTATACGTTTGCCGAAAGCTCCTCTTTTAAATTTCAAAGTGAGATTTATTACTACCCCCCTATTTGAGGTACAAAAAATACGAACTTGATTCTTATATAAATTATAAAGCTATCGCAAAAATTGACATACATGCAACGTACATGCGTACATGCGAATTATCTTCGACACGCGATGTAATTAATTGATTAGCGCGAAATATGATACAATTTTGAATTTATATCATAAAGTTCTTTACAAAAGTATAGTGAGCATCAGCTGGGAAGGCGCGAGGCTGATTTGAATGTGCGCGTAGTTCGAGGGAGCCAGTTAATTTCGCGTCGTACCACGTGAAAGAAGGAAAAAGTGGGAAATATACATAAACATCCGTACATATCTTTGTATATATACATATATACATTGGCTTATGTGTACTGCATATAAGAGCCTCGGAATCGTCGCCGTCGTCGCCGTCGTCGCCGTCGCGTTCGTTCGCTTCTTATGGAAATCAGGCGGAAAAACTCGCGTGTTTCCAACGTGTTTTAATTATTCAAGCGACAACTTTCTGCAATGAAATTAGAACTCGCGCAGTCGTGACTGCCGGCGACAAGTGTTTTGCTTACGGCCTCCGCCGCCCACCCGACTGAAGAAGGAAAACCGTGGGGTATAAACTGCCGGGGTATGTATATCTTAATCCGCGGCAAAGAGAAAGAGAGTCTAGGGGAAGAGGAGGAGAATTAAGAAACATTGTCACGGAAAAGAAAGTCCGCGTGATTTGCTAAAGATTGGCTGAGAAAAACCATTTTCGATGTAAACAGACTGATGTTGTATTGTCGCCTTTTGATTGAAGCCAGTTGCTACTTTTGAATGCAACGCGTGTCTCTCTCTCTCTCTCTCTCTCTCTCTTTCTCTTTCTCATCATCGTGGCGAGAGCTGGATTTGGACAATGCGCCCGCTGAAATTTCTTCGGCTCTGGCATAGAGCGGCGAATGGAGACGCAAATATAGTGTGTAAACTCGTGCGAGAAGGTTGTGTACGTACCCCGGGCTCGTAGTTATTCGGTAGTAACAATAGCAGTCGTGCCACCCGGGGCATACAGAGCGTGTTTGGCGCCGCCATTTGTATGAATGAAATTATTCGCTTCTAGGAATATATAACCGAATGTTACGAGAAGGAGAGAGCGGAACGCGAAGGGGTGAAGAGGATGCTTTTCTCCTCCTTACATGCCGGTATATAGGTGTTGATCGTACCGCGGCAGCTGTGTTTTATGCTCTCTCTCTCTCTCTCTCTCTCTCTCTCGCCTCTCTCGCGAGACTTGCCTTTTAATATTATGTAATATTATAGCGACACGTTGAACGGCATCCCTCGCGTACCAATTTCGACAATCTCCGAGTATTATATGCGCCGCTTTACAGCATCGCTTTTTATACCATTGAATAGAAGACGATATCGAGAATCCATAATTTCTGGGAAAGAGAGAGAAAGATACTATTTGCGTCTTTTTTAGAGAAAAGCAAAAGTGCATGACGACAAAAATTGATTTGTTTTATTTCACGAGCGGAAAGTTTATTCGAAATTCAGAAAGTAGACACACGATATCGGTGTTCCTGAAGAGTGTTTTTAGGAGACAAGAGAGCGGGAGAACGTCGGCATCGTGCATTGTGTCGCTCATCACGATGTGCGAGAGGGAGACGGAAGAGAGACTTAGAGAGACAGAGAGAGCCAGCCTTATTTATGGCTATATTAATCCTTAAATAGTATCTAATGTCACACCAGCGCGCCGGGCAGATCTATCCGATGGGGAGAGGCGCAAGGGGCCAAAACGTCGCTCTCTTGTGTAGAACTTGCCATTGTCGTACGTATTCATACGTGTGTTCTTGTACGGCCGTGCTGCCGCTGCCAGGCACTCCTACCGCACCGGAGTACAAACGACGGTGTCGAGTTACCGGATGGTACACCACGGGGTGTCCGTGACTTATACCCTGTTTGGTTACCCTGCTTCTTCAGCCCCTTCCCTGCGGCGTTCCCCTCCCCCCTTCTCGCCTACCTACCTTCTTCCTCCCTCTTTCGATCGGCCCGCGAGTCCAAACTTTCTCTATCTTCCTCTCGCCTACCCTCTCTCTCTCTTGCGGTTCGTGCCGCACCGTCGCTCCCGCGACCAAGATGTTTTGCAAAACTAACGTTTGTATCTGCACGCTCGACCGAGCGAGAAACCCCCCTCGTCGTCGGGGACGACGTTAATAGACGGCGAGAGCTCGCGCCAGCTTTCGCCTTAATATGTCTTGGGCGCTCGCTTGCTGCGCGAAATAAAGTTGTATACTACTCATGTATGTCGATTGCGTTCTAATTAAAAGAATTTGAAAAAAAAAGAGATGCGTAAATAAGCCCCACGAGACATCCTCTCTTTTACGAAATCATCCTTCAACCATCGCGCGATTATCATTTTAACAATGTGTTCGACAAATATCGTCGAATCAATCGTAAAGAAAAAAAAAACGATCACTGCGAAACGAAGATCCTATTGCGAAGGAAAGAGTGGCTCACATGAGAGGAGGAGCAAAAAGGTAAAAGAATGTAAAAAAGGAGAGAAGAAACGCGCGATAGAGCGCGTCGCGTCGCGGAATAATGCACGGCGGGGTGCATGGTGGCGCATTTAATCCAGCAATAACAGAAATATCAGTATAGGAGCACAATAGCCCGGGAAGATATATCTGTTATATACGAAGCGGGGAGAGGAAGGCAAGGGAATAGCCCGTGTATAGGACGTCCGTGTAGACACGTATACCATCGGCGTGTACCATCGCCACCGTCGGCGGTGCGGCAGGCCGGTTATTGAGGTGTCACAGGCAGCAGCGCCAACAACGTGCGAACCAACCGAGCCGGGGCTAATGAATGGCATCCTCCCTTTTCTTTTCTGCCTATGAAAAATTATTGTTGCCTCCTCTCTTTCTCGCGGGGGCCCGGGCCACAGGCCGGGCTCATCGTCGTCGTCGTCGTCGTCGTCGTCGTCGTCATCGTCGTCTCACGGTGTCGACCTACCACCGCGCGCCGATGGCCGCGATACTCTCGATGCCAGTTGCCGTCCCCGGTTGGCATCCCGCGGCGAAGCCAGCTGGCCCCGGTCACGGCCCCGCGGTTCGCCGATGCACCCATCGCGGGCATTGTCACGTGGAGAGACTACGCGCTCGCTCGCGCGCGCGCGCTCGTGACTTGAGCGTCGCCTTCGAAAGTTGCGCGTGTATGCGCGATGGTGAAAGAGTTCGCGAGTCTATATGTGTGTATGTATGTATGTATGTACGGACCGCCGAGCTCGCCGCGCACATTTGTCTTGATAAAAGGGACGAGCAAATTAAAAGTAATGATTTGTAGAAATATTTCGGTCCCGGCCCTTCTTTCGCGCTGCCCCACGAGGGAAATGGAGCCATTACGCCGTCTAATGCCTCATCTGTTAGCCGTGTGCGAAATCCTGCGGGGCATGCTTACAACGCTCCATTTATATAAAACGAAAGGATATTCTCTTCTCTCTCTCTCGGGTTTTTACAATGGTGAACAGGGAAACATGTTGAGAGAGATCGTCGTAATACACGTTCTCGATCAAGTTCAATTACAATAGAACTCTCGTCAGACATTCGTGAATCGCTTAATTGGCAGCAGTTTTCTTAATTAGCGGCGGTCTCTCAATTTCGTCGATCCAAAACGAAGATAACCGCGCGCGTGCTTTTCGCGAATAAAGGCTTGTGACGGCGGTGGCAGGCGTGTAATACGCGGATCAATGCTACGGAAAGAAGAATCCACGCTCTGCGGAATCGTGTATACGAATGCCCTGTAATCAAATAAAGGGGAACAATGTTGGCGAACGATGCGAGTCAGCTAGCTCAGCAGTGCGATTTCGAGCCCGCCCGTTCCTTGTCCTGGACACACCCCCACCGTAACCGAGCGAGCGCTGTTATCCGCGTATCCTACGACTCACTTCGTAGTTCCCTTTACTCCCGATCTCTCTTTTCTTCTCTTCTCTTCTCTTCTCTTCTCTTCTCCTCTCTCCATGTATATGTGCATATATATCGCCATTCACCTCGCATTTCTCTCGCGATCGTACCTCACAGCCTATTCGATATGAGACAGAGAGAGAATTCGAAATTCGCGTCGTTCTATAGGCCAAGTATTTTACCGTGGGAAGCTACTCTGGTCACCCGATCTTATTTACGATGATGGTTTTTATGATCGTGTCGCGACAAAGCGATACAGTAACTGGAGACCCATATCTGTAAACGGTTCTCCGATATCGAGTGTCACTGCTAATTTGATGATGATAATCGTGGCGAGAAGGGTCATTTGCGACTATCGCACGATGATTCCGCGCATGGATAACGATTATCAGAATTCGATATTCCATGTAAGACAATTTAGGTAATCGCATTCGCGAAAAGGAAGAGTCTTCTCTGCTTCGAAGAAGCCATCGTTCGCGATTTTGCCCGTCTATTCTCGTCCTGATGAATATACCCCCGGGACTACGGGCTACCGGAGGGTAGCCCGACGGGAGCGAGGGGGTGGAAAGCCCCCGATGGTAGATAACGTCGGTCCGTTTGTCTTCGTAATAATATTGGCCCGCGGTCCGTCATCCCGTCTAAACGGGTCTACAAACGCAAACACAGCGGCCGAGCCGGTTAATTAATGTACGAGTTGTAACGCTGTTAACCTACAATCACAGTTACATAGCGTCGACGTGGCGATAACTCACTTTCATCGTGACACTTGAGTGATTCGTATTCACTAGCGAAGAAAGTGACTCGGATAGTCTCTAGTCTCTTAGCATAATCCAACTAGAATATCTCGAGAGATTTTTGCAAAATTGGGAGGGTGGGCGGAAGACGAAGATCGATCTTGGCAAACGTGATCCTGGGTTGTCGCGCACGTTACTCCGCGGACACCGACAGCGAAGATCGTCGTCGCGGGAAGAGAGAAATGTCCGGGAGGTCGCTCCTTTGATCAGACGCCGAAGACGTATGCGGTTTAATATCGTCTGACCCGGGAGAGAGAGAGAGAGAGAGAGAGAGAGAGAGAGAGAGAGAGAGAGAGAAAAGAAGGTCACATCCTTTCTTCGCGGCGGTCTCGGCGGGATACACGTACGGTTTACGTCGTGGTACGAGTGGAGATCCGGTCCACTCACCGCCTCGTCGTCTCTTTGACAAATGTCCCGGAGCGTCCCTCGGGCATCTCTCCTCCTACTCCTCTTGCCCCACCTGGCTTAGGTTCACCATCATCCCTTAACTCGCGCTATCGAGCCACTCTCGGGTGAGCCTTGCGGAACGTTAATCCGGAGGAACGAGTCACCCTCGTCCGCGACACACGGAGAGCATTCAATTACGGGATGACGAACATCGTCGCCTGTCAGTTTGTAAATTACGTGTTATCGCGAAATTGTTGAACATTATTTTAAAGAGAGAAAAAAATAATCTCTCCTTATATATAAATAATTATATTCAATTCTTTATTTATTTATTATATAATATAATATATTAAAAATAGAATATTATAATGTATTATATTATATAATTTTGATTATAATATAATATAATACATATATAACAATTATATTGAATTTTAATTATTATAATTCTTTATTCACTGTTGACCAAATATTTTTTAAATATTTTACGTTTATATAGAGAAAATTTTACATTTACAATTTATTTTTTCATGTAGAATTATTATTTGCAAACTGACCGTATGATATAGCGTATGGGAGGTTGTTACACTCATACATATCCGCGTTTGCATCTCTCGAATATTCTTCGATTTTTTTTGTCCGTCGCGTATCGTGTGTCTTCGATTAATCCGTCACTTTGCGAAATATATGTGCAAAACGATTGGTTATCCAATTAATCTTGGACGACTCCATTTCTGGTATCGTAATTCTATTTTGTGACACCGGCGCGATATTTCCGTGTATCATTGCCGGGAGTATCGTCGAAAATACGTGTCGTATAATTAATTTTTATCCAATCGCGATCGTAAGCCAAGTGATTTGATTACGTTATTAAACGTGTGTCAGTTAAAACGGCTGTAAGTAGGAAAATTGCGGCGAAAATATCGACGCGGATAAATTGACAAGTAGAGACAGTACGGGATGAGATATAAGTAAATTGTCGCGCGCGCGACACTCGCAATAAAAGTATATTTTTGTTCTCCTGCGTGAAAAACGCGACGAGGAAAAAAGCGTATAATTTCGTTTTATAATATATCAATTTTTCTTTTCCGAAGAAGATTATCCAATTTTTGTTTGCGTGATAACATTCTTTTTCGAATGTCACGCGGTAGCGGAAACTTCATTTTTATAAACGATCTCATTTCGATTAAATCCAATCCCAATTCCTTAAATATAATTGATTCGAAGTTATCTCATCAGTTTCTGTGTTCCATGTCTAATCGATTATGTCGCTCGTGTGCAAGGAGATACATTTCCCACCTTCGATGCTCAAATGGAACCTTCCGCTCGTGTCTCTCACTTTTCATGAACCCAAATCGAGGTTTACGTATTCATGCGCGACATATCAGAGAAAACGACGTAAAAAGTGCGCGAAAAAGGGACGCGAACAGCGAGTCCGAAGGAGATCAAGGGAGAAGCAGACAAAAAGGAGAGTCCCTTGTAGGGTAAAAGGGAGGAAAAGTTTACAGCCCGTGTCCGAGAGATGCGTGCCGGGGCAGTCAATAAAAAATGTTTCTCGCGCCGAGATAATAAAAGTACGAATATACATATATAAGCAGGGCACGGGCGAATGGGGCGGGGGAGAAAGAGAGATGTACGATGCGAGGACCAGGAAGGTCTTCGAGAGAAGAAAAGAGAGAGAGAGAGAGAGAGAGTGTGTGTGTTGTATGTGAGTATGGGAGAAGAAGGGTCTTGGCGGATGTTTGAAATATTCCCCGACTCACGCGAGGCTCGCGCGCGATGGGAAATCTTTATTGATTCGTCGGCCGAGGCGCGTTATATTGCTCCGGGTCAATATGATTTCTTCGCTTCCTCGTGATGTGCTGTATATCCTCTCTCCGCGCGCGTATAGATATATATATATATATATATACACGTAATGCGGTCGCGCATACAACAGCTGGTGTGCGTGTGCCGTACGTTTGACTGCTATTTGTAGGAGGGGAGTGTCGCCGAATGGTTTTCACGGGGGATGAAAGCCTATCACTCGTTACATTGATCAGCAATAAAATATTATAATCTGCGCGTCGAACGTTTCTTTCTTCCTCGAATGCTGCATGTCGCTCGCAATAAAATTATCCAATTCCTTCTAAATGAAGATCTTCTCGTTTTATGTCATTTACTAATTTGCAGATATTTATCAGATAATTAATAATAACTGCGCTTTTATACTATTTACTTTCTATTATTGTTTAAGATACGTTTGAGACTGAAAGCACATGTCTCTTATACGCGGCACTACAGACAGCAAACGAGCCAAGTGGATCAATCGATCGTTCGCCAAATGGTAGGCATCAAAGCTCGTTACGACACCCTCTCGTGTACAGCATACTACGAGCGAGATCTCAATTCGGGTTTACCATGTGGCGGCTAAGGAAGCTGCTCAAATGTTTGCGGCCCCTAACGTATGTACGCGTCGTCAACGCGTTACGTTTACGCAATGCCGGCCGCTTAGGTATGTGTACATCTATCGGCGGTTGGCTAAGCACAGGTGTAGACAAGGGCGATAGAATCGGTATATTGCCTGACATTACGATCTGGCGTTTGACAGGTTAGGTAATGATGGAAAATGCACGTGGCAAATCTCTTTCTCTCTCTGTGTGCAATATTTTATTCCTCTCCCCTCCTTTAAAGTGTCACCGAAAGAATCGGTCATCCGTCATCATCTTTTTCATGATCTTTTGTACTATGCATCGCTTCGATAATTTTATCAATGTATTTTTTTTTTGTCTCTTTCCTAAATTAAGATCCTACATGGGGTCTCCCTTCTCCTCATTAGGAGATTATTTCCTTAGGTAATTATAAAACTATTTTCGCGCATTTTAATGCTCTATCCGTGCGCGATGTTATCCAATTTGACGCACTTGGCCGTAGTGATAGCGGCGGCAACTGGATAAAGTTTGACAATCCTGCAAGGTCGAGTAAGTAGGAGAGAAGAGGAGGGGGGGGGAGGAAGAAAAAGGGGTGAGTATTTAAGGATAACGCATACGCACGCACAAATCTCGCCTCGGCTTGAAAGGTGGATTCTGGGCGTGCCTCCATCTGGCGACTCGGCGCCGGTTAATTAATCGACGCGCAGCCGAGACTAACTGCGAGTTAATAAGCAAATTGCCACGCAATAAAGTTAGCGCCAAGTAGAGTAAAGGGAATGTATAGCACGTAAGAGCGGAGGGCAAGAAAGAGGAGGAGGAGGAGGAGGAGGGAGGCGGAGGGGCACAAGTCAGCGCGAGAGAATCGGCGCCCTCGTTTATAACAGTTACACCCTCTGCGAGGCCACAGATGCGGCTTGCTATTCGCGCGAACCTCCCCTCGTTTACGGTTAACGGCGGCCTTACAGCGTCCCATATAATTTAATGTCATTCATCCGCGACTCGCTTATTGAGAGACGCTCGTATTGAAATCTCGGTAAAAATGCCCGCTTACACTAGCCAGGAAATAACGTTTCTAAAGTTTAATTTCACGGCGATAAAAGAGGAGATCGATTGAGAAGATCGGCCCACAAGATCGGAAATTTTTACTAGCTTTAAACGTGTCATTGATTACGCTTTTGGTCAAATATTTGCGCAAAACTGCTTTAGGGCTAGCAATTTCTAATCGTTTTCAATTCCGTTTACAATGGCGTGTAAGTACGTCGCGCAGATGAAGAACACAAATAAATCTATCCGTCGACCGATGAGAATATTCTATCAATCAAGCAGCTTCTCTCTTTAGCTCTCTCGGAGCCGCGTTTAATTAACACGGAATCGCACTCTCGTCGCCGGCAACGAAACTGACAATGTGTTTGAGCTGAACGAGTGTCGAATAAAATTATCGCTTAATTCGACATCCACACTCTTCGTCGGGGTATGCTGGCAATAACGATAATAATACTTCATGCAAATCCTTTAATATCCGTTGATGAAGCTACCCCGGGCGTCCCCCAACGCCGGGCTTCACGACACCCTCGGGGATGTTAGACGCGGCATCGCTCTTCCCTGGACATGCCCACCCATCCTTCGATTCAGTGCAGTTGACACTCTGAGAAATGACATGCTTCATTATTATAATATCACCGTCGCCGAGCGCGTATACGTATTGGTGTCTGTCTCTCTCTGTCTCTCTCTCTCTCTCTCTCTCTCTTTCTATGGTTTCATTATATTCATGCACACGCACTGGCGCCATTTGTCCCCAGCCGCGAAATGCAAAGTGTCTGAGACAAACTGCGAGGGATCGAATAAGAGACCCGGCATACGCGCGTATATTGAAGCGTAATTTATCCGGAATGTCGTTCTCTGCTCTGCCTTTATCATCCATCATTGTGTTACAAGTCGGACGTCATATTACGAACTTGAAGATTGTTTAATTATCGCAAGTGACAAAAGAATACGTTGCGATTATTTCTCTCTCTTCGAGAGAAGATGTTTCTCTTTTTAGAAATATGTATTATTTAGTATTATAACATTAAAAAATATGTCTCCCTTTGTGTTGTAAAAATACCACGGGACAACAGGCTAAACTTTTCCCTCCTTCTGCTCGATACACACTCTTGCTTATAACCTACCAACGAGGGAATATGAGATCGAAAGAGTGAGGCGAAGCGAGAGGGACGAATAGAGAGCCTCCCAGAGAGAAATTCCCCCCTCCGAAACGCCGGCGTAGACTCTCGTAAAGCTTAAATAAAGATAACCGAGGCTTAGGGTTGATATCATGCTGAGGGGGCGTTACGACTGGTTGAGTCAACGAAATCAATTTATTCTCCCCTCCCCACACCTCGCGGGCACCACCCCTCTTCGGTCCTCCTTCGGAGTCTCCCACCTCAGCACAAGGCGGCAGACGGGAAAAAGAGGGTGCCCAACGTATACACATAAACACACACACACACACACACACACACACATACACAAACTCTCGCGAGTACACACCATCCAGACCATTTTCGCCGATATACACACGGACATTTGTGCGGAAACGTAGAACGGGGTTGTGTGGTACGCGATCGTGCGGAGAGACTCATCTGGTTTAATGGCGAGTTTATTTGGGTCGATTCCCCACCTTTTAATCAACAGGATTGCCTCAGACCGCCTACCGACACGGCCGCGGACGACTACCGTGTAGGCCCGCATTCTCTGTCTCACCACCGTAAAATCATCCTGGCGAAGCCACCCTCACCGCGATCCCGCTCTCCGCGCGCTGTGCTCGCGCTAGAAGAGTCGGGTTTGCGGCTGTCGGTTGGCGAGCTTTCGAAACCGCGGGGACGGTTATTACCACCGGCTAATCCGGAGCTCGTTGCCCTCGTCTGTATCCCTATCGCATCTTCTTCTTCTTCTTCTTTTATTACAACACTTGTCTCTCTTTCTCTCTCGAATAAACTCGTAGTTAAACGAAATAAAATGAGACTCCTCGTCGTTCGAATAGACAGTCCAATCGGTACTTAAGACGCGAAGTTGCCCGTTGAAGGAAAGAAATTATCTGGGGTAACGATAAAGCTGTATATACAGAAGCCGCTACGCATTTAAGAGATATGTATATATTCTGAATACTATTATTAACAAACGAAACGCGCAAAACGAAGGGTGCCGAGAACGCTTCCGGCTTTAAACTCAATCTGTCGGCGGCGGCATGGAATAAAATGAGAGAGATCCATGTTTTTCCACAAACGATCGAAGAGAGATTGTCCGCGGTAATCCCAAACTCATGAAGGGTCCAGGGTAGAAAAGAAGGTGGCCGACGAAAAAGAATCCAATATGGACGCTGGTCAATCCGATTTCACGGACCCTTCTGCCATCCGTCAAATATGTTATTGGATCCTCGCGCGATATCAATGACTACCGAAATCCCGATTAATGTCCGCGAGACTGACGATCCGAACACGGTGCTCGAGTCAAACGAAGAATCCTCCAAGGAAAAAGAGAGAACCGGACATATCTTTTTAACATGGAGCTAGCAACGATATATATATATATATATATATATATATATATATATGGGGGACAAAATCTATTATTTAAAGCGTAAAGTGGAGTCTGTGGTAAGACATATCACCGGACGAGCGTTGGTATTAACGTTCACCTTCTCGGATCATCTCCGACGTCTATCCACCAATGGATAGCGATGCGTGAAATTTGAAATTACAGAAAGGCACGCTTGGAAAAAGAATATGCGCTACAGAAAACTTGCATTGTTTAAAGATAAATACAGAGAAAATTCGCCAATCTCCTTAACGAAACGGAAAGAAAGCGATGGCCAATAGCGAACCAATTGCGATTGCGAATTCGCACTTCTTCTTTCGTCTCGTCGTTCGCTAACTCTATCCTATAAATCGTACGATTCAGCGAGTAGTAACGCCCAACTCGTTTCGGTCTGGTCGCAATCGGAACAATGACGCGGAGAGTGTACCCTACCGGCAAGGCAGAAATATGGCGGTCCTCCTGCTCGATTCAGCTCGTCGGCTAGTCGAGAGATAGCAAGAGGAGAACAAGAGAAAACGCGCAAGGAAAGCGAGATAGAGAGACAAAAAGGGAGAAAAACGCGAACCGTATACGACGGATGGAAAAGAGAGAAACAGTTAAATGCGAAGAGATGGGTGAGCGGCGAGGTGGAGGGGTGGGGGGGGGGAGGGAAGCAGGGGCGGAGGGGAGAGGGAGAGGACGCGGAGGAGGAAGTCGCGAGCTCCACCTTCTTAATTCAGGGAGAGGCGATAAAAATGACAGAGCCACTGCTCGCCCGCGCTGACTTATATCCATTTACTACACAACGGGTGCCTGACAAAAAATAAGAATGGAATAAATAATAGCTTGCTCCTCTCTCATTCAAAGGATAACAAATGCGTCTCTGAAAAGGTTCCGGCTGACAATGGGGTGGAGAGTCGCTTACACACGGTCGCCCTGTCGCTCCTCTCTCGTTCTCTCTCTCGTCTACCTCCTAGAGCCGTAAAGAACCGCTCGCGGTTGTGTAACGAGAGTGTCCGCGACGTAGAGTTCCCGCCTTGCTTAATGTTCGGTCTGTGCCGGACAAAATGACAAATTATGTCGCGAGACACATATTACATATATAGCATATTTCGTAAATGTAAGAGTTTAAATTTTGAAGATAACGCGACGTCGCGTGTGAGTGTCTGTGTGTCACGCATCCACTTTGTAATGTTTATCTCTCGTCGTACAAAGAGAAAATATGAGATTAAAATCCTCGGAGGTGGAGACAAGTTCCGGGCACGTTCAATAGTAGCGGGAAGAAAATGATTTGTCGTCGTTCGTTTCGGCTGTCATCGAGTCCCATGACACATTCCCATCGTTCTACTCAGGAAACGCGCGGAATGTCGAGAATATAGGAGAGAAAAGCGGTTAAGCTAACGGGAGGGGAAAAGGTAACAACGCGCCCTCGACGCGATCCGCGCGCATCGCAGGTCTACACCTCGTGATCTACGAAAGGAACATCAGGGAGCGACGTGTCGACTTATATCTCGTTTTGTATAGAGTAGACGTAAAGCGACTAAATCCGCGTCACCGGTCAGGAATAGCAATGTGAATAATAAAGGGGGACAGGACGGGGGAGATCACTCGGTTGTGTATAGTGAAATGCACAGAAGGGCCAAGAGACCCCTTTTCCCATTCTAGGGGAAAGGCGGGGAAGGGGGAAAGACGGGGTTAAGGTGGGCTCGCGCAGCGAACGGAGGCCACAATACGAGCAGCCGCGGCCCGTTGTTGCCCGCCGGGCCTAATCCGATTAGAGCATGCACCAAAAAAGAGCAAACGCCCAAATCGCATTTATATTAGCTTCGTGAATGAGTCGTAAATATTTATGTTGCACAGAAGCGCGTGGAAGTGCGGGCACAGCTAATCGGTTCACGGGTGTCGTCGACCATTGAAGATTTTTTTTCGCGACTCGACCGGAGAGTCTCTCCCTTCGATCTCTGAGATAAATCGATTGTCCGTTTTCCCGGGTGAAATTTTCCTAGATCTATTCTGCATACGTGCGAGTAAATCTTGCAAATCCGTAATCTCCGAGCCGATCGCAAACCTACGATTTTCCGAAAAGTTAACTGGGAAATTTGCAGCAAAGAGAGAAGGGGAGGAGGAAGAGAAGCTTTCTGCGTAAAAAAAAGTCAACACCTCCGGCAAAGTGTCGAAGAGCCCCTCTCTAATTATTCGGCATCGGTGAGTCTTTAGTTCGTGGGGCGCATCAATCACCGCGCGCCTCTTGTCAGACGATCGCGCAACTGCTGTCCGAATCGAACGGGTCATCCCGCTTGAACGACGGACAAAATTTCTTCTTTCGGCTCGTCGGGTCGCGGCTGCAAATGAGTTTATAAAGGCAATATCTCCGTTCGCGGTGTAGTTCGTCGAACCGCCGTCGTCGCCGTCGTCGTCGTCGTCGTCGTCGTCGTCGTCGTCGTCGTCGTCGTCGTCGTTGTCGTCGTCGACGTCTACGACGTCGTCTCCGCGTCTCCCCTACCCTCTCTTTTTCCTTCTCTTTCGCTCTCGCATGCGCGCGCGGCGCTAATAATAAAGTTTCCTCGGGTGGTTCGACAACGCGTAGACAGATTTTTAAATTTCCCGTCACAAGGAAGAACCGCCCCTCCCACCCGCTCGCTTGTTCCTTCTCTCTCCTCCTCGGCCCTTCTCGCTTTTTCCGCCGCTTCCTCTCTCTTCCTCCATCTTCTCGCTTACTACCCCCGGCGGCTAGATTCTCGATATAACCACTAGGGGCGACGAAGTAGCGGGGGCGGGCGCTCCCCCAAGACCGAGGGAAAAATTAATAAAGTTGAGGAACAAAGTAAGTTGGATGGCGTAATGCTGCTGCTGCTGCTAGTGCTGCTGCTGCCGCTGCTAGGAGAGAAGTGGGAGAGGGCTGACGCAAAGAGGGCGGAAGGTTTCCAAGGGTGGACTTTATTATAACGGAGTGTCGACTCTTTTATGCTCCTTCCGCCTCCTCTCGCTTCTTCTCATCTTCTTTCTCCACTGCTTCTACTACTTCTTCTTTTTATCCCCCTCACCTTACTCTATCACCTCGTTATGTTGCTGCGCCAAGTGCTGATATACACGTAGTAGTCTTAGCTTTGGCAAAACAACACTGTACGCTCCCCGTCGTAGGTTTCCTCTCCTTATTTCGTCGTTATCTTATATTCTGCGGTTCGAGCTTTCCCTCGCTTTTGCTCGATATAAGCAGTGGAGAAATTAATCGGTTCTTTAAAATGACTTTGCGCTTGGAAATATATGGAATTTTTGCATCGTCGATATTAATTTCCAGTCACGAATATTCAAATTATCAATCACCATGTTTTACGCGTTTTATTTCCGTAAAAAGGATTCGAAACAAGGGCACGCGGGGTATGCGGATAAGAGAAGAGGAAAAATCAGGCATACGTTCTCAATTCGCGATAAACTATCGCCTCGAAGGTTGCATCGACGCTTCGACGTCCAATGAACGATGTCCAATGCGATCGGAAAAGAGGAGAGACGAAGGGGTAGGAGGAGGAGGAGGGAAATGAGAAGAGAGAGAGAGAGAAAGAAATAATAAAAACATAAGAGAGACGAAGGAAAAAAGAAACAATTCGAGGGGGAGAGAGAGAGAGAGAGAGAGTGAGCGAGCGAGTGCGCGTTAAGGGGGATGAGAATGGAAAGCGGCGGGAAAGGGAGGACGATCATTCGCGCAACGGTTGATGGACAGCGGCGCCAATTTGACGGTCGGAGGCTTCGGCCACGCGGGGCTCTTTTTTTGGTGGCGATAGCCGACCCCCCCCCCCCCCCCACAAACGACTGCCAAGAGCCGCTGAATATTGCATCGGCTGTTTGAAAGGGCTGCTGCATCGCCGAAAGAGCGTGCTGCAGAGAGAAAAAGAGAGAGAGAGAGAGGTAGATATGAGAGGCGGTGGCTGTAACCCATGGAAAGGTGGGGCGAGAAGGGGAGGAAAAAGGGACGAGTAGACGAGAGAACGCGGGATGAGTGAATCGGGAGCGATAGGGGTCAGGGAGTAGTAGCGTTGGGTGGCGTCACACGCTCTACCCACACTATCTTGCACCACCTGCTCACCTCCACGCGGGTTTTCGCTTCCATCACGGCTCGTCGCTGCATATCACACGTCGGTCAAACGCCATTCTGTGCCAGCAATGAAATCGCTATACGTTCGCACGCGTACGCGTACGCGTCAAGTATGTATGTATGTATGTATGTGTGTGTGTGGGGGGGGGGGCGCTTGCATGTACCGTGTACGCGTGCAAGCGTGTGCGAGTCACGTCAGAGTATCTCTCTCTCTCTCTCTATATATATATATATCCCTCGGCATGCATACGAATTATTTATTCCGCCAGGGCGTCGCTCCGACGGTTACTGGCCGATCATCCGGCCGATTTTCGGCACGAATGACCGTATATGGATCTTTGTTTTGCGTCGGTTTTTGTTTTTTCAGTTTTCGTTTCCCTTCCTCGTTTCTGTCCTTTTCACCCACGCCATATATGCATACGCGCACGAGATACGTCGCAACAACGCACGAATCCCGTTACTCGCAAACATTTCCATTGATGGAGATATCGATATTGCGAACATCGCGTAAAATGAAGCATGATCATTGATCGGAATAAATAAACTCATCGGGACTTGAGAAACTGATATTTACGCTAATATCGTTTTTTCTCACTAGTCTACATAGCTGCGAAACAATTTTAAGAGCGACGTAGAGTACGGTGGCTCTTGAGAATCGAGGGCACTCGACTCGAGGCTATGAAAAGAAGATGAGGCGCGAAAAAATTAAACGTCAAACCCTGGAGGGTCCGCATCCCTTCAAACGACATCACCGGTAAAATGGCATAATCACAGTTAGGCTCAATTCATTAAGGAATTTAAAGAGGGCGACGCGGAAAACGACAGCGGACCCTTAATGGTTTTCCCAATTACGGGAAGTCGGTGAATGGCGCGAGTCTCAAAGCATGGCCTAGTCATCTGTAATAATATAAATTAGTAGAAGAGCGGGACGCGCGAAATAGTGCAATTATTGGCTTGCCGCTCCGGCTAACTAGATATAATATTTCATCGGTACTCGTCGTACCGATTGCCACAACAACTTCGTTTACGATAGTTGAATTGGCCAATTTGTAATAACGTTCAATAACGTAAATCTGTCTTTCGTTTCCATATCTCTTAATTATATATATATATATGTATATAATTTATATATTTATATAATAAACAAATATCTCATATCTCTTAATTTTTTATTTTGACAATTATTAGGCAAGACCCATAAAAAATAATAATTTAAAATTAGCTACGATTATTTCTATTTATGATTTATATATATATATATATATATAAATTAAATTATTTTAGTAATAAATAAATTAATTAATTAAAATATATATAAAATATATTAATAAAGAAAATAGATAACGATATTATATATATTATTAATATATATAATATCGTTATCAATTTTCTTTATTAATATATTTTACATATATTTTAATTAATTAATTAATTTATTACTAAAATAATTTAATTTCTAAAAAATTCTATATAATTTATATGCAATTTTATCATATATAAAGTATGTATAAATTAACAATGAAAATGATACGCGTAGTTAACACATAATTTGTTATATAATTACTAAAGAGAAAATTATAACATTCAGAAGCACGCATACACGATTGCGACGCATCTTTAGCGAAGCGTCGCTATGTCTGCTGTAAGTATGTCTCATTTCGGACGAGCGTTCCCTTCTCGCCACGTTTAAACGGTCGATTGTTGAGTTACGCGGGCCTCGTTTGGTAGCGGACGCAAACGCGCTAAGCAATCCGGTCGCGTACAACCTGAACCAATCCCGCGAGGATAGCGACGAATGAGAGAAGAAGCCATTACCGGCGAGAAAAGTAAGATCAGGATGCGGGTGGCGTCGCGACGCCTAATGAACCCATCAGCTCGGCGCGTGCCCTCCGCACAGAGTTGTGATTAGACTGGGCGCATCGGCTTCCGTACGAAACTTATCCCGACTATATGTGCCGACCAGTTCGAAGTGAGGGAGAGAGAGAGAGACTCTCAGTCGCGGGTTCCAATTATACCCGAAGATTCTCCCGACAGTCGTTACTCCGCGGAGATAATATCGTACGTAAGTCGTCCCCGAATAAGGGCGAGCGATCGAGGGAAAATTAAATGTATGTAGATTAGAATCGTAAAACGTGGCGCGCTTAACTCAATCTACGTTATCCGCAAAAAAAAAAAAAAAAAAAAAATGCACCTTGTATTCCGCGCACGCAATGTCTCTTCCGTGCGTCATTACTTTTTATTCGCCGCTATTTCATAAGAGAAGAAATAATGCCGCGCCATTCGAGTTGTTTCCAAATATTTGACAACTCGGCCCCCGCTATTATACATCTCGTAGAACGATACTATCCAACGTGTGAATGCGTAACACGATCTCGTCTCTTACCTTCCTTCGGGGAGCGGAGTCGTAGGGCGTAAGAGTCATTCGAAACGTGTTTTCACGAATGACCGTGTAATGACGAATAATGGGACTCTCCCGAACGTCCCGGGCTTGACATTTCTACGCCGCGTGATGCACGAGAAAAGCGATGCGGAATGACTGATGATCGTCTTAAGGTTTCTCAAGGCGAGCCCCGAGGAGAGAAAAGGGAGAAACGATATACGTAAGGAACAGGTAGCCCCGGCGAGAGCTAGCCCGCGGGAGTCACATACTGAGTCCTGAATGAAAGAGAGTCCTCGTATTCCCGGAACGTGGACGCGCTTCATCTTCTTTTTCGTCTACCTCTCTCGTCCCGTTCGTCTCCTCCTCGTTCCCCTCGTCCTAGATTGGACAGAAAAGACAGCGGCTAAGAAAAATGCTCGCTCGCCCCTGGTGGCCCGTTCGAGATTCGTGCCTGTATTATGCGCGAGCTCCTTCTCTCTCAATCTCTCTTTTTCTCTCTCTCTCTCTTTCGTGCTTGTAAATACAGACGCAGGAGGATTATGGATGCTCGCGAGCGACTCGCGTCGGTAATCGCTGAATGGCTCTCTCCGAGATCCTGCAGAAAGAGAGAGAGAGAGAGAGAGAGAGAGAGAGAGAGAGAGAGAGAGAGAGAGAGCAAAGAAGGTCACTAATAGGCTTAAGAACGACCGGAAAGGAAGGACTCTCCCCGATTCATTTCGAATTAGCTCCTCTCTCGAACAACCTCTCCCAGTCACTCTAAAAGACTCGCGCGCGATAAATACCAGTCACATTACTAACGCGTGTTTACCCACGCACTGGCTTTTCGTATGTATATACATACATGCCGTATATAAATCTTGGGTGCTCTTCCTTTCCCTCCTCTTTCTATCGGGCTTTGACACATCGTACGCTGCTTCCGGTTATAACTGACAATAAGACCTACGGCTGTCAGGACGTATTTTACGAGATAATCGAGGCTTATAGAGACGTGCTCTCCTCGTAGGATTTATGCGAGGATAGCGTATGTAACGCATGGGTCAGCTTATAAATCAAACGTGACTAATAATATTCATCTCTCTGATTTACTTGAATTTTACGGATGTTTATAGAACGCTCGTAATATAACAATTGGCTCGTTGCGGCCGATAAATGGACGCTTACTCTTATTTAACTTTCATTACAGCGCGTAAATTGAGCTCTATTGATATTTGCTTAGAAGAGGCAAAGCCATGGATAGGATACTTCGGTCACGCGTAGACTATCAGCTTTTTATTCGATCCTGAACTTGTCAAAATGCTACGTTTTTTTATATCCATATATCATCACTCGTTATATAAAATTGTATTTTCGTTAATTAAATAAGATTTAAAATTTTATTTTCTTATAAAATACGGAGAGTTTATCGCGAGATCAAATGCGTATAATAAAATAATGTCACTAGAACGAAATTAAAATGTCCCCGATGTCATTGAAAAGAGCGAGATCTAACTTATAATGCGAAGAAAAAAATAACAGACTTTCGATGCGATTAACTTTTTCTCCGGGCTAGCTGAACAATTTCTCGAGAGTGCTTTAAGCATTGATCCTGTAGGAGAATTCTCATTCTCCGAACGATTCGACTTTTATGGCTGTAGCGATGGACGCGTTAAAAAAGAGTAGTTGTTGAAACGAAGAATAGTTTTATAAGGGTTCTCCTAGATTTCCCCCGCCACCCCCTAGCTCACCAAAGTCTATTACGACGCTTGAATAGCGAGATATCGACGTTAACTGCGCGAAAACGAATCCTTTTTACGATTTGTTTACAGCGATCTCACTCCACTGCGATCCGTTTAGACAATCGCGTGGGCCATTTGCAAATCCGTTCGGATCGTTAGATAAGAAGCCCGTGAGACGAGGTGTCTCATCGGAATATTTTTGCTTGTCAATAATTTTTTTTTTTTTTTTTATTTATTTATTTCACGAAACTCTCGCGAATTAATCGCAATCGTTAACTAGATAAAAAGTTACGGAGACAGACATTTTATCGCCCCGGACCGATCGTGAGATGCGTACACGTACAAGAACGCGCGAACCTTATCTTATCTAAAGAGATGGTTGCTGCTCGACAAGGGCTGTTCGTACTTAATTCCTTATCTTGTAGAGGAGCGCGCTTAAGATTGCACCCTTCGAATATCGGCTTACATCGTAAATTTCAATACGGGTATGCGTCGTACGATTTTGAACGGACTGCGTGGGCGAGCTAGATGATCGTTGAATGAGTGACCGTTGTTCAAGATGATGGCAGCACTGATCGAAAATGGATTCACGAAGACGCTGGACCAGTTTTTTCAAGAGTCGTTATAGTTAATTATACGAGAGATTCGTTGAAAAAACATATAATATTAAAAAATGAAAAAAATACCTATTGAATAAATATCGAAAAGAGGAAAGTTTCCTTTTCGCGAACCATCGTTTGGGATTAATAATCAACAACTGTGTGAAAAATGAAAATATATACTCGTTTATGTTTACGAGATAAGTGTCGTGCCGATCGCGTATCGGGCCCGACTGCCTATCCTAGTTCGGAATCGGCCCCCCCGCGGGCAAAACCTTTTAGTCTTCTCTGCAACACGCGTGATCTTCGCTCGACCAAAAATATGTCACAACCCATGCAAAAAGGGGATTCCGAAAAATGTTCAACAAATTAGCAGAACGATTCTTCCTGTTATGTACCAGCGTTGTTCGCAGTAGGGGTGGGACTGTACCGTCTGCCTGAAAGAGAAAAGTCATGTTCTCCGACGCGACCGTATCTAAAGAGCTGTCGTCTCTCCATTTCTTGAAAAGTCACTACGTCTACATTCACTCCTCGTGTAGCATAATGTCCTCTCTCCATATTTCCGTCAAGATAATCGTTTTTAACGAACGACATAGAAGCGGACGATAGATCGTGACACTCTCTTATTTTCTTCGGGATAAGAGATAAAAAGGAGATAAATTAATTTGTCAATAAATCATATTACAAAACCTAATACAAAGATTCTAACATACGAAACTTATATTTCATCCTTCATATTGTAAATAAATATGCAAGAGCCTCAAAAGTACGAAATTATATGGCGATTTGGACGAAAAAAAGCTCTCGTGGCGACAGACGACGATTGTTTCTCACAAATCGGACTACCGTATACAGAATGTCGTGGCGACAAATGAAATATCGTTTCATCCATCCGGCGGACAGACTAGACGGACGAAACGGAACGGACTCGCCGAAACAAGACCGAAATATCGGCGGCGACCCGACGCCGGCGACGGAGAAACCAGAGACAGTCCGCGGACTAAGGCGGCTCGTTAGGTTCAAAATAGTTGGACCACTACTAATTCAAGCTGACATAATTGGGGGGTGTTTGTTACCTGCACACCCTCGTACGAGCGTTCCTCGTACAAGATCGTATAACGAAGAAGAACATGGAAAACCTCTTCGGGCGATCCTAGGGGTCGATAGGCGATGCTATCGTCGCCCGACAGCTTGTAGCCCAACGTGCCCTCGTCCTCCGTCGTCGCTTCCTCTCTTTTTCTCTGCCGGTCGTCCTTCTTTCGATATACCTCCCATCTTCTCTATCCCTCCGCCCCCGATGTGCGCCGAGCGCGAGAAGGAGCGCGATCATCCTTTTCTCTTCTCGTAACTTTTCCTCCTATCTCCTCTCTCTCTCGCTCCCCCGTCGACGTCTTTCCTTTCGGCTTTGTCGCTCGATATATACGCAGATATACCTATATAGCCATCTAGCCGATGACCCTCCGATAGCCAGGAGATAGCCGCCAGATATTCGCCAACTGGAGACAACGGTCCGGGCTCGCTCCACCGTGAAATTCATGCGCGTATTTACAGGCTACGCCAAAAGACTTTCATCAATACTTTCGCTCTGCTACACTTTACGTTGCACATCTTTTAAATGCCAATCGGATATATCTCTTTTCATCTCTTTCTCCGTGATACATTACGAACCTAATAAAGTTTCAAAAAGAAGCGCCTACTTGTCATGATTATTGAAACAGGGCTCACTTGACTCGTCTTGTAGAAGTCAAACGTGCTCGTATTCGTCTTGTTCTCGACGATTATGAAAAGTCCGAATTACAGATTCACGCGCTTTGTATTTCTGTATCGTCCGGCTATCATCCTGTTTGATTTACTGCGCGAATTCCGGCTGGATAATTCACGTATCACGGGAACTAGTCTAGGGATATCGATAAGTCAATTTCGATATCCGAGTTGAGAAATTTTTCTCTTACTTTCAATGTTTCAATTTTTAATCTATAACATTTATTTTGACACTTTAACCATACAATCGGATCATTCTCCTTTTAATCTATTATTTTCTCTACGATAATTCTATCGAAGCTGTCGAAATTTCTAAAATTCATAAACATAAGAAAATTGAGGTTGAAAATAGAAGAAAAATTTCGACTCGGTTTCTCCACCAAAGGAGAACGACTCGTCACGCTCGTGAGAGATGAATCTGCTCGTCAAACTAGTCTCGCCGGCATTAGAGAACGACGCGCGTGTTCACACATCTCCGTGTAAATTTTCTTAAAACTCCGCGAGGTCGGGTTGTAAAGTCAAGGTTTGACGTGTTTGCGTAGCGATAGAATGACACGCGGGAGAAAGGAGATAGTGGGCGAACCCGAATGTGCAAATATCCCGCGATCCATCGGTAAACAGAGACGGTCGCACGTAGGTACGTATATCCCGAAAAGCCGAAAGTGACTGGAAAAATCCGCAGGCTGTTGTCTCGAGGCCCTCTCGTGTGCCGGGAAGAGCATATTTCGTTTCGAGCTGGCAAAAACCGACTACGGATTTATAAAGGCCCCCCCTGAGTCGCGCAAGTGTGTTGACTGATAAAACTGGAAACACCGTGTCTAAACTGCGGCGAGTGTGTATTCTCGCTCTTGGAGTCCGCGCGTCCCGCGTGGCAACAACTTCGTTCGATAAACGTTCCATATGCCGACGAAACATCATCCAAGTTCTAGACTAAAGCGAGTTTCGCCCAAAGGACTGCTTAAGACGGATGAAAATTTTTCTTAAGGGGATCGGTCAATTTTTCACGTCTTGCCGATGACTCGCGTAGTGAGTAAAATATAAATATATCATTCGGGGAAAAATAATATTCTGTAATTGTAATAATTATGACAATTCTTGTGGCTGTGTTTTATGTCAATAAATTTATATATTATATCAATATAGATATAATATCATGAAATATAATATTATAAAATTTATTATAATATTATATATATATATTATATATTATATAAATACGTTTTTGTGTCGTATAATATATGTATATAGAATATTATCGATATTCATATAGAAATAAATTTTTCAATTTATCTGTCATGAAATCTATGCTAGTCTTTTCAACTCTGCTAAAACATTGTGTGTTTAAAAATAATATAATACCATAAAAGCGTATCCTATTACGTTTAAAGAGAACTTGATCTATTTTCTGGAATATATCATTTGAAAGAACCTAGGAAATAAAAGCATACACGCTCCGGAAATTTTTCGAAAAAAAGATCTTACTTTCGAGCAAGATTCCTCGCAAAGAGACAAGAAAATGGTGAGGTTACACGCGGAATCGATCGCTCCATCATTGCTGAAATCCCTTTTTCTCGCGAGTAAGCGTTGCGGAGCGCGCGTTTTGTCGCTCGCTCCAAATCCGAACCGCAAATAAACAAACAGCCCGCTGTTCTCTCCTCCGTCTCACCAAAAAGGATCCACGAAGAAGAAACTCCGCTCGTGAACGGAAGAGCGTGCCGACGACGGATTATAAGAGAGCCGTATAATATGACTCCGCACGCACGGTCCCTCCGACCCGGGTCCCCGGGTCCCCGGGTCCCCGGGTCCTCGTAGTCGTCGTGTCGTGTTTACGGGTCTTCGAGACGAGCGTGTTTCTCTTGGCGGTGCTTAATGGCCATATTTTCGGGACTCGGGGGCCGTAAAAGTGACAAAAAGCGGCGACACTCGCGAGCGCATGTTCAGCGTCTGTCAACGCTCGTAGGTCCTCGGTAGTTTTCACGACGAGGTGTGTGCGTCGGCGAGACACACTCTCGCGTGTTCTCGCGAGTGAGCGCGCGATAAGACGAGAAACGACGTTTCCCTTCAAGGAAAGAAATCGTACATAGCCGAAGCTCGTATATTTCCTTTTGTCCATCTCTGTTTCAAGAGAGAAGACGTTACTTCGCTCAAGCATGAAGTTATTAAGTATATTTCTCATCTATTCGTATATCATATAACGTAATTAGTAATCGACGATAAATCTCGTCGTGAATATTTCGGATCTGCGTCGTAATGAAATTATACGATAGATAGATCTATTTTGGAGAGGAGAATAAAAGGTCCCTCGTATAAGCCGCGCGGCGACGCGAGAACTGAATTATTTTATCGGCTACATTCGATTAGCTGATAATTTTACGTCTCGTTCAAAATTTAGCGACGCGCTAATTAAATTAAGCAACCGGATTTAGCAACCGCTTGAGATCTCGCGCATCGTCGTACACTTATACAGAAAAAGAACGGAGGACGCATTAAGCTTTCTCTCTCTCTCTCTCTCTCTCTCTCTCTCTCTCTCTCTCTCTCTCTCTCTCGCCCATCTATTTATGAATCTATTCGGGGACATTGGCACGAAAGAAAGTCTACGGAAAGCGACGTGCGCGCGCAAAGCCTGGGAATAAACGTCTCGCGAAATTATTTATAAGTAACACAAATGTGACAAAGATGACAAGGCGTGAAAATCGCGCGAATTTATGTTTCGCCGTCGCAAACGAATTGCTTTCTTGCGATCGTCAAGACGGACGGGCGGCGTCTCGAAATACTTGCTCTATTTTATTAGTATACACGTATGTAACAATATATATCGACGCGCATCGGTGCATGCCGTTTCTAAGATTCATCCCGCCCCGTCCTTTTTCTCTCCTTCGGTGATGCGAGGGTTGGGGTAGAAAAGGAGGGAAGACGAGAAGGGGGAAAGGGAAACGAAAATGTTCGTTGTGGCTTTACCGGGGGATTATTGACGTTTTATTCCTAGACGATCTTATGGTATATTATTTACACGCGTCGCGCCGCCGATCGAAAATGTATGTATTTTTCACTAAATTATACATATTTAGAAAGATCGGGGAAAGAAACAACGTGGATATATTTATAATCGCAAACATACATACGTATATACAGGGTATTCTATATAAATAGGCTCTATACAAACCGATACTACCATATATATTCCTTGTCAAGAAATAAAAAGCATCTTTTGCCTTTGGCAAAATTTTCAGAAATGTATCGTTTTTAAGATATCTCGTTTTTTAATATGTTAATATTGTATAATGTATTTGCTATTTTTTGAATCTTCATGCATAAATTTTTTAGCTATTCTGTTGTAATTAATTCTAATATATTTAGTAGCAAAGTGTGCCCTCTCTGTCTGTCTGTCTGTCTGTCTGTCTGTTTCTCTCTCTCTCTCTCTCTCTCTCTCTCTCTCTCTCTCTCTGGCTCTGATATAAACAAAATAGATGTTACTATTTATCTAAAAAATAAATTTAATTATAATATCAAATTAACTAATAATTGCCTTCTATTTCCTTCATATGATTAATTATAACAGAAATACTAAAATGACATATCATAGTAAAACACGAAGAATCGAAATAGTAAAAAATGAGATATCATTTCAAAAATTTTGAAAAAAAAAAAAAATTATTTCTTAACAAGAAATGCAGTAGTGTATCGGATCTGTACTCTATCGATACGAGACATTCTGTATACATCAAGAATCATACATTTCGAAAGATACACGTTATACACATTCTGAATCATAAGACGTATCGAACAAAGAGAGGAAAAAAGAGACAGGACTCTAATAACGACACCATCCTTCGCTAGCGAACAATAACAGCTCGAGGGGAGGCGACCTATATCATTCGGGAAGGAGAACACGAGCGTTCCCCACGAGACTCGTGGTCCTCTCTCACTCTGGTTATTTATCGGTGAGATAAACCGCCGCGCGGCTGTTAAACGTGCCGGTTTAACATAAACACCGATAAGTTGACCGCGAGAGGCCCCGACGACACTAACCAGACGCGAAAACCAGAACCGCGCGCGCGCGCTTAAAGAAAGCGAGCGCATCTCGTCGAGAGAACTCGTATCTCACCGTCTCGCTTATAGTAGACTCGATAATCCGCGTCTTTCTCACTCTTTCTCTATCATCCCGTCTGTCATCCAGTAATTCTGTCCGTCTTTCTCCTTTAGGGATCGCGTTATACATGCTTGCGCATGAGTACACCATCTACATATGAACGTTTACGAGGGCACACACGCTCACACGTACACGCACTCCCGCGATGTTTATGTATCGGACAACTGTACGTGTACACCTAATGTGCCACGTGAACACGCGTGTAGTTGTACCTGAATTGCTTGACACATGCCGGCTTAACACCGTCGACGAGACTCAATGAGTAAGCTTAACGTAAGGGGGTATCCAGTTTAACCCTTTAACCAAGGAACCGATGTAACACTCGATGTTTATTCCGGATCGCTCGCATAAATTGACGTAAATAAGCATATTGTTTAAATTCCAATCGACGAAAATCAATACTCCCGACTCAATTGTTTCATATCTTGTTGTAAATCTCCATGGATTATTTTCAATCGCTGAAAAATATCGTATTTTTATAAAAAAAAAAAAAAAAAAAAAAAAAAAAAAAAAAAAAAAAAGACTGTGTGAATATATTTTTATTTATAATATAAAAATACGTATTTATAAAAAATGAATAAATTGGATAAAAAAATGCATTATTTTATCCATAACTATAATTAAATTTCGATGACAAATAGCGATCATTCGTTTGTTATAATTGTTTTTACAAACGCTATCAATCGGGAGATGCGAAAAATGCAATATCGCGATATCACCGTAAATCGAAAGAAATATACCGAGTAACGTGTTTTAACGCTCACAAATTCACGCTCGTGAATTTTCATCGCGTGTGTGCATACGTGTTGCAGCCCGTAATATAGAGGACGCATTATAGATAGGAATATGCGCTACGCGCGCACGCACACACGCACACACGCACACACACACATGATCTCATGCGCTGGTATAATTTACGAGAGCTCTTGGAACAAGTATTGTATATATTTCGTTAACGATCGGGAAACGATTATCGACAATTGGCGCCGAGTATAAATTTTCGACAGGAATCTCGCGAATGATTTTCTTCATACGAGTAACTCCTCAAAAATGTCAAAATCGAATAAATATTATATTTGGAAATTTGATCTCTTTCGGATGCACGATGCTTTTAATGCACGTTTTCACGTTCGACTTACGAGCGTTTAAGCTAGCTAAAATGTGAACACAATGAAAAATAATGAAGTGCTATTTAATTATGAATACTTGTGACATCAATTTAACTCCGTTGATCGAGAAAGATATATAAACACGTAGACTTTATGTCGCGATTTGAAACAAAACTATATAATACGTCGCTATTTACTACGTATCTGTATATCACCTATACGGTGATCATATTTTTTGGAGAAAATAAAGGACAAATCAGAAATTGTTTCATAATAAGAAAAAGCAGGTTGCGTTTATTTTTGTTTCGCTAAAACTGAAAAGCCTTATAACATTTATTGATTAAATTATTGATTTATTATTGGCAATAATAAACAACATATCGTTTTAAACAATCATATTATTACTTGAAAAAAATTTAATTTTGATATTTTCCACAAGAATAAACTTTTTTTAATAAATCGAGTTTGTATTTTAAAAATTCATAAAACTCTATATACGTCATGTCGAAGTTGCGTTTGGTATAAATACATGCTTTCAATGTTTCGACTTTTAATTCGGTTTTCTCAGTGATCCATATTATTCACTAACGAAAATATCCGTTCAGTGAGGGCATTAGATCCGGGGAGACGCAAGCAAAATTCGACGATTTTACTATTTCAATTCACAAAATAAAGAACAAAATGGCCATTTTAGAAAAAAAAAATAAATCTAAAGGACAGAGCAGTGAAATAAAAGACTGTCCTCTTAAATAAAGGTCACCGTACCTATGCAGGGTGTCACATGTTACATAATATTGCTCATATTATACAATATCGAAATGCAAAATGAATATTATGTTTTTACAAAAATTTCTGTGTCTTACAAGCGAATTATATATTCGGAATAATACAAAATTTGTTTAAGTATTTCTTCAAGTGATCTTTTAAATAAATCTTTATGCAAATTATCGTTATATATGATAATGTACACAAAACTATCGTGACAGCTCTTCCTGCCGTTTTTAAATTTGACTTGCTAAGAATCTTGTGACATTTAGAAACAATGAAGTTCAAACCAACATTCAGTGCGATTGCGCAATGTAATCGATTAAGATTGCATAATTAGACGGCAACGGAAATTAAATACTTTAAATCATGTCTTCGTTAGATACCACATGCTTTTATCGCGTTAAACATTTACTAGAAAGATAAATAATATATACAAGATGTTTCAGAATTAAACACACGCGCGCTCTAACTTAAAATATCAATTTAAGACTTCAAAATAAGTAAGACATATTTTTTTTTTTAAAGATACGCAAGCACCTTGTTTAAGAAACATTGACATCATCACTAATGTATCAATATGTCTTGAATAAGGCGTTTGCGGGCATGTGTCTAAAAGATTTCTTTTTACTTTATTAAAATCTTATAAATTCAAGTTTCAAATTAGAATATTTAATCTTAAAATATCTTGTGTATAAATTAATTTATGCAAAAATTTTACTATTCTAGAATAAAAATTATTTAGCGATGTAATATATCCTTTCTTTTGTAAAAAATATATAGATAGATTCAAACATTGTGTGCTTTAATTAAAAGTCTTTCCCCAAATTAAAGTAAAGGAGGAAGCTAAATCTTTTTATAGTTTCAGTTGTTTGCTGCAAAATTTATTTTCTGTGCATATATTGCTGTTATATATTGTTATACATTGCTAGTGTATTATTATTCCGACGAAACAAATGTGTATACTTCTTTGCAGTAGTATAATCAGAAAAACAAGAAATATATTCAGTCTGCTGAATATATTCATATTCCATCATATGCTCCGGTAACATCCCGCACATCTCGGGGCTTTGTCATTGAAGCTAAAGTGCGAGAGAGAGAGAGAAAGAGAGAGGGGGGGGGGGGCGCGAGAGACACATCTCTCTAACTAGCCTATGTAATATAAATCGTCCTGGATCTGTTTATTTATAAAACACAATGTGACAAGCGCGCATATAGACGATGCTTAAGCGGCTGCGATTTAGCGTGCGTTAGTCACGCCGTAATATATTACGGCCCAAGTGGCGGGGTCGTTGATGCTCTTTGGGTTTGTTTGCCCGCAGCTTAATGGATACACCTCAAGGACTTTTCTCGTGCTTTATAGCCCGTGCGGAACCGCTTGGATCCCGTCCAATGTCCGCAGCACTCGGCACTTTTACCTCCAGCATCCTTTCTACCGACATAATCATTAGCCACTCTCTTCGCTTTTCGTGCTTATTCGCGTGGAATAAAGCGTCATATTATCGTAACGATCATACAAACATCAACTATATTACATATCGACTTTGTTTAAAGCGCGACGGATGGGATGATGGTATAATTAAATGATATGTTGTTTACTGGAGTTTTGCTGCTATCGAGAGGAAGGTTCATCTGCTTCACGTCTCCGTGCGATGGAATCATAAAATAAATCATGCGTACACGGGGGGAGGGGGGGGGGGGGGGAACGAATATCCCGGCGTGTTATCTTCCCGGATTCATTATCTTGCATCTCGGCCGCGATGATACACGCGACTCCACCTTCTTTCTCTTCATTTAATCATTCGTATTCGACGCGAGCTTCCACCCTCTTCACCCTTCAACTTATCGAGGACATACGACGTTAATACACGCGTACAGCGATATAATTCGCGAATCGCTTATCTATTATAAATGTGGAAGTATCCGGCTACGCACCACCGATTACGCCATTTGTCAAGATTTCTCTCGATCCTTAATCCTTTTCTTTAATCGTATACACACGTGGGGAAGCCTATCCCTCGCTTCTTATCGCGTTCTCTCTTGCTTGCCGTCTTACTTGTGAGATAACACGGTGATAATCCCTTCCGATGAGTTACCTTTTTTTTCATACGCAATTTTCAACACAGTGAAACGTGTATCCGCTGCGTAAATTATGTCGACGCGATACTAAGGCGTGTGATCGAGATGTTAGATTGCCCAACGCACTTCTCATTTTACACGCGGTGCGCAACACGTGAAAAAAATTGCATACATATTTATCACTTGCATCATTTCTAGAATCGTGTCGGCGGCTACTAGTAACTAACGTCGAAAAGGCATTTACATAGAACGACGAACTCGTGTTCTACTAATATAAAATCGATTTTTCATTTAGAATTCGAATCATGCTAATAACGAAAACGCTTAGCATATTGCGAGACGTATTATTGACGACTCGATTACATATACATAGCCGCGAACAGAAAATCAGCGCTTCGTTTTATCTCTTAATATCCTGCTTCTCGGACGGGTCGACGATGCGCGTGATTTTAACGACTGCTTTTCTCCTCTCGTCTGTGTAATCGATGTAATTCCGCGAGCCTGTTGAAAAACAAGCGAGTTCCGAATGCCGTAATCGCAATAATTATAAGGATCCGCGATAACGAGAGAGCGAGCGATTTGACTGGGATGAAGCGAGAGAAGTGGTCAAGTGGGTGAGGGAGCAAGAAGCGGGAGATTGTCGCAACTGTTGGTGAATGAAGCATGTGATATGACGATGGAATGAATGGGCACTCTTCTGCTCTCCTTCCGGTTTTATTAATTTCGAAAGGGGTCCGCGCATTAAGTCCATCTTAGCGCGGAGTCGACTCTGTAAGCCCCATTCACTTAAGAATGAGATACGAGGACGCGCGTTACGGATCGGCCGCTCAATGCCCGGTCTTGTTTTACCTAATGGCTCTGAAATTGAAATTTATAGCGCGGGTTCCGCGGTACCGTCGATCAACGATAGAGTTGTATATTCGAAGGAAACAGTGCGAGTCTTTATCTCGGACGTTCGCCAAGGGGGAAGGTATCGTCGAGAGTGCGATGGAGAAAAATAAGGATGGAAGACACAGCATCATCGAAACGGAAGTACGATATAACTGTCGAAGAATATCTGAGAAAAGACTGTGTTTAGTCTAATTCAATATTTTATCTTTCCTTATAAATTCTTCTCTACGTAATATTCCGAGTCGAAATATTGCTTCTATTATCAATCTCAATTTTTCCTTATTTCCAACCTTAATTTTCTTCTTCATAATTTCTAGAGGATTTCGATAGGTTTACTTTATACAGGAATCGAGCTCCTGCATTGTATCTTAAATAGGCATTGAAGTTTCTCACACTTAGAGATTTAAAAGAGCAACTTTTGATCAAACTATCAAGATTAAATGCAAATTCAAAAGAGGGTGATTTGATTACTCAAAGTATCAAAGTGGATGCTGGATTAAAAATTGAAATAAAAAGTAGAAAAAAGAAATTAAGGGCGTACATATATCTATCTGCATCAATCCAGACGAGAACATTTGTATGTATCGTATCGCGATGGCAGGCGTTAATTAAGTTTCGAGTTAAGAGTTTCTACGGAACGGAGGGTCCCTTCTCCCTACGCCGCAGGATTCTCCCTTTCCCTTTTTCTCAGGACTATCGCTTTATAGGACGGTGGAGAGCGAGGCGATCCGCAGATCCCCGCTCGCGGCGCGGAGGATTGTTACGAAAGGATTTGCGGTAATCCTCGATCTAATTTGCATGTTGATGGTAATGGATGTGTATCTTCTCTCATTCCCTAGTTTTGTCGCCGCCTGGCTCTCCGAGTCGCGCGCGCTTTGCTCGCTCGGAAGAAATGCAGGTTGCCGCTATGTCCGTCTTATCAGGTCGTGCTGCGTCCGCACCTGTCCTTTATAAGACCCGTCAGTACGGAGACTAAACATTGATAAGGATTCTCGTCATAATAAATGTGCTCCAATATACTAAAACATATGTTTCTCCGAAAATGACGTAATCAATGCGAGATATCTGTCAGCGAAATAATACGTAAGCCTCTTAAATATAAAAGCTCGCTATATCATTTAAATGCCAAAGTTTCCCAAAGATGTTACGCGTAATCTTCTCTTGATGTTACGCGATGTAACAAGGCGGAGAATATAAAAGTTGACATTGGGAACTTTGATAATTTTATAGGAATAGAGTAAGCGATATGTAATAAAACTTGAATATTAATATAAATAGTATTGTATACTTCGATGTATGTCAAATGCTACTCTAGTTAAACAGTCGAAGATATGTGAGGTCGCGGTTGGACCTCGCCTACCTGTAGATTCATCGGCTCGACGTGTACCCGAGAGAAACCCCAGTATATCCCGCGTGTGCACGGCGTGTACCCGCGGTGATCACGTGCACGGAGAAAGCATCGCTCGAGGCGGAGCGTGTACAGGCGAGCGGATAAAATAGGAAGACGAGGAAGAACGCCCACCGTGGTCCCGCAGGCCTATCGGAGCCGACGGAGATGGGAAAAGAACTCGGCTGTTAACAAGATGGTGCTCACACTCCTCGTCGTCGGCGGTCGCACGGCGATCGCTCTCCATCCTGGCGTCTCTCGCGCGACGGTCCAAGACGCGACCGTGCGGCGCCTTCTCTTCTCGGTAAGCCACCTCTCGCCATCATCCTACCCTTTCAACATGGCCGACTTCCCTCACCCTCTGCCGATCTCATCCGAGAGAGGCAGCAGCCCTCCCCTTCCCTCCGCGTTCCCTCTCGTCGGCCGCGCTCCTTCCTCGCTTCTGTCCCTCTCCCCCTCTTCTCTCTCTCTCTCTCTCTCTCTCTGTCTGTCTCTTCTCCCGGCACTTTTCGAGTATTCGTGTAATCTACTCAGGCCGGCGACAGCACTTTGTTCGGGCATTATCGAGTACACGCCGCATATAGATAGAGATGGGTCCTTGCGAAACAGCTTCCGTACTGAAGATAATGATAATTCTCGACGGCAATCATCGTCCAAAGGTTTGCGTTACAAGAGTGAATCGATGATGCGATAGGAGAAAATAAAGATACGAAATGTATATGCGAACTTTTCAATTTCGATTCTACGTATATATAAGAACTAATAAAAAGTTTTCACACGCATCGGCGAAAGAGGGATGAGGCAAATATACAACGCGTGTTTATATTTCCGCTCCGATTTTGCATTAGTCGGAAAGACTAATATACCCTGGTTGAAGTGATTATCGGACCTCGGATTTTTTTAAGGATCCGAGAACACGCCACCCGAACGTTTATAAGTAGGTCAACCAAGTGAAATCAGTAGACGTCGCTAATAGCTGATAAGATGGGAAACAAGCGACTTACGCAATCAGTTCTTTATCGTGGATCCGTAATTCTTTGGCGGATAGATACGTAGCTCTTATACCCGTAAAATCCTAAATTAGTCCAAGATATACAGTCCATGATATACAGCAGATCGCATATATAATATAATGAAGGGATCGAAATGTCAAGAATTTTGTAAGCAAATTTTCTATTTTAATCATTTTCTTCTACGATCACGGATCGAAATTTTCTGTTATTTTTTTAACGGAATTAATTTTTTCAAATTCATAGATTCTAGAGAATTTCAATAGATTTAATATATAGGAAATTATTTTATGAGAAAGAATTAATTTATTAGGATTTTAATTTATAGAAATTGAGCTTCTACTTTATATTTATCTTAGATAGGCGATAAAAATAAAAAATTTTTCACTTAGAGATCGAAAGGGGATGGAAAGCTTTTGGCGAAATTGTATTGTAGATTAAACAGTTTCGAAAGAGAATAATTTGACTTTGATTTAAAATGAATATTAGATTAGAAAATTGAGATAAAAAATGAAAGAGAAAACTTTGAGTTTGTATTTTCCAACGGCACACGCGTACACTCTCTCCATGCGTGTCAAACGATCCTGGATGCTTGCTCTCGGAGCGAGGGTGGAGCGCGCGCGCGCGGGCGCGTCGACCCTCGTGTAAATTGCTTCATACCACGAAGACTCGACGCTCGACGAATACGCGAGAAGGAACGCGCACTTACAACTCGAACGACAGTGGAAAGAAACGCGGGAGAGCCTTCTGGTTTACGAGCGCGATATGACCGCGGCTCTCCGCCAGACTTTATATTACTTTACGGGCCGCGCGCGATTCTCTGCTCCCCCTCCCCCGCGTCCCCCGTCCCCCTCCTCTCAAGGGCGATCAATGCTCGCCGTTCGTCTGGAACCGTTCGTTTCTACCAAAGGAACGGCAACATTATCGCACCGGATCAAGCCCGACGACGATTTGCTTTTCCCCTCGTGTTAAACCAAAGGGAGACAAGATGGATTTTCAATGTACTCGGTAAACTCCTGGAGACGATATACTCGCGCGCATCGAGTCCCTTTCATAATTTCTAAGCTAATTTCACTCCGTCGCTCGTTTAGTCGTTTTTGATTTATGCGAAAGAGAAGTAATGGCTATGCGCAGTCCTTGAGTATCGTATCTGTCGGAAATATATGAGAGAGAGAGAGAGAGAGAGAGAGAGAGAGAGAGAGACGACTTATGAGTGTCTCTTTCTCTTTTATATGTTAATAAAAATAGAGATCACCGCGGATATTATACGAGCAAATTTTTTACGGTAATCGAATAAATTTGCGTCGACGATGCGTTCAGCGATCGATGAAAATGCATAAGCGACACGTCCTACGCGTAGCATCGATATCGCGAACCAAAGAAGCGGCGCCTAAGTTAATATTTCTGCGGGCGAGAAAAAAAAAAAAGTCGATCGCGTCAATAAAACGACAGTGTATACCGCCTATGCCGAAGGTATATGTCCCGATGACGTCCACACGCGGGCGGCGGTTCCGTCCGTCCGCTTTGAAGATCGTCAACGAGAGCCACCATCCTCCGCACGCAACAATATACGGTGGCGCTAAAGGCTCTCTCTCGTAGAATTTATTGGCACGCCAGCTGCGGCTGACTATCTCCATCTCTCTCTCTCTCTCGGACTTATAAATGTAAACGAAAATCTGTAACGTTCGTGGTCGGTGAGGCGTGCACGGGAACGCGGTCCATCTCTAAAAGAGGCGCCTATCCTGCCGATACCGAAGAAGCTGAGGTGTAGGTGAGGGAAGGGGATGAGGTGACCGGCGATCGGATTTAAAGGGAGTCGTTGATCGACCAACAAGTGGTGGCGGCTGCTTCAAAGGATCTTTCCACCTTTCTCTCTCTTTCTCGTTTCTGTTACCTCGATGCTCTTTCATCGACAGATTTCCGTCTCGCCTCTCGTCTTCTCTCTCGAATGACAATCGGCCTCTAGCCGTGGTATTTTCTCCGAAAATGCTCCCGCGCTACTATCCGCCGTGTCTTCACCCATTAGATTAGGCGTCCAGGTCCGATGTGGGATGCCGCGCCGTACGAAAAAGAGGTTTCCGAGACAGAGGTATGGTAGAGGAGACGCGGAGGACCAAGATCGAGGAAGAGGGAGGGAGGGTGAGGAGAGAATCGAGGAGGAGGGGGAGGAGAAAAGGACAAAGTCGATAGCGCGACACGACCGCTTCTCGGCTTAATGATGCGCTAGCGATCCACTTCTGCACTCTGCTGCCGAGGATGCAACTGTCGAGAGAATACATTCGCCCATTCGGAGCTTCTCTTTCGCGTCGAAGCTGTACTCGAACCGGCCGTTTTCTCCGTTCGATCTACGAGTAAACTTCTGTACGCGAATACTTTGGCGCGTACAGCGACAAGCATTCTCCGAGCGAAATCGACAATTCGATATGTTGTTTTCAGCAATTTTAGCGACGATAACACAAATTTTTATATAATTCTGAGAAAAACGAAAAGGTTTTCTTTCTCTCTCTCTCTCAAACACACACACACAACTCGATATTTGAAATTTTTCAGACAACGATTCTCGTCAGACGCGAGCAACACGCATCCGCTCGAAGAATCAAACTCTAGCCGATCGCGCGACAATTCGCATAAAGGGTCGCGCGTTCGCCAGATATCCATAAATTATACGCCCGTGCCATTAGCAGGGCATTTTGCGATAACGTAAGCGTACGGGAGCGACGAGGGGGGTGACGTGCGAGGAGGGATAGGAGAAAGGGCGTAAAGAGGGTACAACGCCAATCGCGGATCGCGCGAGCGGGATCGCGGGTCCGCCTACATCTGTTGGGTCCATATAATCGTTTATACGGTCGAGCCAGCTGATGCCGGCTTCCCTTTCCCGCTCCCCCTCTTCCCTTCCCCCTGCCCACGGCCATATAACCAACTTGTATGCAAATTATATTCATGCAATGGGATCTCGTACGATTACGTTGCCGGTAGCCCGGGCGCGAGTTTACAGCGGCAACACGCGTATAAACCTCCGCCGGATAGATAGCCATGTTTCTCCGCGTGAAGGTGTAAGTGTGGCCGCGGCCGCGGCCGCACGCGCAATATGCGTAAGCGGCGTCTCGTACATGTAGGTGTAGGTGTATATACGCGCGCGATCTGCGTCTATACACCTCCCTGCGAGCGCGTTATGGATACGCGCGCATACGGGAATAGTATCTGGCCGGCGTTCAATTATGTACCGGGCCTGCCGCTTACCAGTAATTTTCCGAATACAGCGATAATCGCTGTTATTATCATGGCGCGCGCTCCTTCCGCGCCACTTCCCTCCACCCTCCGCCAAACCCCATAGGCATCACGATCATCATCGCTCTTCTCGCATCTCGCTTCTTCCTGTTGTTCGTTGCGCTACTGCTATAGCAACATCCCAGCCGTCATCTCGCGAAGTGGACGAAAGAGAGAGGGAGAGAGAGAGCATTTATAGTTTAATTGCTGCTGCTACGTTTAATTGTAATTAAGCCGCACCGTAGTCATCTCGAGATTCCTCGATCGTTGTTCGGGTACACTCGGGTTTTACGTAAGCGTTCGCGGATTTTAATTGGCACTTAATATCTTATCGTCGGATGAAAGGAAGGAATGCTATTCGGCGAAAAAATGTAATATAAATGATCGCGTGCATCTCTCCCGCTTAGACACGGATGCAACGATCGTATTGCGTCACCATGCGCGAAATATTCTTTTATAATGCTACTTTTAAATTAAATCGAGGGTAAAAGCGAGAGTACGGGGCTTGGCGCGTAACTGCGCCCAGTGAAACCGTAAAGAAAAATAACGATTATATGTTACACTGTATCCGCTCATTCGATACGCGCGAACATTATCTCGATCCGCGGAATGCGCATTTTTCGAGCGAAACTTATTGTGGTTCGGAGACTTGTCGTACTTGTCGTACGATATCTAAATTAGGGAGAATATAAGCCAGCACGATACGAATTAAAATTTTAAAATTATTTTTTCAATCCTCAATTTTTTCACATTTATGGATTCTAGAGGATTTTGATAGGTTTATTGGAAATTAATTTATGAGAGAAATTAATTTATTAGAAATTTAATTTCTATCTCTTTGTATCTGATGAAAAAGACAGCGAACAAACAGTTTTTTATGTAGAGATTTAAAAGAGGAACTTTTTTTTTTTTTGGCAAAACTAAAAATTGAATAGTTTAAAAAAAAAAGACTTCTGATTTGAAGGGAGAGATTTGATTGCTCGAAATGTCAAATTGAGATCGAAGATAGGAGAAAAATTTCGACTCGGGGGATCTGCTCGTCGCGCCAAAAATATATCCTTGAACGCGAGCGAGGCGTGTTTCACGCGCGTGTAATAAGCGTTGCGACGACGACGTATTCCACGTGGCAGCTGCAATTTCTACGATTACAACTGCGTTTAACCGCGAGTACAAGCCGGTGTCGTTGATATACGCGTTAGTCTACCGTTAGAAATGTCGGTAGTCTCGTAGATTGACGGATCCGCTGTATTATTACGTCGAGAACACGCGTACCCATCGCTCCCTGCGCTCGCGGATTAATACTCGACATTTCGAAGCGATAACACCATCCGTAGAATCCCATTGTAGGTTGCGCCGTAACATCCCAGCGAGCTAAATATCCTTGCTTGAAGCCCGTTATACATGTGCGACACGTTGTTGAAATTCACTTTGCAACTTAGCGACGTTTGATATATGTCTGCACTTCGATGTGTATCTCTCCCCGTTTAAATTCTCCTCCTCAATTTTCTCACGTTTACGGATTCTAAAGGATTTCGATAGGTTTAATTTAAGAATTAAACTTCTACTTTGTACCTCAAAAATAGGCAGTAGATAAATAAGTTTCTCGCTTGTAGTTTAAAAAGACTGTTTCTAACAAAACAGTGTACAGATTAAAAAGTTTGAAAAAAGAGAGTAATCTGTTTAAAATATCAAAGTAGTAGATCTAGTATGTTAGAGTAAGCTTTCAACTTATACGACGTTTTCGCTTTTTTTGCATTTATTGTTAGACGATCCGTCCAGTGTTTGATCGTGCATTTTAATTTTAATTTTCAATTATATTTTTTCTATTATTCTCTTGTTACGTGTACTTAAGCGAAAAAAAAATATTTTTATTTTTATTAAAGAGAGAGAGAGAGCGCAATGTCTTTTTCTCCTAGTCGGAAAAAATAATTGATAAAGTTATCACAACTTGTAGAATGTAACACGGACCTTTGACGAGAACTCTCGATGGTGTTGAGCGGCGAATTAAGCCGATTTTTGTTATATCCGTTCTGCAGAGGCGTCACGCTAATGCGTCTTTGTTTCCGCAGGTATCCGCGAAACTAATTGGATAGAGGTCGCCAACGTAGGAGATAATGGATATTAATTACCACGCCTTACTTTCCGCGGCATTAAACATTTTCTTAAAGGAGAGAAGAGGGAACGGGAGGCGTCGCGGAGGTCGACAGGGATCTACCATCCCTCATTGTTAGCCCCTTTAAAAAGACGCCGTCCCCCGTTAAGTATAATAAGTATGAAATCTGCAGGCGGCTGCTCTCTCTCTCTCTCTCTCTCTCGGCGCGCCATAGTCCTCGTCCTCGTCTTCATCTTCGTCGTCGTCGTCGTTGTCGTCGTCGTCGTCGTACATTTCGTTGTCCTCTTCGCTTGCACACTCAACCTAGACTATTTCTACCCCTCTGTACGCGTTCTCCTTATAATCCATCTAAATTTTAAGAGCGGATCAGCGAATCCTCCGGAAAACTTTGCCACGGAGTTGCCGCGGTAATCCATTTAAATAATTCCCGTCGAGCCAACAGCGCGAAAGGGGTTTTCTTCCGCACGTTGAGAAAGTCGATCGTCTCTTTCTCTCATCGCGTCACTTCCAGGTTGGCGAATCTGTGGTACATTGAAAAGTGACGGAGGTGGTGAAAGTTTTGATACGCCCGAGACATCAAAGTTGCACCGAAAAAACACCGATATCCATCGTTTCGAAGATATGTCGATCGTAAAGAAATCGCATTTTTAATTTTATAAATCTGTCGTGTCTTGTATAATTAATAATTTGTGTTTTTTTAAAACAATTATTTAATCTTTACCAAGTACACACGTCCGTATAGACACGCCCCTAAAATGCTGAGTAAGAAATAAGACCGAGACGAGAAAGCTCCGAATTCATACATCTATTAGAATAAGATGAGATTTACGTTTCGCGTTCCCATCCTGATAAATCGCGTACTCGTGAACGGGCGAGAACAAAGTTGTCGGTAGCAAGGTGTTACGAGAAGTCTGGTTCAAAGCGAGTCTTCTCCGCGGCGATGTTCTCGCTTTTGCATGCGAGTGAGCCGATGATAATTCACCGAGACCTCTGGGCCTTACAACGTGACATCGGCGTCCGAGCATACCCGAGTGATTAATGAAGCTAGTGCGAAATGTACTAGCGTCTGTGCCAAACTCACCGCATACGAGTTGCAACAAAGCATTCCTTCATCGAGATATTCATATACCGTTTAATAGCTTACAGCAAGATTTACTATAATATCGTGATGTATCATTCGGAAGAAATTATTCTTCAAATATCGTCTCTTGGAAAGAGCGAAGATATCTCCAAGCGTTCGCCAACTAATGTTGGAGCTTTCCCAAGACCTTCGTTTACTTTTCGAGAAATCGCGATCGTCAGTTTCAAACGAATACGACAATTCGTCGATGCCATGTTCGACTTGGTTCGACTTTCAGCTTCAGGTCAAAAGCCAGCAGACGACGAGCGGAAGATATATGTGAATTCGCGGCGGCTGAGGAGCGCGGTCGCTCGAGCATCGCGACGCGCTTAGTTCGCGAGCGAGAAATAAGAATGCGGTTAACAGCCGGGGAACAGTCGCATTCTCCGCGAGACGGCGGAGAAGCGACGTCGTCGTCAACGAGGACTATTCCCGTCCGTCCGCGCCATGAATCTCCTCGGCGTTTTCTCTCCCTGTCAACCGGACCGCTCCGTCGAAACTCTCCATCCGGACTGTTTCTCGCTGCTGTCACCGCGTGCTACGTCTGTGAGGAACGTCGATGATTTGTTGGCGAAACGTTCCGACGAAGGCGTAAGAGTCGCGTTATTTCTACGCGAATGACTCCACCTCGTTCACCTCTCGTCGACCGACCCCTCCCGTCGTCTGGTTGCGAAGTGCGAACCGCCGCTGTGTCGGCGAGACACGTGTTTCGCACAGCGAAAGCGGCGCGTCGGCGTGTCAAAGGAGGAGAGAGGGAGGCAAGGGAATGATCATGCGACACTTTCGAAAGAACGGAGTGCGCGCTCCGCGCCTTAATTTCATGCGAGGAGATAGAAACGGTTTCTCGCGCGAGAAAGCTCAGATAGCTCTGATCGGATCGATCCCATTGACCCGATGTACTTGAAAATTTAGAAAACGTTGCAGTCGGACAAATGTAATTGACTCCGAAGAGTCGTTAGAGCTCGCCGCGAGAACGTATTTGACGTTGGAGCTACGACGACGGTGACCCGTGTCGTCGAGGATTTGGTCGGTCCTTCTTCCTTCTCGGTTTCGTAGGCGATCGCTCACCGATGTCATCGGTACCGACCGAGGGACAAACAAACCTGCTACCTTGTCTTGACCGTGGGGCGAAGGTGGTGTCACCATAAACGAGCTGTCGGAACTTTGACGGATCTCGAGGGAAAGTGTATCGTATCGAAAAGAAAAACAAAGAAGAGAGAGAGTACGTCGCGAGTGCGTCGCGTAAGACGAAACACGGATGAGATTGATATGCGCGTGTCGCGCGACGATTCTTAATCGTACAAACTCGGCTTTTCTTGGTCCGAGGTGAAGAGGGAATCTCGCGAGCATAGGCGGTCCCTCGGAGAGAACGTCGAGACGCGCCGTGGCAGGGTTTCCGATACCGTCACTTAATGCCGTGGCTCGAAATTAATTAAACTTTTGCCTTCTTCCTGGAGTTACGGTGGCGCGGGAGAGCCATGGAAATAAAACGTTGATGACACGGCAACCCGGGTACCGCAAAGCCCAATCCCCGCGTCTTTCGTCGACGAAGGGCGCGTCGTTCCTTAATGGGAAAAAGGTAAACGAATTCTCACGCTGTTCCGTCGCTCTGATAAAATAAAACAGTCTTTTCCTCCCTATCGTTCGGTACGGAGGGAAAGAGAGGGAGAGAAGAGGGGCGCCGTATGATTTCAGGGACGAAATAAAAAGGACGAGCAAGCGAGGATCATAGTAATACAGATCCCTTTTAACGCGTTTCTCGCGGAAAATTCGTCGTCATCGCGTCATAAAATTAAGCCTTCTCGCCGGGTTCGTTAATTTATATTCGCCGCTCAATATTTACCGCTCATTATCGCTTCTATTATTATCGGGACATCGCCGTTCGCGAGTATACGTAGCTCTCGGTACGATCTTTCCGGTTTCAATCGCGTGTGCGCGAGTCACACGAGAGTTCAAAGTCATGTATATTTATAGGTTCGTTAACTGGAGAAAGGAAGCGAAAGAAACACGGCGAAAACTGAGCGAGCTCGCGTTTCTCTGCTTCCGTTTTGATTTCTTGGATGCGTTTACCCATTCGCGATTTAATCAAAGAATACGAAAGGAAATTCATATACGTATCATTTATCTGTGTCGGCAGATAAATGGCAAAATATTGGTCAAATTTGAGAAACGACTTGGAACAATATCAAGTAGTTTATTACTTTGCGAGAGATTTAATTATTATTCCAAACTATATATAAGATGATATAAGATAAGATAGTATATGTATATTAATCGATGATCAATTCGAATATCATTTTTAATGTTCATATTTATAATATTCGGAAATGTCCTCGGTTTTAATATTTCATATTTTTGTTAAACAGGTAAGCTTAACTTTCTTTTAAAATAAATTTTATTTGCTTAATTTCTTTCGTAAATAAATCTCATAATAAATTTTTTTATTTTTACAAATTTTGCATATACATATTAATTTTATCATTATTTATTATGAAATTTAATTTTTCAGAATATTTCTTTATAACATTAAAATTAATTATCTAAATAATTAGTGTCACAATCCTTAAATTTATAAAGAATAAAAAAAAAAAAAAACAAATGAATAATTTTAAGAAAAATATTTTCATAAATTTATAATTTTTTACTTTATATATAGATTTAGAATTAATTTATAGACTATTCCGTAAAGTTTTATATACATTTGTCTATAAACTGTTTTATAATTTAATAGTATAAAATTTTTATTTTTAAACGCGATATTTAGCTCACTTATCGGTTTCCGTTATCGTCCGCGACCCATTCGTAAGCGTACGAAAATAAAGATACTTTGCCGAGCATTCTCCGCGGAATAAAATAGCACCCATGGTCTCGCACCCATCCGGCTTGTAATGCCGCGCGATAATTCAACGAACGGTCGAGCAGAATTTCGCAGACGGATTTTCTCCGTGATTCGACCGACTCCTCCTTTTTCTCCATCGAGTGCCTACCTAAACGCGGCTTTCGCGCTAGCGCGTCCTTATCCCCCAAATTGTTCCCATTCGAGGATGAACCGTTGCCGTGCGTCCCTGAAAGACTCGTTCGCGCTTATAAATCTCAACCTGCAGCCGCGCGCATAGCAAGGAGGAATGGAGAAAACGGAAGATACGGAGGAAGGACAGAGAAGAGAGAAGGGAGAGAAGTGAGAAGCGTATCTCACAAAGCACCTCGCCCGCCTCTTTGTCGCCGCAAACAACCTCTTTATGGAGTCAGCTCTGAAACCGCTTCGCGAAAGATAGAGGGAAAGGGCGAACGATAGAAATGGGAGAGTCGAAACGAGAGGAAGGGAACGAGGAGGAGGAGGAGGAGAGGAGGGAGGAATGGCAGAACCTGTCCTCGGAATTCCTAATTCTTCGAAACCGTCGGAGAATTCCCGAAAGGTTCCATTCAGGACCAGCGATCTCGGGCATATCATTAGCACCGTTTCCAGGTACTCTGGCGGCCCGCAGGGCTCGTGTGAATGGTTTGTTCGGGTTTACTGACTCTTGTCTGCCTCTCTCCCTCTCCTCCTCGTCTCACGATCCCCATTTCGATCTCTGTCTCTCGCGACTCGAAATCGATAGAATCTCCTTGCTACTGTACCCGTTCTGTCGCTTCGATCCTTGTCTTATTATCTCCCTCTTTCTCTCTCACTTTAGCGTGGCTACGCTAGACCGCTTTTTACTATCTAGCAAGCGGGAAGGGGGAGGGACGGAAACATGTAACATAGTGGTCATTTGGTTTTGTTAAAACGACGAAATGTGCGGTTTGCAGCTCGTGTTGTTGCAGCACGACTCTACAAGCGGATCCTCGACGCGCGGTGCTCGGGACAAGTCCACAGGTACGTATCGAATCGACAATGATGACAAGGGAGGCCAGCTGAATGGCCTCAGACGAGGGCCTCGTTAACTACGGCCTTGGCGCCGTCCGGAGATGCCCATCTCGATATCGCGCCTGACGATTACGCTCCGACTCGTCGTCGTCGTCGTCGTCGTCGTCCTTCAAAATCTTCCTCGCAAATGCGAATTCCATTGCATTTTCGGTCACATTATCGCGAAATGCGAATCGACTGCGAATAGTTTGCAAATGGAACAAAATAATAAGCGAGACTATCAATGACTATCATCGTTTTTTTTTATCGTAATAATTTGCGCGATATATTTTAGACACATTATTTTTCATAATTACGATGTTCCGATTTTAAATAAGTCTCTTCTAAGTGTCTTAAATGTGTTGTCGAAAACATTTGGAAGTCTTTAATAAAATTCGCAGTAGCTTGGCGTGCTTACGTTCGAGTTTGCTATACAGCCGAGCCGATGCGTTTCCGACATCGTTGTTCGATTCCCCCGATACAGATAGCTCGGACATCCGACCGATCGATGATGTCGCGGGTGGTCAATAACGAGGACAGCTGTGAATGAGTCCAGTGTTCGATGACTCGTTTATGCACGTCGTTATCCGCTTACACGCAAATATCCCAATGACCCAAGGTCGTGCTCGAACAAAAACTATTTATTGTTCTTCGTGACCGTTGCTTCGATTTTGCAAGCTGGGCGACGATACTGACGATAAAGGATGGACGATACACACACACACACACACACACACACAGAAATGTATATATATCTCATTTAATGAAGAGTAAAGCTAAAAATACTCTCTAATCATTCGAGCGATTCATTAAGAGATACGATTTTCTTCCAGCGCATATAGAGCGTGTTTAGAATTATTATGCAAATGATACTCAAATGTCGTCCAAAGTCGTATCGAAAGTGGCGGACTACGGAAGTAATTAATGAGCTATTATAAGACTATATAGTGTGTAGAATATTATAGTCACACCACTCTTGTATAACACTCTCTCGTAGTGTCAATTAATTAACGTCGTTCACGAAAGCGTTATTCTTGAACACGATATTTGTTGAGAACAGCCAGACGAAGTGGTTAAGCTTGTAAGTATCGCGCTGCACACTGTCGCGAGTCGCCTCGTTATAGCGGATGAAAACACATCGACGGACAGCGGACGAGTGACAAAGAGAGGGTGGAGAGAGTAGAAGTGGGACAACGTGCATGCAGGTTAATAATAATTCGCGACCTGGCCGGCGGTGTCCGGATAAGATAACAGGAAAGGCTGCTGGTAATAGGCGGTAGGTACGGTATGTATTTTGCCCTACGAGAGAGACCGCCGCAGGGGTAGAAGATGAGGAAGAGAAAGAGAGAGAGAGAGAGAGAGAGAGAGAGAGAGAGAGAGAGAGAGAGAGAAAGAGAAAGCTAGGCGTGCGCGCGGCGTAGAACATACGCTTCATTAACGGATCATCTCGTGTTAATATCTACTTTATCCCGGGGCTGACCGTATCAGCTCTGGCCAGGCGCGCGGATACCAACGGATACCGACGCGTACCAACGGGACACGCGGCGCGGGCCTGCAATCTACCCTATCTCGTCGACGCATCATCGTCCGCTGCTACACCCAGTGCCGTACCGAACGGTCGCGCACCTCTTTCCACCCCGCTATAGACTTTCCTAGAACATCGCGCGCGTCTGTCCTTCCTCTGTCTGCACGCTCTGTATCACGAATTTGACATTTTTGTAAAAAAAAAAAAACCTTATCGAAAGATTTAACTCCAAGAGACCCATCCCTGCAAACTCCTTATTGATATAGATATCTAAAACATATTCGTAACGCTCATCAAGTAGATAAAAAGAAACATTCTACGCGCTTCCTCCTTTGTGTTCTGAAATAAATATCATTTATTTGTACATTGCTTATATATTCTTTTAATCATAATATTCTCATAATATATTAATCCTTCTTTTAAGCGTAATATACTAGTATCTTGGAGAGAGAAAGAGAAGAAAAATAATTTTCAAAAATATAATAAGTATACCTTTGTATATCCAGAAAATCGCGAAACTCTACTATGGATCCGATATCCGCCAAGAGTTAAGAAGCACGCGTATACACATATATACGTATGATATATTTCCAACACTTAGCTCGTAATGGAGAAGATTGCGTGGCGACCGACAGTTTTATCGACAATTTTCTCCAGCGCACTTTCTTCCTCGTTTCTCGCAAGTGCGACATTCGTAACCGTGGAGGCTAACGTAGGTGAATTACAGGTGATACGTGCGACGGAGAAGAGGGAGGAAATCGCCGCGAGGGCAGGACGTAAGGATGGGGCGAGAGAAAAGGTGTTCGGGCTCGAGGGTTACGAGCATCGCGGGGCCGTGCGCGCGCGCCCTGCGACTCGTATAACATCGTAATCGCAATGACGGTAATAACGTCTCGTAAAGTCTTTTTACATAATCAACATTATTCACAATTTAGGGGCGAATGGGCCGCCGGGAACACGCGGCCGAGAAGATAGAGACGACGGTGGTGTTGGATAATGGGGATGGTGATGGTGGTGGTGGTGGTGGTGGTAGTGTGTAACAACGGTGGAGATATAGGTAGCGTAGAGGAATAGCTTGTGCGGTCTCTCGAAGCACACAGGATACATCCCTGCCCTCCCCTCACTTCTATTCGTGCGTTCTCTGCTCGATGACGAAGTGGGCATAACCACGTGCTCGCGGAACGCTGCCACGGAGAGGATGGGAGGGATGGTTAGACAAACGAGCCCCTTGTGGGGTGTTCCAAAGGATATTCTACCAACCGACCGTATCGCGGCTACCCGGGCATTGCTGGCAGGATATGTAATAGTATGTACGTACTCGCGTAATATTAGAGCTCCCTCGTAGTTTGTCTGCTAACAGGGTAAGGGTACGGGGGAGGGGGATGACGAGCGAGAATTACCTCCATTTACACGTTTGGTTTAGACGAGACTGTCGGCATTCAATTGCCATCTTGCATTAAGATTTCGCCGATAAATTTGCCAATTCACGTTGAAACGTCCCGCGGGGATAATGCCGCTGAAATTATATGCCGAAGATTTAAAAAAATTCTGTCCTCTCTCTATACAAAATAAGATATTCCGTTGCTATCGTATCTGCTTTTTACAGAGAGAGAATTCATAATATACTCTTTAAGATTAATATTAATAATAAAATGTTACAATTCTTACACCTTACAATTATAAAGGCTTTAATTTTTCATTCTATCCTTTAATAACTAATGATATTCTTTTCAACGTCTGTTACGACAAAAGTTTGTAGGCGAGAGGACGAGGCATACGTGCACGCCATAAAAGATACATCGGAATGTTTGTCTTAGGACCGAGGTCTCTAAGCTGGTCAAGACCAAGCCCAGGAAGCGGGACTGGACGACACGGGAGAGAGCAGCCGGAGGTTGGAGATGGAGTAGGTTGGCCGAACTGGTAGTCAGCTGCTGTCAGTCCGTCCGTCCATCCCGTCCGTCTGTCCGTTCGTCGGGGTCCGCCAGACACGAACCCCACCGCCTTTCGAGGTCGGAGGTGGATACACGCTTTTCTACTTAGCGAAGGGGCACCCCCAAGGGGGTTGAAGGCCGAGACCCACCCTAATTGCGTCCGAGAGACCGGACAAAGCGCGACTCGTGTATGTGTGCGCGCGAGCGCGCGGTCGAAGGAGCGCAGAGGGTTGGAGGAGATACGGGGGCGGCGGCGAAGGGACAGAGAGACGGTTATGTCCGAGCCAGGCGTTCGGTTCCGGTTCCCACCTCTTGTCCGTCGGGCTACTGCCCTCTGGCGGTCAACACGGTGTACTACAAAGTTTGGCGGACTGAATAAACTTAGCGGCCGACCCTTGGACAACTTGGAAAAACCAGACAACACGATGTGAAAAGGCACGATCCGGAAATAAAGGAACGAGCGGACACGGCGGTGCGCTCGCGGTCTTCCCGATATCCGTGTCATGCTCCCCGCCCTTGTACGAGAGGATACCTAACCACCCACCTAACCTTCCGCCAAGTACGAGAAGTATACTACGTATACATACGTATATCGCTTATAGCTACGAGATACGATGGACTCTAACTTTGCCAAATTTTATAGAATGTAACGATAATCTGTGGTAATGCCATCAGACTAAACATCCTTTCATTACGCATCCATTTGTTAAGTTATTTTTTACATCAAAATTAATGCGATGGTAGCTATTAAAAATAAATATCTAAAAATTAAATTTCCCATCAAAGAGATCTCAAGGAGCAATGCGATTTAGCTTAAGATTAACTATGCTTTTAAGAATCTTATTACCGCTTTATCGGTGAGAAGAGTACTTTCATCTCGTATTTCATAGTATTCCGAGACAAAAGTTAGCTGCTTGCACGCGTAGCGCGAAGAAGGATCTTCGTTCCTTTTCTTATACAAGACAAGCTACTCGTCGAATCATTGTTCTGACGCTTGAGCCGTATCAAATCCGGAAAGCATCAAGATGCCGGGTCTTTACGCGAAGACGCAACATTCACGCATGTCCGTGAAGCAGCCGTTTCGTACGGATCGTGTGCCACGACGTGAGCACACCAGCGCCTCCTGCAGCAAGACAAGAACTCGGATGGAGGCGGAGTTCGTGGTACAGCCTTCTCGCGTATGCTCCTCCCATAAGCTCGCAAGCTGCCGGGGCAGGCAACACAGTTGAACGGCACCTATATGGATCTTGGAAGCTTATACCCCAGGCCAGCCTGGTGCCCCCTGATGGCAAGTGCCGTAAACGTGCCCGGGCATCTATTCCGCCGTCTCGAGTCGAGGCCTGTGGACCTGCTGTCTAGTCGGTTCGGTGGCTCGCACTCGTCGTTCGCTTCTTCGCGCGTCTCCACGCGCGAAATCATGGAAAATTTCTGTGCACGCACCACATGTCACATCCGATCGACATCCCTAACGACGCACGTGATGGCAAATCACGTTGGCAAAAGACAACTTCGCGCGCGGATGTGATGTATCGAAGCTCATGTAGAGAGAATACGGTATATTGTATAAGAATCGAGATTGAAAGTAACGACAGAAACGATACGTTCCAAATTATTGAATTGTGAGTTTCCGACAGATTTCGTAATGTTTTCTTCTTCTACATATTCAATGAAATACACTTTATACGTATTTTTTAGAGATTCTTCTTAAGTCTTTATGTTTTATAAATCAATCGAGCACCCTCTTGTAGAGATAGTATATATAGATACAAGTAGAGAGAGAGAGAGCGGAAGAGAATAGTAGATAGAAAAGAAGAAACGGAAACAGGGTAAATAGGGTTTTCAAATTTGAAGTTACAGGTTTATATCGGACGGACTTGTTATTTTTGCTCTTGCCACAAGTTATAAAATCACATGTCTCGATATCCGATCAATAGGTAAAAGTGCACGGGAAGAGAGCGTATCTGCCGGTGCACTTATTGCGCTTACCGTGGAGAAATAGGCTATCTTTTAAATCGTTTTAGAGCTAGCTCTAGCCGTAGGAAGCGAAGATCAATAAAACAGTGAGAGGAAAAGAACAATTTGAGGGGTGGCTCCGGTTTCACAGCGACGGTGCACGTTTGACGGGTAGGAGAGATGGAGAGAGAGAGAGAGAGAAAGAGAGAGCGAAGAAGGGTGGATGAATGGTGTAAGGTGGGTAGAGATGGCGCGATTCAATTTAAATGAAACTCGTATTAACGATGTGAAATCAGTGAATTCAATTAGGCGAGCTTTATTAATACAACATGATTAATTAAACAATAGAGTACGATAGAGGGAGAAGATGAAGGAGGAGGAGGAGGAGGAGGAGGGCGGAATAAGACCGGGTAAAGGGTTACAACCCCTGAAGAGAGCGCGGCAGATGTTCGTGGCGTCAACCGAATTATTAAATATCATAAGTTTGCGCGCCCGTCGCGCGAACAATCTCCTTCGATAGGTACGGTTTTTTTTTTCCCCGAGAGCTAAGATTCAACTTGCGGATTTTCGTATCTGTAAATTTCTATCGAACTGCTCAACTGCGAAAAGAAATTCCTATTCTGTCCTCGATGGACATTTTCAACGAAGACGAATAGCAGATGTAAGGATCGTTATTAAACGTCGAGCAGAGAAGAGAATACATTTGTTTACTTGGGATTGTAAGAGGTGTTTATAAGTGAAACAAGGCATTTCTCCCGCCTTTGGTTCTCTCGCCGACGGCGGATTTTTTTCCCGCGACAGGTATACCTCGGATTTACCCACGAACTCTAAAACGACACGGATGTAAATTTAACCGAAATATCAGTCTTTTGAAAAACGAGCCTTTACAAACTCGACCGCGAGCCTAAGAGAATATATTGTATATATATGTATAACTCGCGTATTCTATTTCACGCTAGAGGAAAGCAGAACCCCGTAAGGACATATTGATTCGCTTACGACGAGATTAAACGCGAGAAAAGGACAAACAAAGGAAAGAAAAAAAGGAAAAACTTCTCGCCTCACTAATTTGCCTCCAACTAGATAGGAAACTTAAGTCTCTTTAATTGCGGCTGATTCTCGTTGGCGTTTTATCGCGACTTGAGCTAAAATATCTCATTCCCTGTAACTCTTCATATCGAGTCGGGCATACAAGCCGCGGCGTTCCAAGGTTTAGACCAACTTTTTCAATGAAGATTATTCCAAAGTCCGCTAACTACTCAGCGCTCTCTTGAGGGTTTGCGCCAACTTTTTTCATTCGCCTAACTTTCCCGAGAGTCTGCGCCGGCGAAGGAGAAGGAATAGATTGCACGAGCACGAGAATAGGAATATTCGAGACGGCTACATGTTCCGTTTGCTGTCGCCTTAAATCTGTGACGACTGCGTTGACAGCGAGAGCTTAAAACCCGGTTTCATAAGAAGCTGCGCTTTAATTAACTCATTAAACCGTATAATAATTAACGACGTAACCGGCAATATTTACGCGAATTTAAAATATCTATGTGCTCTATTTATTTTAGAAATAATTTTTATGAGACAAAAATGAAGATCGTCGAATTAATCTATGTTGAATATTGAATTATTATTATATATATATAAATATTGTATAATGAGAATTATATATTCGAATATTAAATAAAATACAATTGTGTAAAGCTGAAGAAACGATATCACATTGCATTAAACGATTAAATTCGCTCGTTTATCAATCAATCTTCATTTACGTTATTATTACGGTAGCAGCAATGCGCTTTTCATGTCGCTACAGCTCGCTCGTTTCTCCATCGAGTAGTCGACGACACGGCCTCTTCCCGAGAAGAGCCCACGCGATTTATCGCTCGTTAGCCTTCAGAGCAGGACCAGTCCACCAGCCTCTCGCCAGCATAATGACTGTAAGAGGTATGCGGCGGCGTATTCAGGCGTCAAAATCCGCGGCCTTACGTTGCCTCGTAATTGGTCCGTCATTCTTCGGCCCGTCAAAATACACAGTGGGGTACAAAAGAAGAGGGAGCTGCTGCTGTCGATGCTCGGCCAAGGACCTGATTAGCAACCCATGGATCCCTCGAACGTCTACGTAAGTCCCTAGTCATGGAAGCGCGAAGTTGGTAGGGGCAGCGAGAGTGAGGAGAGTGGGGAGAGAGAGAGAGAGAGAGACAGACAGACAGACAGAGAAAGTGGAAAGAAGGCGATTCACCGAGGCGAGCACCTGACATTCATGACTCGAAACATCGTTTGACGTTCATTCAGGGCAACTTTTTAGACAGCCCGTTTTCAGCGCGCGGATCGAATAAGGCCTCACAATAACCCGTGATGCAGCAAGGATAATTGAACGTTTCAGTGACTGCCTGCCACGAGTAATAACGGTATAAGGTACCGTGCATATATACCGTCTGATTGCGAGAGATTCGACCGTTTTGTGGCGAGTGCGCGCGCGTGTATATGTATGTATGCATGCATGCATGCATGCATGTGTGTAGTAAGGAGGAAAACGTGGTTAAGGACGCGTTGATATGTGAGCGGAGTAAAATCTCCGCGCGCAAGTCCTCTCGTCGAGGAAGTGTCTTCATTATCCGTTGACAAGCATCCGTCGACTCGTGAATAGAGGCGTGGAACATGGACTTTGTTCGTGAACGAAGCACGACGAAGCGCGAAAATGCGATTGTATCAATATTACTCGATGTGAGTTACCCGCATTATATCTCCCCGAGAGAAAGATGTTGGCGCGCAAAAGTGCATCGTTCGTGACGGATCATTGATTGAAAAATCTCCGACGACGGTTAATTAACGCGATATATTAACCCACGTCGCATCCTCCTCGTTATTGTCGACGGCACTTGGCGCGGCTAGATTTTTACTTTGGCGGCTTCCAGCGGTCGGCGAAGCCAGACGCATTTCGAATATTGGCAATCAAAGCGTCGCATTTAATTTTGCGACCCCTCGCCACAAGAAACGACAAACGTTTCGATCAAACACATTTGGCAAACACTCGTCGGGCCCGAGCGGGCTCTCTCGCTCTCTCAACCGAAACAGTTCTGTCGCTACCACAAACAACCGCCGAAGCGAGATAGGCTGATGACGAAGGGAGATGGACAATCAGTTGTTTCGCTACTGTCTGTGCGGCAAAGTCCGCTGGGCTGCATATCTCGGGGGGGCGCTTGTTTCCTCTTCAACGTGCTTTTCTTTTCAATATTTCAACTCTCTTTACGTAATACGAGTATGTCTTTATATCTTCTTAATATTCATATAATATATATACATATATAAAGACTGATATCGCAATGTATCTTTTCCTCCTTTTTTTCCTCTATGACACGCTAAGAATATATAATATTTATCAGAATTTACAATTACCATGTGTTTTCTTTTTTATCAATGTTAATTGCAATAGCAAAAGAAAAAAACATATTTTATGAATAATTACGTTGTCTTTAGTTGCAGATATATAAGCGAAAACACGGCGCGCGCGTTTCAGACACGACGACGAGAAAAAGAATACACGTTGCCACGACTTGATGCGGGCTGGCAATAAAGCGACATACCGTTGTTACCGTAACTATTAATTAGCAGCCGAGCTACAGCGCCGTCGCTCACGGGATCAGCGTAGGTATAAGGGGTCCGGAACATATCGCGTAGTCTAAATGGAAACGTCACGATGATCGTGTAAGTGGCTTGTCTAACATTTTGATTAACACGTCGGTTGCCGGCAAAACGAAGGCGGAAAGCTGCGAAACGCGAAAGGGGCTCTCCTCTCTCCTCTCCCTCCATCACCCTTATTCCATTCTCGTTCTTTATGGCGCGCGTACAGACGCAGGTGGGTATTAGCTTGTCGAGAAGAAGGCGGCTGTCACTCAGCCCGGGCTCAGGTATCTCAGGAAAGAACGTCTGGCTGTGTCAGAAGGTGGATACGCGAGGCCGGGACCATGTGAATCGATCTGTTAGAAACATGTTTACACGCTACCACGCTCTCACTCCTACCAAGCTTCGACCAGCCTCCTTCCCGCTACTCATCTCGCGCGTCATTTTAACAATCTATTCATCGCCAAATCGAGCCGATGATTTTTTTCTGTCGGTATTCTCTCTCTCTCTCTCTCTCTCTCTCACTTATAATATTCTTTAAATAACGTTTCATAATCTATGGATATATATATTCCTCGCGCGTTCTTGCAAACAACACAATTTCTCGACAATCTCCATCGAGTTACGAGTGACGCACACTCGATGAACGACCGTTTGCCCATTTCCAAGGCGAGCTCTTACTCCGACGTTGGGCCAAATAAGCACAGTTTACAGTCGAGGGTCGTGGGGTTCGTGACGTTACTTATGCAATGTAACTCGACTCGATTCTACGAGAGAGGAGAAGTCGCGAGGCGAGCGGGGAAGAGGCGCCCACCGAATTCATGCCCTCTTAGAATACAACCCTTGTGCGGAGAAGGGTCGCGGGGAACCCTTATATTACTTACCGTAGACCCGGATCAGGAGAGACCCACTCGGCCCCTTTTATGTACGAAACCCCCACGTATAATACTCTCCTCTCTCTTGCTGGCAACGCGCGCGGGGGTGGATCCGGATTGGTCACCGGTAGTCTTCTCAAATTACCCGTCGTTTAGAACTCGTTTCTCGCCGGTCAGTGCAAATGCATACAAATATATATGCTGATCGCGATCGTCCACCCGGTATAAGGGGCGTCCCCGTATACGGGAGTCTCTACTACCGCGTTTCATCGCCCATCGACTCATGTTCATCCGATTATATCGAACGGAGAGGTTCGCTTCGCGGCGTTAATCGCGTCCGCGAAGTCGAGAATTGACTGAAATGAAAAGTCGTCTTATCGTACAAAAGATCGCACGTCTGGAATTGCGATGAGCAGAAAATCCCGCGTGTCTCTTATTATTCTCAATCGTAGACGTAGCTCTAGAGACGTATAATTATCGTCATTATACCCTCATCGTACGTATCTATTGTTTTCTTTCCAAAGTATGCCCTCCCGACCAATCGTTTTCAACTGGTTACAACTTTTTACGGTATCAATCATCGCATTTCGGAAAGAAAGAAAGAAAGAAAAAAAAAACCCCGGATTCCGGTAAATCGGAGTTGCCTTGTCGACAGCTGCCTCATTCTTCGAGCTCAGTCCCGCGTCGCGGAATAGAGTAACTGGGGCAGAGCGTTGACGGGAGAGAAAAGAAAGCCGACAGGCTACGAAGGTGGAAAACGGCTTCTTTGACAAATTCGATTCGCGTGTCACGGCACGCGGAACACGGCGAGAGCCGGAAAACCGGGAGGGTCGCGTTCCGCGCTCTCCCGCAGTCGCTAAATCAGCTAAATGGCTGAAGCGGCAAAACCCAAGGAGGAGGAGGAGAAGGAGGGCTGGGAACCTGTGTAACGCGAGGTGTGACAGGCGTGGCTGACGCCATCGGTAAAATCTTGAATATTTGATGCCGTGCGTCTCGCGGCTGCTGCTGCTTCGCCGCGTGATATTGAGAGCCGCGCGAATTTCGCGTCTCACGCGAAGAAAATCAAGTCTCATCGCTCGCGGGGGAGAGACGGATAGAGAGAGAGAGAGAGAGAGAGAGAGAGAGAGAGAGAGAGAGAGAGAGAGAGAGAGAGAGAGAGAGAGAGAGAGAGAGAGAGAGAGAGAAAGAGGAATCGAGTGTAGGAATACCGGATTGTCTGGCGCGTCACCTCTTATCTTCGTTACCCGTCATCACTCTTCGTTCTTCGCGCGAATTATTCAACGACTTTAATGCTGCGCGTATATTTCAAACGTTAGGGGCTGGATTGATATTTCTCGACTCGGTATTAATTATTTGCATCGGTAAACAGCGCGCACGGGAGTTTAATTATAAAAATTATCGCAATTGAATGTATACTCTTGAGCGTCGTGGTTACGACGAAAAAAAAAAAAACCTATGTACGCAATATTCCTTTTCTTTTAGCATCGTGACATTGACACAACTCGCGGATGATCGATAATTACATTCTTTAGATATACGAACAATTTGGGAAATTGTCGCGCATATTGGAGATTTTATCTCGCCCTCAATAAAATACGAAATAAAAACATTCATATCGGGGGAAAGATTATGTTTCGCCCGATAATTCCCATTATGTACACCTCGAGTTCGATATTACGAGTCATCCTGGAGATGCGAAACGACCTAGGGTGATAACAATCGTGTTAACGTTTTTATGACGTGTGTTTAGGCGGATCGGGCGGGATACGCGAGGAATGATGATGATTGAATTAAGCGTCTTAAAACCAGAAACGTCAATCGACGACCAACGCGAAGGACGGGGTCGTTTCCAACGACCGCGACGGCCTTTGATGCTTCGTGCGGCAAAGCAAGCCGGACCTACATACTGGAACGGAACTCGTTCCACGACTCATCCAATTAATCATTTTACGAGCCATCGACTTTCCCCTCCGTCACAGTACAGTTCTACGGTCGCGTCCGTTGTCGCTGGTTTCGTCGCGGGAAGAATCGCCGGAATGATAAAAAAAAAGAAAAAAAAAAACGAAAACAACGCGACGTAATTTTTATCGTTGAATGCCCCGACGCTGGCTGTGACACGTCGAACGAATTAACAAGCTCGGCTCGGTGATTTCCGACGGTACATCAACAACGCCCACCCAACGTTCCGATGTTAATGCGTATTAATGTCGAGCGTGTAGAATATTCGCTTTACGAGTGAGTCCGCCGTGTGTAGGTAGGTAACAAGCGCATTTATTTATGGATCGCCGGAACGCCCGATGAAACATCAATGTGTCCGCGCGAGTGCGAGGGAAACAACGCGTTCATAGACGAGAAAGTTAGAGGAAGAAGGGAGCAGAGAGAGAGAAAGAGGAAGATAGAGGAGCGAGGAGAAAAAGGGACGGCGATATAGAGAAAGAGGATGAATAGGCGCGGAACGAACGTGTTTGTGAAAAGTACGAAATCGTCGGTTGATAATGGGCGCAGTTTATCAGATCCCCTCCCTCGGTTTTCCACCAGAGCCGCCCCTGTACCCGGCGCGCTGCTCTTCCGTACACCGGTGGCAATAGCGGGCGCTTTCATTGTACACGCGGCCTGCAAACAATAATCATGACACGCGGGATTGCCCGGCAATGACAATGGAATTGATGAAATATCGATTGCGCGCCCGGACGACACCGTATAATTGTTTTACAACGACTCGAGCGCCATCGGACCCTGCCGATAGAACCGCGATGGCTACGTAAAATCGCTCCCGAACGAATTTCCAGGCGAAACGATATATGCGCACCGTACCCGTTTTAGCGAACGATGAAAAGAGAGAAGGACGTGTTGAATTGCGCGTGAGAATAATTGAAGAAATTATTTCTAAAACAAGTATCTACTTTTAATTAAAAATAAAAAAAAAGATCTATCCGATATACGACTAGATTACATCGTATATAATGAATATATACTTTTGTAATGTCACTTCCTTTTAGAGCCAATTGCAATCTTGCATAACGAGAGCGGACAATCTAATCTCAGTTCTTCAAGTATTGACAAATGTTACTTCGACAAATGTAAATTAATTTAATATACAATTTGACTACAACAATAAATATGGTGTATGTCAAGTTTTAAAATTGCAATTATTTTTATCCTATACTGAAAATGGATGAAAAAACTTATTATTATTATTATTAAATTGCTAAAATTTAACAATAATACCTCGGCTCTTATTTCTCAGTTTTCCCACTCAATTGTTCGACAGATATTTCAATTTCGCGAATGATAAGTCTCAGAATATCGTAGCAGTGTTTAATCTCCTCTGTCTTGAGATTTCGGTGTAAATTCGACGCCGACATTAATCGCGCGCAATTACTCGACGTGTCGAGTCGGGAAAACGCTCTCCGAGACACGAGCGTGTCAGCGAACTGACGCGGGGGGCAATAATCTTGAATCTCATAAGCAACGTGTGTCGCACACAACCGGGATATGTTGCGGGAGAGCGGGCGTTGTCGGCTCCGTCTAAGAACAGGTGGTGCCTAAAGGGCGAGGAGATTTGTAGTTTCATTAGGCAGCGGCTGCTGCTTATGACGCCCGGGCCCCGGGTTGTCTACAACCACTTACATCGCTACTTACCTGCGTCGCGTCGTAAGTAACCTCTCTCTCCCCCTCTCTCGCCGTTGAGCCACTTGCAAGCCTAGCCTAGGAAAATGAGCAAGAACTGCGTGCGTTCAGTTGGGTAAGTGCCGGATCAAGGACGAATCGTATGTGACTTAAGCAAATGCACGGAAATAAAGCCTCTTCGCGTAGAAGCGAAGAGAAGTGCTTTCGACAAAATAATACAGGAAAATAGCAAATTGCAAATGTTATGTTGATTACATCGATCTTTTCGACTCTAGCACTTTCCTAACCCGTAGGATCGATACGAGAAATTCATATAGAGATCACGATAAAGTGGATCGATGACAGCAAAGACAGTCAACTTGTTGAAAGTTTATATTACAAATAAGACGAAAAGCGAGAGATAGAGGAGTATAAGATTCTGAAAAAGCAGCAGTTTAGAAGTTGCCGCTTTCCCAAAACCCCAAGATTGGCTTTCGGAGGTATCGGAAAGTTTGCGCAATTGCCTCTCGGAGAGAGGGGATTCTAAAGAAGTTTCCCAAATTGCGCGACGATCCCGTTGAAACGACATTCGCCGGGCGTGTCTGAGAGCCGCGAGCGGCTCTGTCGAAAACTTTTGACGTCGGTGTCACGTAAGGTAGGTAGGTAGGTACGTGTGACGTGTGTATCCGGCATTCATACATTCGCACGAAAAAGATGCAGATGGTGTTCGCATAATACGAACTCCGGGATGGCAGCTGCGCGGATATATAGACGACGGATTCTCGCGACTCTCGCGCCGAATAAGCTCGTCGTTCTATTCTAACACAGCCGTAGGACATATCATTATACGATAGATATCTCGAGAACTGGCATAAACAGATTTATAAACGGACAAAAGTCCTCTATATATTATAAAGAAAAATACCTAATACTGTCTAAAGCTCCGCGCTATATTTCGTTCGTATCGCTGCAAATTTTTGTATATATCCGATAAATATTGAAATATGTAGAGAGGGATCGTGTGCCGTGATGCATACATGATTCATTTCGACATAATAAATTCGACCGCAGGAGCGCGAAAACATGTCGCTCGGGACAGATGTTTGGTGTAATCTCGACCACGTCATGAGTTTTTTAAAAACGGATCATTATATCTGCTTCTCTCTCTCTCTCTCTCTCACTCTTTTTTTTTTTTTTTCACCGCGAACGTGCCCGGGACTCTGATCCGCGGATCTCACCGAGTACCGCAATCGCGACTCTACGGAGAGAGAGAGAGTACGATGGCAAAACAGCCGCTAGCTAACTCAATCCCACCCTCCGTCCCCTTTTCTCTCCCCCCGAATATCGCATCGTTGCGACGTATCGACTACGCAGAAATGCCGGACGTGTTTCTGCTCGAAAGCGCCGTAATTACGGGTATCTTTTATAGGCAGGAAGAAGATATTTATACAGCCGACGTGCTGGATGATCGAGGAGGCCTCTCTCGCCTCCCCCGAGAATGACGCGGCCTTTTCCCTATCAGCCGGCGCGATGGGATGATCCACGGCCGATCCAGCCAGATCACGACTCTAACGCGGTGATATTTTTCATGTATGCTCGATATGTTCGGTAAATTAAGCGTCCATTCAACGCCATTCGAGAACGCTGAGAATGCTCCTTGCGTTCATGACGTTGTTTGCTTAAAGGTACAATGCTGCTGGTTGCGATATAAAGCGTCATTGAAAATAACTGACTCGGTCGGAACATATAGCGGGATAACAAAAGCAAACACAGCCTGTATAGATCGAGCATTCGGGGGAGGGTGTAAAATGTAAATCGAATTTATATATGTATAACGAGTATATCCCGTGCGCAAAATGTGAAAGTTGTTATTAACCTGACGCCTCTTATTTCATGACAATCGTCAAGTTTATCCAAGTTGAATGTCGTCGTAAAACGTAAGTACTGTTCTCCATCGTAGCGCGAGTGGAATTTTACGCGGTTCTTTTAAAGACGGCAGTGGGAATCGGAGTGAGGAAGTGATGGAGAACCGCGCGCGCGAGGGAGAGCGAGTTAATTTCATAGCTGATCACCCCGGGTAATCCAAGCCGGGGCGGGGCGGGGCGGGGGTGGTGCCACTGATGCGGAAAACAAAGCTGCCGGGTGCGACGCGAGTCACCCTACCAAGCTTTTCCGAGTCCGTACGTCATAAGTGCTTCCGCGCTAGATTCATCATCTTAGCCCGGGCCCGGCTTCCAGCGGTGTTATCCACTTTTTCCACCCTTGTCGACGACGGTAGACGGGCACGGTGACGGGGATTATTCTGCTCGAACCGTCCCAAAATCTTCTCTTCTCGAAGAAAAGGATATTTCTTCGCGTAGAAAGGGAATTTCCTCTAGGAATTTCTCTTTTAAAATAGAAATTTTTTTTCCAACGACTCTCTCTTCTCTCTTTTAATTCCTCTTCATAATATGCAATTCTCGTTATTTTATTATACGAGATATCTTGGAGTAAAGAATATGCAAAAATTATGCATGTATCTTCATTATTTTCACAATTTCGAATCATTTTCCTACACGGATGGATCTGTGATACCATTTTTTTTTTTTTGCTCCTTTATATAATTCCTCGACATTATTCGTGTGTGTTCAACGCTATCCGTTATGTCGCGATTCAATCAATGATCGCTGCTGTAAAAGAAAAAGAAAGAAAGAAAACGCGTGTTTTTTCCTGGTCTCATTTTTACGAGCGCGTAAACGAATAATGTCAAGCCGCGGCAGATACGTCGAAAGGCGTGCATTCGACTAGCCGCGACATATTCAAAGAGTGCCCCCGGAGATAGCACATGCAGGAAGAGGGGGGGGGGGGCAAGAAGGACGGCGTGCCTGGGGTGTGAGTCGCGTACACGCCGCAGGACCCTAATGGTGGCTGCTTACGAGTTGATTTATTTATCGGAGTGGCGATACCGCGCGACGAATCCACCCTAAGAGCACGCCGGATTAGCCCGGGGCCCCCGGTGTGTATCTTTCTCGCGGCTCTATGGACGCATAATAGACACGCGTGATAGACGAGAAAGAGAGAGAGAGAGAGAGAGAGAGAGAGAGAGAGAGAGAGAGAGAGAGAGAGAGAGAGAGAGAGAGACAGGCAGGCAGCGTGACACGCGGAATAAAGTATACTCGGGGACGCATAAAAACGAAAGGCGAACGCATTCATTTCGCGAACGAAATCGCATAAAAATGTCCGGCAAATAATTAAAGACGAGCAGAGTATTTGTAACTTGAAGCGAAATTCGCAGGAGAATGATACATCACCGATGCAACGGTAAGTGCATAAACGTTTAACGCACGACACAGCAATCGGTCTTGGGTACGAGCCGCATTGATATCAGTATCACGTTTCCCGTAATCTCCGGTAATCTCATAAATAATGCGCGCAACGTGCGCACCGCGCCCCGTATATGAAAAACAAACCCGTTTACGTGACCGCGCACGAAATTCTTGGACCGGATCGACGATGGAATCTCGACCGCGCGAAAATGCATGTCGTACTACGCTTTATCGGCATTGTACGCGCATTGTATATAGCGAAGGGCTCGTCCTGTTACGCGCGAGATCGTAATCGAAATTCTATTTTCTGTCCTCGCATTGTACGAGTCCGGAGTCCAGATAAATCCCGATATACGTTCGAATAAAATCTAACAATGACCGGCCTCCCCCCCTCCCCCCCCCCCCCGGTCGGCTCTGTCTCTTTTTTCCTCTCCGAAAGAAAAGAAGAAAGAAGAAAAAATGGCTTTTCGCCAAACGTGTACACAAAAGCACGTGTACAATCGTACAGCGACGCGGAGACGCGAGCGCGAATGACCGCGTTGTTATCCATATATATCCGGCTGGATCTCCATTTTCATTCTCTTCGCCGATAGGACCTGTGAAAAGTGGTCTGGGGGTGGTGCGCGCGTGGACGAGGGGGTGAGGGAGCTGGGGAGAGGGGGCCGAGTTCGCAATGCGAGCGGATTGACCTCGCGATTTGACGCTACGCAAACGGCTCCAGCCAATTATCCGCAATCTCCCCCTTTTTCGGATTTCATGCCCATTGTGTCGACCCCTGTGTGCGGCAGAGAATGCGCATCGTGTATTCATTCGGCTAAGCGTTCTTGCTCTATGCATTTTTGGTGTCGCAGCGCGTGTCGTAACAGGCGTTATACAATCGGATACGTCGATGCTGTGTCTGGATGACCGTTGATTGTCCTCCTTTACAGCTTTCAACTCTCTCTCCCACGATATCTCGTTAAAATTATGATGCCACATGTGCCACGGCGAGATCGAGTACGGTAATGGCGAGTGAATGGAATGAATCGGATCAAGATTCACGTATCAAAAGAAACTACGAGTCATTAAATGAGAGAGATGGCTGCGAAGAGCGCTTTGTGTATAGATATCATTTATACAGATATAAATATATATAATTAATATTAAATTTGAAGGAGCAAAAAACTTATGTAATATATGTATATAAATATATAAATTTCTTCGCTGTTTTAAAATGAATTTTTCATCGCGATAACAGCGAAAACGATTCGAGGCAAACCGACGTGTCTTTAGATTCAAAGACACGTCATGCTTGGCGAGGTGTCAGTCTACTTTCCCGTTCTACTATTCAAGACCCAGACGTTCCCCCCTTTCCTTGAAAGGACACACGAGTTCTTGTCCAAATCCTTTCAATGCATACATATGTATTATGTACACAAACGAACACGCGGGAGCGCCTAAGGGGCGTGCAGGATTTCCTTGTCACAAAAGTTACATATACTCGCATAAGCGAGAGAGAGAGAGAGAGAGAGAGAGAGGACAAAGAAATCATTTTATTACGGAATGGCAACACTTAGGCTTACACGAGCCTCTTTCGTCTTTTGTATTGTAACAATATTTTTTCTCCTTGTCGCATTGTCTGCTAATTTGCGTTACCTTTACACCGCTAATGGGACTCTAAGAACAATCTTATTCCGAAATGAAATTTATGTAACAAAAAAATATAATTCCCCAGACTCTTAGTTATACAAATGATTATAATGACGTGCTTTAACGATAATTTTTTTTTTTTTTTATACGAGAGACGTTGTTCATTAATTATTCGAAACATTTAACTGTGGCAAAGTTATAACTAGATGCTTGCCCGGGGCAAGAAAGCCAGGTGGAAAAAAAAAATAGGGAAATTTACTACGACTCGTAACATCGGAGTGTTATATAGAAAGGAAATTTCTCCACAACCTCCGAGTATGTTCAACATAGTATTACGGCCATTTTATTCCGGCTAATACTTCCTACTCGTATTCTTATTCGCGTTTTTATTCATGAAAATACGCGAAATGTATACTTATACGTATACACGGCAGTACATTCTGTATTCAGGCAAAAACCTAAATGCCAGTGCTAAATGAACAGCATGACGAGGAAGGAGCGAGCTTCGCTCGGGAAATATAGCGTTTCGCGCTGTCCCGCTCGCGTTTCATGATTAAATATCATCGCGTCGGATAACGAGGAATTCCGAATTATCGCTATACCCCTCGCCTTGTTTCGCGCGTAAATTTCCAACCGAAAAGCGGACACGGAAATCGGGAGAAACAAGACGCGGGCGAGTTACCAAAAAAAAAAAAAAAAATATATAAAATCATTCACAACACTACGGCCGTTTTTGACGCGTATCTCTTCGGGGACCGACAAACCTGGCCGGATCGCGCTGTTCGGAGAGTCGGTGAGAGTCGGGCAGCAACGGGCGAAACATGAACGTGTCGACGTCCATGTCCTGTCGCATATTTTCTCGCGGCCGCGGGTAATCATAAAACTCGAACCGCGCGCGCGCGCGCGCGTTTATATATATATATATATAAAACTGAAGCGGTGCACTTTTCCGACCGGTGTACATTCGAATCCTCGCTTTGAATACAGCGCCCGGAGAACGGCAATAAAGAGTTTTGACAAACGGGCTAGACGCGACGCCGCCGCCCGCTCATTCGCTCGTTCGCGCGACGCCGGGCGTCGCGTCGCGTCGCGACGCCACCCACGCACGTACAGTTGTGCGCGTAAATCGCTACGCGCGCCGCCGCCCGGCTTTTTCATTCGGTCCGGAAAAACGAATGAACGTCCGACCGTGACGACAAACGGCGGGTACACGTCGGGTACACGAATACACGAGCGGCCGTTTGTACATTTCGCTCGCTCTCCGTAAACTGTAGTTGGCGATATATTATACGGCGTACTGAGCGAAATCGTCTTCGGGATGCGAGGTCGCGAATTATCGAAGCTTGTGCATCGAACGAATAATAACGGTTTCAAATTTTGCACGACTGCTCTATCGCCCTACTTTATTATGCAATTTTTATAAAAAATCGTTATATACATAGAGCAGAGATAGAGATAACAAATTTTGACGGGGGTTCGAATTTATAAACAAACACGTTTCACGTGCGTAAAGCGTGACTTTTCCCGAAGAACGGTATTTCTAATTCGCAAAGTCGAATGATCTTTTTAATAGAGGAAAAATCGCGCGCGCTCCGCTGGGGCTTTTGTATTCGCTTTCATTCGTCGTCGGCACGAGTCACGCCAATGCAATGTGTGTATGCAAGAGGGGAGGAACACTGTGCCGGCTCTTTTTTTCATTTTGTTGGAAAAAAACAAATGAACGTCGGCTGTGGCGACAAACGGCGAGCGCGCGTCGTCTACATGAATGCACGCGCGAACGTTTATGGAACTCTCGCTTCTATTTCGTTCTCTAACGCAAATTATGAGTACAGCCGTTAAAACAAAAATTTTTATCGCGCTTGTAGAAAAAAGAGAGAGATGCGTTATATTAACTTTTTAGAGTAGATTCTCCGAGAACAAGAAAAAATTGAGAAATAAATGATTGCAGTAGAATATAAGTGAAATAATAATTAGTTAATAAAGATGAGAGAGAAATGAGAATCCGTGTGCATTTGAAAAAGGACAGAAGCGATAAAAACAAGCTGAATTGTGCAAATTAGAAGCTTCCACATTGCTTCCTCATCATTTTATTTCACAAAATTTAAGCTCCTTCAAGCATGCGGATTCTTCAATTTTTGCTTCCTCATGGAGGAAGCTTGAAGATAAAGAAGTAAAAAAATTTAACCCGCTATTTCAAGATTTGCAAAAGTTGCAACGTGTACAAACATTTCTCACAAATTAAAAATTTTTATAAAAAATCATACTCTATCCATTTAAAAAAAAAAAATGTAGCCCGATATCTCAAAAATTGCGAAAGTTGTACAATATACAATATTACGTACAAACGTACATACGTCCAGACATTTTTTATAGGAATATAATTTTTCGTAAAAAAATTAAATAAATTCCAGAAATTAAATAAATATTCTCACGTCATTGAATCTTGGTGCAAATCACACGGCACGTTATCATATCGGGAAATTCATCAACGTATGCTCGCGTTTAAATACCCGGCGAATTTCCATCGATGGAACGATCGGCACATCTGCGACGAAATTTTTCCTATCCAACATCAATATACACGCTAGCCGAATGATAACACGTTGTATCACACTGGTACACACATACAAACCGACACACGGCCATCTCTCATCATCCGGCGTGGCGGTGACACTTTACCCCGTACGCCCGGGATCATCCAACGATGAAGCACTCGATTACTGCATTAACAATACTACTAATTCAGCAGTGTCCCGCCAAAGCCCCTCGCGCGCGCGCGCGAGCTCTCTTCAGCGGCTCGATTCAGCGGGGGCTCGAATTGGAATCGATATCATATCGTTCGCAGCATCCGTCCGGCCTTCGGTCACGAGTGTATGTACACGGCTTTCGGCGTGGCTGCCCGACACTCGTTTTCCGCCGGGCCGTTTAAAACGGTTAAAACGACCGCACGACCGATACGTCATTCCATGATGTTCACGAGCCGGCCGTTGGACGCGCCGAACACGATCGCCGGCCAATCGTAATCGTTGACTCCCGATTTCCAATCGCCGCCGCGATAATGAAATCGTATCGCTCGCTACCGCACGTTCGGTCACCACATTTATTCGATATACCGTATACCTATATCGTTCTCGTGTACGTATATGACAAATTAATTTCGATGCTTTTTTATAAACAAAAAATGCATTTTATTTGTTAATAGAAGAATCCAATTTCAATTCTAGAAATAGTTCCCGTTTTGTCTTTAATGGCTCTGCGTCTTTTTTCGGACGGCTGTCTAATTTCAACGAGAAAAAAATTTTTGAAGTCGACGAAAATGTAATTAGTTAAACTCATTGGATTAAAGTTTCTATCGCGTAACAAATTTTTGACACTACACTTTTACATGTTTCATGTCTCATTGCACTTTTGTATACTAACAGCCGAATAAAGTCATTTTGATGATAAAATTTTTGATAGAATTTTGTTCTACTTGAAATACAAGAAGAATTACCCATTACGTACTTTTTTTGAAAAAAGTTGAACATTCTGTCATTTCCCACGTGGCATTTTATAAACATTAATATTATTTTAAGAGAGATATTCAAATTTAAATATTTAAATTTAAAATGTTTATTAGAAATGGGGGAAACTAGGGACACTAAATTAATTTGCACATCCTTTCATTGTATGCAATATGTCGTCTCTCTCTCTCTCGGTCTTGCGCGCGTGTTTATATTTAACTATATGCGAATCGATATTAAAATCTAACTTTTCGCTTGATTCTAAATTTTAGCATCCGGAAATTTCTTTAAAAAAATTTGATTTTGACTTAACGTTAACATATTTAATGGAGAGAGCAAGAGCTAACTAGTATTTTAATTAATACTTAATTTGAATAAGGACTCAATCAATCGCGTATCCTGCTTCAAAGTCTTCCATGCTCATCTAAAAAAATTCAATTTTTTTATAATTATTATAAACCAAAATTTTTTTGTTTATTTATAATCTATATCTTTTAATAAGAACGATATTTATCGAAAAATTAACTCAGAGGAAGCATCTTAATATAGATGAAAAATAAAAAAACTACTCATTTTTTAAACATACTTCAACTCTTACAAAATTGAAGGAGCGAGTAATCAATTACATATTAGCTTGATTTACTTTTGTAGCGACATGGATATTTTTCGAACGTTTTCAATTATCTTTCGAATTTACTTAATATTTTTGAAATCTACTTTCAGTATCCTTGAGCATTTAATTAATTAATTCTGATACATTCGTGTTTTTACGACAGCCTATAAATATTTTTCAGAAATGTTAAGTCAGCACTGGGATCTTTAATTTTATCAATTTCTTGCTAATTGGTAGCAATAAATACGGGATTAGAACAACAAACGAGCGATAAATTAGCATTTAATTATCGCCGTACGATCCGATTTTGATTTCTCGCGGTGAGCGTGCCAAGTTATAAAATGAAGATAATATTTTCCTTCGTTAACCCGAGGACGCCTCTCGCGTAAACAACAAATACGAGAGTATATACATTGTAATAAAAATCAGAGAACGAGGCGGCTCTCTCTTCGGTCACGTCGTAAACCGGCGTAACGTATGTATATATGTACATGTTACGGTCGCGCGGTTGAATCACAGATAGGTAAGGTAGATAGAGAGGTACATATACATCACAATTTTTGCGGATATTTCTTCGGATGCAACGACGCGGGTAACGCACGCGAGGCGCAAGACTTTACGTCGATATAAAGGTCGGCGAGAAGCAGCGTCGGGACAAGAGAAACGCGATCGTATGGCTGCTGTGGGTCGAGCGGTGGCGTTCCCCGCCGTTCGAGGCAATGAATACGAATAGGTTTCGAGATACAATCTCTCTCGGGATACGCGGCGGTGGGGTTAAATTAAATGATTTGCATAAGTAGGTGGGTGTCGACACCGGCAAACATTGACAAACGCGTGTGCTGCAGCAGCACGCTCTCTCGCTTCCTCTCCGTCTCTTTATCCGCCATCTAAGAGGGGGAGATCCGTATATGCGTATATATATATATGTGTGTGTGTGTGTGTGTGTGTGTGTGTGTGTGTGTGTGTGTGTGTGTATGTATATATATATATGTATAAACGTCAGGTTATAAGAATATATTATTACGAGTAATACATACAACCCGAGAGTGTCTCTCGACGCGCTGTAAAGCAGTCGCCAGATAAGAACAAGGAGCGCACGGGGCGACACGTGTCGAACGGAGTGTGGGTCACTGATACAGCCGTTTGCAATTATCCTACACGCGTCATCGCGAAAGCCGCTTCTCAATCGGGACGTCACTCTTTCGTTAAAAGAGTTTCTCTCTTCATAATATAACACGTCGCTGTTCATTTCAAGGTAATATCTTAAATTAATTCGTTCGAGATTCCTTAAACCTTAAACGATCTACAATCGAGATCTGTCGAGAAAATAACGGAAGACGATATATCTCCTTGGTCTCACCAAACGATCTCTCGGAGAGGAACTTATTCTCTCTCTTCCCCCGAGCGTAGTGTTTGCCGTTGTAGCGACAACGGGACGTCACGTGTCGATTCGCATTATTACTATTTGTCGAAGAGAGTATCGCGAACGACAACGAGGAGAACGAGACGGTGATCGACCCTTCGTGTGGGAAAAGCCAGCGCAAACAAAATAAAATAGAGATAGATAAAGTGGCGCGCGCGAATATCGTAGGAGACCCCCTTCTCGCAACTTCCCTTGTATCTAATCCCGGATTGACTCGTGTCACTTATTAATATTTTATGCAAACACCATGATTTACGTCTGCGCGGAGGCGTTACCCCGTCGCCCTCCCATCATCTCTTTGGAAAACCGATAACCGCAGACCCGACAATGGCCTTATCTCCCTGTTATCGCCGTGACGAATGACACTTGCGTCTTGATCACGGCACCGGAGTGCCTATTCATGAATTCGTTCGTACGAAATTATTAATTCCGTCTCCACTCTCCGGCTATGCGGTTTTTGTTTCGTTCAGCATTTATAAACCCCCGTCTTTCCATTCTTGGCAAACGTCTAAAATAATTACCCGGTTTTGATCTTTGCAACGAATGATTATTCCATAGAGAGGCAAATTTTCTCAGGAAGAATTCCAACGATCCTTCTTCTTCAATACGCTGACAAAGTGGCCCGCGTACGTTACTTTCGCGCCTCGAAATCGAGAAGAATTTTATTCACTGTTATCGCAATGCCGGCAACCATCATCCTGCAGCACGCTTTCATCTCTTTTCGTCCCCGTTCCTCAAGATTCTCACCCCATCGCGCGTAGCGAATCACCGGTACGGACGCTGATGGGCACGGGGGACGGTTGGAATAGGCGAAATCTGCAAGCCAAAACGAATCAGAGTAATCCGCCTTCGCGCGTTCTCCAAAAGCACCCCTTCCCCTTTTCTCGCTCGACTCGCCGGTTCGGCTACCGGGGTGGAGGGTGGAATACACCCTACATCCGGAAAAAAGCCCACGACGGTCGATGAGCATTCCGTAAATGGATCTCTCTCTCTCTCTCTCTCTCTCTCTCTCTCTCTCTCTCTCTCTCTCTCTCTCTCTCTCTCTCTCTCTCTCTCTCTCTCTCTCTCTCTCTCTCTCTTTCACGCCTCCCGCCTTTCGCAGGAACGGACGATAGTTCTTTCGGGGCCCGAAGCCAACAATTTTCCAACAGATGCTTAGCGAGAATTTAATAGAATAAAATAAAAAAAAAAAAAAAAAAAAAACAATATTTTTTATTTATTTTCTCTTTCTCTTTACATAATATATCATTTTCATAAATTAATAAAAATATTTCTGAATTATATAAATTTCATTCAAATCTAAAAGCTTATTACAATTAATATCTCGAAATATAATTTTATTAATTTTCTAAAAATTTCTTTAATTTTATTCGATTACATTTTTAATGTCCTTATTAATTATTTCAATTTAATATTTTTAAGATTTATTCAACTTAAAATAAATTTTAATTTTTTCAAAATTTTACCAAGAAAATATTTTTATAATATACTTATTTTTTTTAAATATTTCAATATTTGGCCTATTTTGTTGTTAAATTTGCAATAACTTCTTATTTTAAACTGTAAAAAAGTTATAATATTATTTCTTAAAATCTACGAAAAAAACCAAAAGTCTGAATACATTACTCCTATATATAATAATGTAGTGTAGAGAGAAAGATTATTAGCAAAGTAAATACATCTCGATACATGTTATCAGTTACAACGGTGTGTTGAGAGAGAATTTTGTTAGATTTCACGCAAGATCCTTTTGTATTTCCTTTTGCTCTCCATTCTTATTCCTCGCCGCATCAAGACAGTCGCTTCGCCACCGCGGTAGAGGCGGTTCACCACCGACCGCCGCCGCCGCCGCCCCCGCTCCCCCCTCCCACCCCTTCCGCTCTCGTTTTGAAGGATCCGCGCGAAAGTCTCTTTTCCCTCTCGAGCTTCTCCGACCATCTCATCGACTACACCCTTCCGTCCCGTCCTTCATAGTTGTCCTTTCAGGAGCCCTCGTCGTTTTAAATTGCTGATGAGCATTTTTAGATTGGTTACGTTAAGTGAATTGGTACATAGACGCTCCTGTCTTCTCCCGATAAAAGTCTTTAATGAATCCAAAAGGGAAAAAGATGGTAGTAGATAGACCTCGACGACGGTAGTATTGTCACGCTCGTCTCGTCACGTGCTGACTCGCGATACATACATATATGGTATACACACATATACGAGGGTACGCATGTGCCTGAATAGAATCCGATGATCCTATCGAGATATCCTTTTATGGCGACTTTCGCGAGAAATTATGTATGTGGCAAATTAATTGGTCGAAACGGACACGAGAGGATCGCAACGAATATAAATAAATAAATAAAGATATAGACGCTCGAGTGGATTTAATAACTTGCGATGTTTGCGTGTTTAACTTTACTTATTAATTATAATTATCATTGATCGCAATAAAAACGCACCATGTGTATATAAGTACATTAATTGCACGAAATATTAGACGTAAACATCTGTCGACCAACGTAACCGTGCAATCTCGACCGTATCTTTAATAACGAGAAGAGTACAAGATACATAAAATCTGAATAATTCGAGCAGGAATACAAAGAGGTTGAAATCTATCGCGTACATCGATGCCCTTGAAAAAATTGTATACGAATAACGAGACTTTTGCCGACAACGTCTCGGAAGAACGACGACTGCAAGTCAGGTTAAAGCCGTTGATACACGTAAATGCCAATACGTACTAGAAAAAGATAGCAGCGAGTTAATTAAAGCCCTCCCTCCCTCCCTCCCTCCCTCCAACCCCCCAAGCATTAGAATCAAATCGAGAGAATTCCCCTCGCTTATACGGTTTTTCTTTCCGCGCGAACGAGAACGAAAGGACACCGATGGAGGAAATCGTTGGTGGAAAGGCTAACGGACAAAAGGGAGGGAAGAGGGAGGCCAGGGAATGAAGGGGAGGAAGTAGGAGAGCAAACGGGCGAGATCTGCCTTCTGGCTTCATCCGATAAAGGGAACGGGTGTAGTCGGCAGAATCCGTCCGGGCTCGTCCGGGCAACGACAATAATGTCGTCGTCAGTTCGTTAAGCGCTTCTTTCACAAGGCGACCTGCTCGCCTCACCTCGGCGAGAGCGAGAGAGGCCAAAGAGATAATCAAACGTCCTCCCGTGCTACGATGACAACAACGGCCACCTACGCGTCGTCAGGCGTTTGCGCCGACCGGATGCTCGCCCGCGTGCGTGACTTCGTCGCTTAAGATAATATCGGACCATCTATCACCTTCCGATTCTCGTAGGAGCTTCCAGCAGAGACTTACGCGACGGCGATTGCCGCCATGTACTCCGTCCTCCTCATCAAGATGCGTCTCGATGCGCTAAACTTTGATACGTCTCCCTTCCTTCTCTTAATCGAGTCAAATTTGAAAGTTGAGTCACGGAACGAAATAATCGGAAGAAAACATTTCTCATAAATATGTTAGTGTCTTATAAAAACGCACATACACACGTGTATTAAATATCTTATACATATATATATATATATATAAATTATAATATATATGTATACATATATTATATACTTATAATATATATATATATATAAAACACATATTAAAGATATTAATATTCGTGCGTTGTATGCAAAAATGATAACCAATATTGGCGAGAACGCTATCTTGAAAGTGCGATCGCGAGATTTTTATAAAGGATAATACTTTAACACGCTCGATGCTAATTCAGTAATTTATTAAAGGCCATATAATTAATAATATTTCATTTATGATTCACGACGGTGGTCTCGTTCAGCTGTCGATAAGACCTCTAATAAATACATCGGATAAGTATCATTATTGGAAATCTGCCGCTCGTCGCCGCCGTCGTTGTCGCGCGAATGGCACGTGTGCGGTTTTACTCCGTCAATCTCACGACCGATCGAGCTTAGTTGATTGATTGCCGACGTATGATGAGTCACCGCGATTACCGTACAACGTCCAACGTTGCTGCGGAGTAAAAGAGAGAGAGAGAGAGAGAGAGAGAGAAAACGTCGTCTGGCGACGACGATAAGGCATATTGCTCGTACCGGATGACTTTTTTTTTTCGTAGCGTATCTCGACGTCTCTCTTACACGTCGCCTTCGTTTCGCGCGTCACCAGGCGCGCGTTTACGCGACGTTTACATCTGCGTGTGAATTGTCAACGGCGGCTTCGACGGAGCTGCCACCGTTTTCGGAGGTCATTCGCCCAAGTTCCAGCGGAATTCCGACTCGAATGATCGCGCGGATACAGGCGACGTATTATTCGTAACACGGCAAAGCGTAACGCGCGTATCTCGTTAACAAAGCCGACTCTCGATAGGTTCCCGCAACAGATGCCAAGAGCGATGTCAACCGGAGCGTGTGCACGCGTCGGGGAAAAGAGAGGAAAGAGGGTGGAAGGATCAGAGTGATTGACATGTTTTCCACGGTGGAATCCATTCACGTTGCATCGTCGAGATGCGTAATTCTCGATCCTCTCCGGCTACTACTCTCCGGCTACTACCCTTCTCTCCTTCTCCCTTCCTTCCATGACAAACTTTTCCCTCCCTTCAGAAAAATCTCGACTATGACGATGAGACGTCGTCCTCCGTTTCGTCATTTCAATTCCGCGCTCGCCGTTTAAATTGAAAAGGCGTTCTCGTCCACTTGAACGTAAATGCCACGATCTCGCGAGATCACGGACATTTCGCGCAACGGTAACTTTTATATCTCGGCGAAACCTCCAACAGGTATTTGTATACGGACGCGTACCACGCGTCAGCGCCTGATCGTCGGCGTTGAATTTTTCTTCTTGCGCGACGAGATTATATATTTCCGCGCATATTCTTTTATGCGCGCGCGCACAATGCCGTCTCTTAGAAATCGACTGGCATAAATAAATTTATACGAGTCAGCAGAGTCAGCTTTAAGAAGATAACAGATACAACTCGGGAATAGGGCTCTCTCTCTCTCTCCTTCTCTCGCTCGCGCTATGACTCGCGAATTCAAACTCACGTCCCCGGACGGATGGCTTTCAGCCTCAGTCGGAGAGGCATTGCCAGGACGTCCCGGGAGGATGGTAGTTGATCATAAATGACAGATGGACTGTGAGAGCTGGTTGGTGTGTATACGCGTACACGTATGTACGAGAGACTACGTAGACGAGAAAACCTCGCATCGCGAAAATAAAAACTGTCGTGTAACAAGTTAGCGCCGACAAGAGAGAGAGAAAGAGAGAGAGAGATGGCGGCAACCGAGATGCGTAGTTAGATCGAAAGAGTGAGATCGTGTCGCGCGAGTAACGGAGATGATAACGACGTTGATGGGCAGTGTCGAGTTTTGTGACATGACAGCGAGGTATGCAACGCTTGGCAGCTGTATACGCGCGCGCTTAAGCGGATCTCTCTGTTGAGATTTGAAACGTAACACCCGTTGCGGAACACAACACCTCGCAAGTGTAGCGGCGCCGATTCTAACTCGTCCTTCCCCACCCACCCCCTCACCCCTCTCACACCCCGCACCCTCTTTCTCGCCCTTTTCCCCTCGCCCCGTCTCCACGAGTTGCGATAGTCGGGTTCCAAACTTAGCTCGCCTCCTTTCTCCCCTTCTCCCCTTCCCCTATCGCGTTCCCTTGTACATCACGGCCTACGAAGCGGGGCGACACGTTTAATTGGTAATCCGTTTAAAGGATTAGTAACTCACGATGGGTATTAGAACGTGTCGCTGGTCCGTCTGCAGCTTGTCCGTTTCGCACGGACAAGCCGAAGGACACGGACTAACCCAAGCACGCCGTCGTGGACGCTTTCCAGCGTTAGCATTCGACAGCACTCAACAATCAGGGGTCGACGGCCTTGTCGTCGTCCTTCTCGGCGGCCAACCGAAAACGACGAAGAGGGAAGAAACGAAGCGAGACTTTGTTTTTTTCTTTTCTTTTCTTTTTACTCGCGTTCGCCGAGCGGAGAACTTGTTAATCACCCACTCGAACCGGATCGTCGCTTTTGTCAGATTCATATATATATATATATAGAGAGAGAGAGAGAGCGCTTCTTTTCTCTCGACATTGAAAAATAATTGTTATTCTTCGAAAGAACAAGCGAAAAACTCGAATATAATAAATCGTATCAGGGACGAATTAATGAGAAAACAAATGCGCGAGAAAATTCGACGAGACTGAATTTTTGCCCCGGCACAAGAGATCGATTTAACCTCAGTCGTACTTTATGACGCGACTAAAAAGCGAGATCCGAGGGTACCTTTCCCCTCCCTTCGTCTCCCCTTTCACCCCACGCACACACGTAAGCGCACGCTCGCTCGCGCGCGCGCATCCTCCTTTTCTCTCCTCTCCAATGTTCGACACGATCCCGCGGGGTATGCTCACTTTTCAAACGAGCTTACTCTTTGCCACGCAAAAGCACATAGCCGGGGGGAGGGGGGGGAGGGGGATAGAACGGGTTTGAAATCCGGTCTGATCTAATAGGGATTAACAGAGTGACAAATGTAAGAGTTAGCGACAGCGGGGTTGATGCTCCGCTTCTGCCCTATGCTCTTGAGAGCATCTCTCTCTTCTGTTGGAAAATACAATATATATTCGACGAACAGCTTAATCATTAAACGCAATCTTCATCGGAGTGAACGAGAACCAATATTCAGAATCTTTTTCATTTTTTTTATTTTATTTTTATTTTATTTCTTTTTTTCTATTTTCTAACAAAAGAAAATTTATTTAAAATCATCTTGCGCATGTAACGATAGATAACAATCAGATGGTTAAATGAATCGTCGCGTTTATCACGCGTATATTATTAATTTATATAATATTAACGAATTAATATACGATTGCGTATTGTACGTTATGGAGTTGTTTGTCTCGTTAAAATACCCAAGTTTAAGATTAAAATGCCGGATGTCGAATTACAATGATAGCTCGATCGGAACGCGATAAGTAAATAACGGCGCATAATAAATTATAAAAAAGGAAGGCGTTTGGCAAAACCCGACTCACGTTTACCAGGAAATCGATCCTCTAACCGCTGGCAACGTTCCGAACACAGTCCGGCTACATATTTATATTCTTATGTAAGATCCGGGGTAGATATACAGAATACAAGGGAAGTACTTAAATTGCAGGGAGAAAGGCGCGCGCGGCGAACGTTACAAGCTGGCGGCTCTTGCTCGAAGGAAACCGACGAATGGAGCTTAAATAACGAGACGCGATATTATAGAAAAGACCGTACGTACATCGTTCACATAAGAGTTACATCTTTTTATCCGACGCAATTATTACGCTACATTTGTACAAAACGCTCATATCGTAACATCGAGTTTTGTTCCATTAATTCGATGATTAATGGACACGAGTGTTTGGCTGGCCGATAATGTATGTCGATTGAACAGCTTCGCGTCGAAAGGAGTATCAGATATCGTTATTTAATAACGTGGACAGGACCCGGGCTGAAATTATCGGCACTTCCGACGCGCTAAACTCTCCGCATGGTCCGCATCAATCAGCGACGGTGGTCGAGGAGATTCACCTGGCCTAATTTTATCGATAATCTTCGCGGGATCGATCTGCCCGATCGGAAATTCCTCCTAATAATAGACAAACGTAACCGCGACGCTTCTGCCCTCGGGTGAAACATATTTTTACGACGATCGAGGAAATATAGTAGAACGTTAAAATAATATGAAATCTTTCTCTAAATTATGCAAATTTTTTTCTTTCGTTATATTAAAAAAAATTGGTGATATTTTTTTTTTCACTTAAATCTAATATATAAATTTTTAATGTTACATTATTTTAATTACACGTGTATACGCACATATTTTAATTTTAATTTTTTTATTTGAAAAAGATATATATATATATATATTTAATACAATAAACCTTCGTATGCTTCGGCCTTTTTATAACGCGACAAAGCAGCAAATAACACGATAAATAAATATCAAATTTTTAATTTTTATACTTAAATTTTATTATACTTTGAATTATATAATAAAAAAATTACATAAAGAAATTATATACGATAAGTTAAAAATAATTACACTAATGATATGGCCGTGAAGAAAATTTGTTAAATTTTTTCTGTTCCGTTTTACAATAAAATAAAAATTATTTTATTTTTATATCAATGTTAGATTTTGCTTTTAACAGTGTATTTTCGTACTTTGTACAATCGACAAGTATCGTACACGTAGAACGTATTCCTCGCGTTACGCTGTACCATACACGTATAAATAATCTCATAAATTTTTCTGAGAAAGAAAAGAGTTTGTCAGTCAGCTGTGCTTTAAAATACATATGTCGTGTAAAGCATCCAGACAAGATCTACGCACATTGCCGAGTGTCTCGTACACTTGTCCGGGGGCATACTTTGCGTTTAAAAAGCAGAAAGGGCGAACGCGCACGACATTACGCGACGACGTCGGCTATGCGGTTCGTAATAAATCAAATCGTGTTTTTCAGGAGGGTGACGCCGCCGCCGCCGGCCCGCGAGCCTACCGTGCACGAATGGTAATGAAAACCGTTGCGCGATACAGCCCGATAACATTCCCCGTGACCAAAGACGGGGGACGCGCGCGTCTCATTTATACGAAGACGGAGACGATGATACAGCGACGACGAATCGTTCTCGCAAAACCCACCGGCCCTCTCAAATACGTATTCGCTCTCATCTCTCGTATTCTCATTGCTTGCGCATACCTGCACACGTATATTCGGAATCGTCGACAAGAAACGGTCCAAATAACTACTCTCTTTTAGCTTCGTCTTTATACAAGACGTTTAACAATTAAGGGTCTGTCTTTTTTCTAAAGACGATCCGACATTGAATACCGTAAATTCTACAATTATCCAAAAATCATCATTGAAAAAGTAATGGAATAAATAATTTATAATAGATATAAACTTTTGAAAAATATGATGGATACGAAAATCTAACTTTTATATACTTGAAAAATATTTAAGTAATTACACAATTATGGAATATTTTATAACAAAGTATAATGTATTTATTGAAATATTAATATATTTAATCTCGTGTAAAAATAATAATTAATATACAAATATTTAATTTTTATTATTTGAAATATTTGAAATTAAAAGCTGCAATATTTTATATATACATTATATCATATGATAATTTTGGATAATAAATCACACAATCGAGGAAATGAAAAAAAAAAATATATATATATATAAATGGTAAATACAAATATAAATTACTTACTGCGTACCGTTGCTCGATGCTTTCCCGAATCTCCTTTTCCTCTCTTATTTATCCTTTGCTGGTTCCTTCTGGCAATAACAATCACTCGCGAAAGCACGATTAATCATGATTAATTGTATACGTAACGATCGCCAGACACTTTGCACGACATTCCCGATCGCGTAACAAGCACACGAGATACGTTCTTTATTATAATGTAAGAGAGAGAGAGAGAGAGAGAGAGAGAGAGAGAGAGAGAGAGAGAGCAACATACGAAAATACGATTCGCTCAACGTTTACACAAGACTAAAATGATGCATTATTCGTGACAACAATGCTATCTCTATACTCGATACACTCGTATGTATTAATTGTAACAATTATAGCGAATTTTATTTCGATACTAGTCACGATCGCGTTTTGGAAAAGAATTCAACGATATACGAAGCATTCCGTACTATACTATACTGCTCGAGTGTTGCGAATAATAACAAAGTCACGTATATAAACAATAGCGCGCTAATGTTTACATCGGCAAGACCGGATGCCATTGTTATTGATAATCCGCTGCCGACATATTTGACGTATTATAACATACGTGTATACGTGAAATATTTTAAATTATAGAAATATTTTAGATGACAAATTAATTATTTATTGAACGATTAATCACGGACTCTTCCGTTATATTAATTACACGATTCTGTTATTCGATATTGTTTCATTGTGCGTTCTCAATCCGAATTATACTTAAGTTTAAGTCATCGAAATGTCGAACGATAAAACATCGAACGAAATATATTTAACTCTAACAATAAGCGTACATCATATATATATAATATATTATATTAGAAATAATTATCGCTCGTAAAGAAGGCAATAAAAATGATAATTTATAATTTTGATTTCTATTATTATGATTTTTATTTGATCGAATGAATAATAACGCGAAATACCCGCTTCAGGATTTATATGTAGTTAGATGATACGTGCTAGTATTTATGGAAGTTAATTATTTATTAATCATATTAATAATAACAAATTATCTATCGATACTCGTTTAGAAAAATAATTCGACGGAGCATCTCACACGACTACCTTCCTGCTCGAGCGTCGTCGCGCGAATGATAAAATGTCGTTCGGCCTTGCCGGCGCTATTGTTTACAAATCGCGGCCTCGATTAATCTGAACGATTAATCACGGACTCTTCCGTTATATTAATTACACGATTCTGTTATTCGATATTGTTTCATTGTGCGTTCTCAATCCGAATTATACTTAAGTTTAAGTCATCGAAATGTCGAACGATAAAACATCGAACGAAATATATTTAACTCTAACAATAAGCGTACATCATATATATATAATATATTATATTAGAAATAATTATCGCTCGTAAAGAAGGCAATAAAAATGATAATTTATAATTTTGATTTCTATTATTATGATTTTTATTTGATCGAATGAATAATAACGCGAAATACCCGCTTCAGGATTTATATGTAGTTAGATGATACGTGCTATTATTTATGGAAGTTAATTATTTATTAATCATATTAATAATAACAAATTATCTATCGATACTCGTTTAGGAAAAGAATTCGACGGAGCATCTCACACGACTACCTTCCTGCTCGAGCGTCGTCGCGTGAATGATAAAATGTCGTTCGGCCTTGCCGGCGCTATTGTTTACAGATCGCGCGGCCTCGTTATTATTCGCATGCCGACACTATAACAATAAAGTAGTGGTATGTAACGCTTCATATATCGTGGAACTTTTTTTCTAAACATGATTATGACAAATATGAAAATAAAATTCGCCATCATTATTACAATGAATACATACGAGTATATTAATAATAAACGTCAAGTAAATGACACTTATCGCGTGTGTATCGCTCTTTCTTATAATATATTATAATAAAGTACCTCGAGTGCTCATTGCGCGATCGGGAGTGCCGTGCAAAGTGCCTCGCGATCATTGCGTATACAATTAATCACGATTAATCGTGCTTTCGCGAGTGAGTGTAAGCGCCAGGAGAAAACAGCAAAAGATAAACATGAAAAAAAAAGGGAGATTCGGAAAAGCATCGGGCAACGGACCGAGCAACGATATGCGGTAAATAATTTATAAATTATGTGTCATTTATATTATTTTCAATATACATGGATATATTGTTGATCTTTTTCTAAATTATTGTATAATTGTATAATATATATATATATATCGCATATAGTATAAAATATTTCAGGTTTGACTTTAAAATACTTATAAAAAAAATATCTATAATAAAATATGCGCAATAGAATATTTTTACAATGTATTAATTAATATTTTATAAAAAATATTTCACAATGATACAATTACTTAAATATTTTGTGCTGTCCATGGGTCCATTTCGCTGCGACGATTTTTCTCTCTATCGTATTCCGAGGCAACCGCGGGTGTAATTAATGCGCGGTACGACGGGCAAAAGAAAAGCCCGATCATCTCTTCTGTACGTCTGTCATGTAGGATTCTCGCCCGACATGTTAGACGAGCGATCGCGAAATGCGTGTCCCTTCGTGAGAACCGTGACTGGTTTCCGATCGATGCGTATGAATATATAAATATTTGCACGACAGAATAATATCGATCCGTATATCAGCGCGAATTAAAGTAAACTGAGGAGCGAATATTTTATTATCGAGCATTTTTTCGATACAGTGGATGTTTAATAATATATTAGTTTATTCGGATCTTTTCTTGGGATAATTATCGATTAATTGATTTGACGCGAGCACGCCGGCGTCATATATATCGTGTAAAATTATATTATCGAATTAATATTTGAAGAGAATCGTAACGTATAAGGAGAAGTGCATATTTTTATATCTTTGCTTTGAAATGACGTGTCTAATTTGCTTTAATTCGCCTAAGATGATTGTTTCACATATTATGTGCTAATAAACGCTAAATATTCATATTGAATTTATCACCTACTTCGATAACTTCCCTTTTCCTCTTGACGTATATTAAATTACTTAATAATAGAGGCACCTTAAATAGCGAAGATTAGTACATCCTTCTCTCGTTAGCTTAGTATTTTAAAATCGGCTTAAATCAAAGAATAACAAAATTTCAGAATCACAGCGTGTCGATAAGCGTCTAATAATGGCAAAATTTTTAAGATATCTCACTCTATCAAATATATTATCATTAATTGACCTCGTGACCGCTTCTAATTCAAAGTGAAGACTGCCGACTATTTTGAAATTCGGTGATTTCATCCGATTCAAATATTTGATCGTTGATAATTCGATCCGAACGACGAATGAATGTGAGAATATGACAGCTCGTTAACGTATCCTGTCTTATTCATTCGGGGGCCGGGAATAGGAACCGCCGCTTCTGCGAGAGCGAAGACGGAAGGATTATGTATGTGTGGCTTACGCATCTTTCGAGAATGGAACCACTCTCGCGCTCGTCTTTCTTCTCGGCTCGCTGGCAGACGAACAACTCGTTCCACCTTGGACCAACCCGCGATCGACCAGCCGCGGTCCCGCGGTTTCAGTGCCCGGATACAGGCTGCCGTAGCCGACACGCGCGCGATTTGCTCGCGTCGAGCCTGAATTTTTTGCGCGTCTCTCCGCTCGTTCCGCGATCACCTGCGATCATCTGCGATTTATTTATTTCGAGAAAGCGAGTGAGGTGTTCCGGAGCGTATAAAGTGTCGCATAAGGAGGCGTCAGGTAAGCGAGACAAGTGATTTCAATCGCACGCTATCGTATGTTTTTATTATCGACTTGTGATTCTACAATTAAAAGCGCGATAAAAGAAATGGCTGGGGAAGAAGCGATTCACTTGTAAATAATGCTCCTGAAATCTTAGAGGGTACTACTTTATACCCCTATCCTTGCTATCGGGAAATCGCGAGTGAGATTCTTCCTTCCTTTCGAGACGAAATCTCGGGCGTATTATTCGATCGGTGCTCGGCGAACGGAATGCGCAAATCGTATTTAATAATGCGACGGCGACAAGAAAGCGTAGTCTCCCGTACGAGACCACACTCGGGAAATCGGCACCCTTATTTGCCGCCGCAAATTAATATAAGCGACCGGGAACCCTCGTGGCGAATCGCTTCATCGAATATGCGTACCGTGCGATCGCGATTCCGATTGCCGAGTCCTCGTCTCATGAAATTCCTCGCCGACATATCGCGTCGCATCTTGATGATTAGATTTTCCCGTTCTCGCTGACGTTTCAAGTATTATATTGTACGTAAGTTAGAATTACATACATGAGTTTTTCAAAATTTTTATATATTACCTCCAATTTATTTTCGTAAGAATAAAAACACATTAGCATTATTATAATATTCTTTTAGAAACGCGAAATAATATTATTCCTTGATTGAAGATTTTTCTCGCGAACGTCACGTGTCTCGTCTATAGGAAAGCGAAGCGTGAGATGAAAGTGGAGAAGTTTGAGATGATTGTGCTCTCGACACTTTCTCCGAGAGTGCTTTGTAGCCTGTAAACTTTGCTCGTTCGACAACCCTCGGACAACCGGTAGAGGGGAAAAGCGAGAAAACGCAGCAACGACAGCGGCGATAGGCGAACCGAACTTCCAACCCAAGGCGGTTTTTCCGCGGCGGTAGCTGCGCAATCATTTGTTCAACACACCTCCAACGAATCCGATACCCTTACTACGAAGGCGCACGAATTTTCCTTGTGTTGCCGCTGTGTGCGTTCGCCTTTCGCGGATTAAAAAAAAAAAAAAAAAAACGTGCATAATGTTAGAATATTTTTGTCATCGATCTTATCGTTACATTTTTTTTTAAGCGATTTATAACATTTAATTTTTCTACACTGTTACCTCGACTTTCGTGGCTCGAAAGTACTTGGTCGCGGATTGATTCCACGGCGACAGAAAAATTTGTTTGTATCGCGAACGCAAGAGCGTTTTCCCTCGGCGATTCTCGGCTTGTCGTGGAAGCTGGAGAGGAGGAAAACGTGCGAGGACTTTGGATTTATTCGAACACACACTTCTTCCCGTTGGAAAAACGCGTCGCGTATACCCTGCTCGGAGGGTGCGTGGAAAAAAGGGCCGGATTCCTTAATATCCCCCCGGGACTCCGGGATCAGATAGATATCGGTTAGGTTTGGCTATCTATTCAATATGCCTCCATTATTTGGTAGGTGATAAGGTGGAACGGTAGTCCCTTTCTCTCGGCCCTTCTTCTACCCTCTTCCACCCCCCCCCCACCCCCCGCTCCCCTCCCACTGTCCATATGCGCAGGGATAACGCAAAACTCGCACGACCTACAACGTATCTTTGCCACCCCAGGGAGCTTTCCGATGAGCGATAGTCGTCGACCATCTCTCTTCTTTCTCTCTTATCTCATCTCGTAATACAGCTTTCGTCTCTGATACACTTAGTTGTTTACGTCTACGCGAAGTGGACTGAGTCATGATCAGTGAGAAATTAATTTATTAAAATCATTTTTAAATTGATTAGATTGACAATAATATGTCGAAGGATTTCGAAATAATAAGTAAGACATATAAAAGTTGAGAGAGAGAGAGAGAGAGAGAGAGAGAAAATATTTTGTGTTAGATTAGATAATTTTTTCAAAGCGTCAATTATTTCCCAATTTGAGCGATTGAAAAAAAGCCTTTCCGCAAGAACTTTACAGAGTCAGAAGATTGACAAAATTGCACTCTTCGATTAATTTCATTTAAATAGAATTTTAAGCTTGAGGTTTAATTACATAAATATTAAAGATATATATAATAGAAAAAGGTTGAAAACTTGCGAAAGATGATGACCTTCCTCGAGGAAGAATCGACTCCAAAAATTGATCTGAAAATCTATTATTGAAAGAACATTCGATAATTTTCGAGCACCATACGAAATCTTTGCTTTTACGTGAAATGATGAAGAACATCGAGTAGAACAGAGTATCGCTACGAGCATACTCGGAAGAGAATCGACGACATTCTCTCGCACGCGTTCCCCGGCGTTCATTCGCGCGAATCTATTTTGTCGCGGCTTTCGCGACAACGTCAACGTCTCTAGCGCCTAACGTCGTCGAATACACATTCCCGCGAACCGAATGCGACTCGACTTGCTCGGTTTCCTAGATTATACCTCGTACCGCGCACCTTGCCACAGAAGAAACACGGTGTAGGTTCTATAAAGGCGGACGTATCTCGGCTCGTATCTCGACGGCGGCGGTAAAACCGCCGAGGGAGAAGAGGTAGGGGAGGGAGGCGTGAGCCCCTAAGGGTACACAATGGGGCCCATATGTTTGCGGGGGTGTATAACGTACCGCGCTCCATCGGGAGACCTCGATCGACCTTCTCGCTCTCGACGAGTTTCCTCGGCATCTACGTCGAGAGGTTCCTCGCGCGCGAATGCACGTTCTCAGCCGTGTAGTTTTGTGAAAATACCGAGAGTCCATCTCGTGAAAATATAATTGAGTCGTCGAGCGAATAACGGAGAGCGATTAAGTGTTATTATAAAAAATAAAATAAAAAAAAAAAATTCATGCATTTTTTTTTCTAGGTATCATAACTCGATATAAAGTTTTCAGTTCTTTTTTATAATTTTTTTTCTCTCTTTATCTCTTCGCGTATATAACCGTAGAATATAATAATACTCGCACGCTGCATCGCGACCGCACGAACGCGAATGCACGCTGCGAGACACGCGCACGCGACGGTGCACGTAATAAATACGACGAGATCTCGCCCGTTAGTCGGCGAAGATTATCACGAAAATGGCTATAGCAGCCTTGTTTGATATGACACGCAAAAATTTATGATTACCTCCGTAGGTATGCGCGACCGTTAACTACGACGTAGCTTCAAGTATCGTGTACCGCGTTGCAATCGCGCGTGTAAACGGGCGCTTCGGGAGATCTACGTCGCCATAAAGGCCCGTATCGTCGAAGCGAGGAACGTATACATGCAGGTATTACAAAAATGTTCGCTTTAATTACATTTGGGTACGTTAAGCGAATCGTGCCATCTACGAGCGGCGAATACCGGCACGTATATCGCTTACGTTACCAAGTTTTCCAACTCTCCGTTCAAGTATGCGAATTATGCTCTCGACGAGAATCGATATATACAATACTATCTATTATTATATATATATATATATTATGTATATACAGGGTGTTCCCGGATTAAATGGCCAAACTTGAAATATGAATTTAAGACCTTAAAAGAAGGAAAAATTTTCATCTATTTATGCTCGCAAACGCTTCGTTTTCAAGAGATATTGGCTTCCGAAGTTATAAACTATAGGAACGCGAATAATTTCGAAATAATCTAGGTTTATTCTATTTATTGCTGTAGAATAATAATCAAAATTTAATAATTAAATGTTTTCTTCGAAACGATGGCCTCCAGTCCCCGGTGACAAGCGTTGAATCTATCGATGACAGAACGAATGGCTGACTGACATTGTGAGTCTGTAATTTCTTTGCACGCTTTCACCATCCCCCGTTTTAATGATTGTTGATTTTGTTTTAGCTTTGTTTACAATGCAAATACATGCCTGTCGATGATCTTTGATCTTCGAAACAAAAATAAAAAGAAACATTTCGAAATTATTCGTTCCTATAGTTTATAACTTTGGAAGTAATATCTCTTGAACGAAGCGTTTGCGTGCACACTTTTAGAGAAAATTTTTTTCTTGTTTTAAAGTCTTTAATTCATATTTCAACTTTAGCCATTTAACCCGGGAACCATCCTGTATATACGATATATATATTATACATGTATATATATATATATATATATATATATATATATATATATATAAAATACTAATTTAATTATATAAAATTAATCGCGGAGATCTCTCGTAAATGGCGTCTTCTGGATAAAGAACGATTAGAGGTAATTAGAATTATCGTAATGGAAAGACCGGCGTGAAAGCTCAACGTCGCCCAATTAAGGGTCGTGCGTATACGGACAGTAACGAGTTTTAATGGACTCGAATCGAATGCCGCATTGGCAGGTCGCGTCAATCAGATAACATCGTCGAAACGTAATAGAGGAGAGGGTCGCTGAAGTGCCGATAACCGCGATCCGGCTTCCTGCTTTAATTTAATTGGACGATCGCCAGTCACGCGTGCCGCCTGATAAATAATTAACGCGTCTAGTCTAGATCGATTATCGAAGCGTCGCGTCGCGTCGCGTATTGTGGGGAGGCGGGAGGAGAAAAAAAGGGGGGGGAGGAAGGGGGGAGAGCTGCCCCGGGGGTTGGGCGTGGACGATCTCGTTCGCCGAGAATCATTTAATCTTCATTTACTTATTACGGAGCGTTGCCTTATCTGGACCGGCGATAAGGGACCGTCGAATGAAAACGTTGGACGTCACGCGAGCCGCGCGAGATGTTTTTTCCGAAAATTTCCGACATCCGCAATCGTCGCATTTACAAAGTAAATTTGACGCTTATCCGCGATGTGGCCGTTTGTCACACAATCTAAGTAAAGCACGGATGGGGTCGCTGAAATTTCAAACCGTATTTACGTGAAATCGATAGAAGTATCGCGTCGTATATAAGCAGCTTGGGAGGCAAATTATCCCAGTATTGCGCAAATATATAATAATTAATGAGCGCGATTATTAACTTAAAGTCGCTTTATCAAGGGTACAGTCATTACGGCAAATGTTTCTTATTAGTCGTAAAATATCCCTCCACTCGCCGCGTGCTCTGCTCGCGAATCGAGTAATTTAGGTCAAAGCATGTCGCTAATAACGCCCTTCGCAATTGTTACAATATGACGTGCCATTTGCGTGAAAATCCAGAAACGACGAGGGCGGTGTGGCGGCTCTCGAATATAAATTGATGCTTCGACTTTTGCAAGATCTTTCTTTTATGTGCGATCGATTTTTTCGTCAATAAGAGATTGATTGAAAATTGATGAGAAGAGTACGCGGCAAAATTGGGACACCCAGAATACGCCAGAAAACATTTCACATACACGCAAGCTCTAATGACCGTGGTGATTATGCTGATGCGCGTATTGGCGTATAAGAGAGAGAGAGAGAGAGAGAGGATATCTGTAGGCGAACGGGATGGTCCATCATTATGGGAGGAATATTAAACGTAATGTACCGCTGTGTGTAATACATGCTTGAACCGCATCATGACATGGCAGTCTACTTGCGGAATACTTAACGATATCGATTACCTGCTCGCGGGATCGTAAACAAGCGAACTAGTAATAAGCTTTTATAAACGATATAAAATGGCACATATAATTATAATGCCGATATATATGTGTAACGTCAACACGGCGGAACCATCCTATATACGTACAATACGATATCAATGTTTTCGTCAAAATGTCGTCCGCGAGGAGCCGTTAGCTTTCGTCAATTCCTCTTACTGCGAATGCATTATGTATGAGGCTGTTTATTTTCTTGCTCACGGTATTCCGTATCGCCGGTAGATATACGGAATAAAACGTAAGAGGTCTAATGGACTCGAGCAATTCTTTTATCCAATACGGGCTATTTAATTTCAACGCGATTGAAAAAACGAAAAGTCGTGGAACTAACAGGTGCAACGCGCGAGCGTCCAGCTGTCCCTCGCGCGCAGACGACGCGCTTACCTGTCACAGGATATGTCAGTCTGTTAATTTGGCTAAACTAATAATCCCGACGCCATCGTTGATATCGGTCTTATCTTTGTCACTGGCCTTCTCTCGTCGATCCGAGAGGATTTCGTGAAGCAAACAACCGGCCGTGGTCGATATCGCCTTACGTTTCTCGGCAGTTTCTTTTTCACGTGTCCGAGTTCGTCATATCCGGTCAAATAAAAAGGACGATAGCGCTTTTCAAAGTTTTCTCTACGAAATGTAATTGTTCATTCTATAAATAAACTATATAAAAAAAAAAAAAGAATAGTTTTCCACGAGACGTCTCCTCTCCTTCGCACGACCAGAAGATAAATATTACTGCAAATGTGCACCCGTGCCGGAGCTCTGGAGCTGGCGTTCATTATAGCCGTTTAATGGCGCGATTTACCATTGAAAAAAGCCGGCGACACCGTCCGAATGAGCCATTACGGGTCGCTCTACAGAAATAATTATCGCAGTATTGACACAAAAGAGGTGCACTGGCTGGCACAGACGCGGCGGCGAATGCCTCATTGGCGGTATACCCGGATGATGCGAGCGAGAGAAGAGCACTTTCTCGTCCCTCTTGCACGCATCGTCTCTTCTCCCTTTCTCTCCGTCATCCCCTTTTTTCTACGATCTATTTATGCGAAAGAAACGTACGCGAGAGATAGAGAGATGAGGGGTAACGAGATAACATACACGGAAGGAACGGAGGATATGAAAGAAAAGAGAAGGGATGGAAAGAGAAAGAGAGAGAGAGAGAGAGAGACGCAAACCATGACGGCGTCGCTCTTGGAAAAGCAGATTGTTTGTTTGTCAGGAGCGCTCTTTTGTGCGCACAAACAAGTGGAAACAAATAATATCCTAGCCGTATTACGAGAAGGAGTCGATGGCGAGCCGGCAGGATTTGATGTGTGTAGTTGGGGTTGCTCTCTCTCTCTCTCTCTCTTTTTTCTTCTCCTTGTCGCGGCTGCCCCAGGGCGACAGTAACGAGGCGAACGAGAGCCGCACGTTCCGTCATTAATGCCGGCCTCGGGCCCACGCATCGCGCATTTTTCCCCCCGTCCGCTTTCACGGTTTAATGCACACATCCTCCAGCCGATATAACGGTCCCACAGTCGAATCGGAAATTGAGACTCGTACGTTTAATGGATAATGATCGGGACGCGCTTTATTTGCGTTCAATTTTGCTATCAACCTCGTTGAAAGATAAGCGTTCGCGTTCAAAGAAGTCATCAAAGATAAAAAAAAAAAGAAAAAAAAACCACCGCTAAGTAAATACCTTTTTCACCAGCCAAAAAATAACAGTTCTTTATAAAAATAAAATTCCAAAAATATATTAGCCAATATAATAGTTTTTTATGAAAACGGCATTAAGAGAAAAGATATAAATTAATAGCGTGAAAAATTACTGAAATCATAAAAGAAACTAAGTGCATCTATTAAGAATAATTCTTTTCGCTAACGAGCGGAAGGTAAATCGTATCAGAAATTAAATTCGGACACTTTCAAACAATCGAGAATATTAATACGCATAGTGAAGTAATTAATAAATAATATTATAAGATTTATTGATAAAAAATATATTTTACTAATAAAAGAATATTTATGCTTTATGCCATTAATTTTTTTATGCCATTTAACTTTATATATATCGCTTTTTAATGTAGTGTCTCTAGTAGCCTTATCTAGCGATGTTTACAATTAATTTAGTGCGGGCTATTTCGCGTTCTTATGTAAATAATTTTAATATGGCAATTAATTTCTATATACGCGCGAGAGTATCGAGAACAGAAATGGCACGATATATTAAACAAACGTGTGTCTTTATGAGCGAAGCACGGCATATAATCAATGGACATAGCAGTCGGTTCCACGGTAAAACGCGCCGCGGTTAAGATCGTTTCGAAATTGGCCGAGGATAGTCATAAAGGAATAAACCGCCGGGGCTGTCATAAAAGCGACCCACGTGGATCGGTGAGGAAATGGTCGGCACGACGGAGAGGAGACGTTGGAGGATACGTTTTTTTCGGATGAGCGTCGAGTATCAGCTCGCGAGGAAACGTCATTGATTATCCTCGATAAATTCGCGCGAAATTCCTGAGATCTATTAATTAAACCTCGTCTCTTGCTCATGTCAGAAGTGATATAGCCTCGCCAGCCCGGCAATCGTGTGATCGATCAAGATAACCGCGCATTTGTAATTATACAGAAACTCGACTCTAATTTTTCAAATTCTTTACATTTAAAATAGCACACACTCGCTACATCCAATAATTCTTATTGCGTGCCTGTTTCCGTCCTGAACTAGCTTCATTGATTGCTTCACGTACGAGTAATTAACTAAGCTGATAAAAATACGATGTAAAATTACGTGCGTCATTATCGAGCATTTACATGAGTTAATTCTTGATCCTTGTCTGGTTTTTTTTTTACGATCGCGAGTACGGTACTAGCGTTGGTAATTATACTAGCTAGCTACCTCGTTGCTATTAATGAATTTTTTTAAAGACGGGAGCCGTTTCCCCCTTCTCTCTCTCTCTCTCTCTCTCTCCTCTCCTTTTGGCTCGCCGTATCCGCACGGCGGCCTGTATATCAGTTATTTATCCTCTGTTCGACCGCGGACCGGCTTAATTGCTCAGCCAACATCGGTAGCGCCTACCTCCATTAGCCTACAAGCCGCTTCATTTACACTTAGTGCGCCGCGTTCTGGACTGCGCAAACGTACAGAATGTTTCGGCGTCTTTTGCACTGTTACTCGCGGCCCCTCGTCCGAGAATCGGCAAACCAAATATACGCATGTATATTTATACATTTCTTCTAATTAGCATTTTATTATGTTTTCCAATAAATGGCGATATATCAGAAAGATATCGCTCATTCTAACTGAAATGTATATGTAAAATATAAATACTACAAAAGTAAAGTTTATTTCTATTCACAACTTTGTCATATTTATTATTATTTAGTATAATTAAATTATTATATTATTATTTAAAATAATATAAAAGATATAAATATATAATTTATTTATAACGACGTGCAACTCGTTACGTTAAATAGATGGCAGATGCGATAAATATAGCACTCGATTTATAATATACTTGTATTCTCGATAATAATCCAATGAAATAGAAACAAGAGATTTGCGGAAATCAAAAGATCCTCGGTTGCTTCTCTCGTCGAAACATTCGAGGCGCATGCGCGCGCGAACGGATATGCGCGTGTATATTTTCCGCCGGCAAAATGCTAGCCGAGTACAAGTCCGCTCGAGTACACTGCATACACGGCAGCTAATGGCTCGCATTGCACGGGTAATCCCACCGCATGATCGTCTCTTTCAATTGTACCTGAACACATGTAAATTTATCGTATCTATTCGCTTATACCTCGATGAGACTAAAGACCTTTACGTAATCGTAAAAAAGAGACAGAGATGAGAAATCAATGATATTTTCGACCTTGTACGATTATCGCAAATTAAATGTGAAAATCGGGACGAAAATATCTGGATTGACTAATTTTGACTGCGCGCTAATTTTTTAACGTTTTTTTTTTTCCCCCTCATGGACAAACGAATTGTAAAAATTTTCCAGATCGAGAATATATCGAGTATTCTTTTATAGAAAGATATATTTAAATCAATTTATTTATTCGGCGAAATTGTTGTATTTTAACTTGATTATATTCGAGGTCGGAGTCATTTTCGGTACATCAGTGGCAGGTGTCGGAGTAAAATTCTGTTACATAATCGAGGAGGGCATATTTTTAATCGCGCGATCGGTCGATCGCTGATTTTTTTTTTTTTTTTGCGGTTATTATATTTGCAACGTACAGTGGTTATTATGAAAAAGATCAGCAATTATTCTCAGTGTACGTATCATGAATAGCAATGATACGATAACATGATAAGGCGGTAATTATCGCAGCTATCAGATACTGTAACAGATTTCCAGCGACACTATGTTCCATCGTATTTTTATTTCGTTTTGAAAAATAAGTACTCTCTCTCTCTCGAACGAGCGCAAACATAGCCAAGTGTTCGGTTCCAAGTTCCATCGCTGAAGTAAAGACGCGCGATTCCCAGTTGGATGTATGCTAGCCGACTTCCTTTGAGGCGTATTCTTCGAGAGGGTAGCCTGCGCACCCTCCGAGAGCTTTCACAGGCAGACAAAGCCAGCCCTTTCCACGCCAGTCTTCGCACCCTCCGAATATCTCTACTTCGCGTTTCTCGATCCTCTCTCCCTCTCCCTCTCTCTCTCTATCTATCTTTCTCTCGTGCACACTCTCTTTCCGCGGCACGACGACGAGGACGACGACGACGACAGAGCATTGATTGCAGGTTCACGGTCTGGAACCTCAATTGTCGCATCTAAGGCACGCTTCCATGCCTCGAACAATCGCCTCGTTGCCGCTCTCGTCTCGTCCTCATAATCCGCCGCATCCACCTTCGCCTTCACGACTATCTCCTTATCCCTCTCCACTTGTGTCGATGAGAGACGCTTCCCGTCTGGAAACGAGACGCTCCATCGTCGTCGTCATCCACCGCGTCGTTTCATTCCGACAAAGTATTCGTTCGAATCACGCGCCCTAGGCTGCTTACCATTAGTCCCCGAAATTGAGAATATCGAGGTAAGGGAAACGTTCTCCGATCATAATAATAATAATAATAATAATAATAATAATAATAATAATAATAATAATGATGGTTGAAATTTTCCTCTCGTCAGCTCGTAGATGCCGCGATTGTCGAATATCAGTTGCGATATCGTAGAGATTTTAGAAATATGATAACGTATATGACGAGCTGTCCACATAATCAACAATCTCGGACGTCGACGTTAATAGAACCGAAAAGGGGTTACCGCTCTCTTTCTCGCGAGGCGGTTATAGGTTCTTCCGTTGTAACCGTAACCCCTCATTATACTCCCATCGTGGCCCGTTATTAAAGCTGTTTCTCACTTTTACGAAACAAAGAAGCGCGAATTAAGCGATAAATACGCCGGTCGGCCTCCTGCGTGCAGGCCGACCGGTTCGGCCGTTCGGCAACAAGACCGTGACACGGCCAGGTGCGGTGTACTTTACGGGATCGAACTCGGATCAGTTGCAATCTAATTGCGATCGGCAATGTTTCCAAACATGCCGCGATCGCGATCTCGTCGCAATACGATGTAGTAGCCGTAATAATTACAAATTACAGATTTATCGCTCTCTTATCAAAAATTATGCCTTCATTTTTCAAAAGATAATCGGAGAAGAAAACTTGTTTCTAAACTTTTATACCACGCTATAAATTCGCATCCTCGTATCACCTTTACACGCTCTGTCTATCTATCATTAGCGCGATGCGAGAGGAGGTCCAGTTGTACAAAATCACATTGAAATTAGTTATACAACGTACAGCTCTAACGGAGAAACGCTTGCGCAGCGTGCGCCGTATTCTATACGTTAACACGACGCGAGTACAATGGACACGCGCTTCGCAAGGGAACGGAGAAGATCGAGTTTGGTTTGTTGCGACAATGGCGCGGTTACTTTGTCCAGGAAGTACAGCACCATCGCCGAACCAACCCTCCGGCTTGAGCCACCAGACGCTAATGCAAGTTCCGGCGAACGCCGGGCGAAGAAGGATAGAAAAATGCATCGAGAAAGAGAGAGAGAGAAGGAAAAAACGCGGCAGGAAACGGAAGAGGGCGGAGGTGGCGGAATAAAAATTGTACCAGCGTCCAAGTAAAAATGCGAAAGTTTACCCCGCGATCTTTTATTATCGCTTTGCTCGACGGCGCCGGTACACGGGTACCGAGCTAATTCCATTCTATCTACTCTCCTCGCGTCGCGAGGAAAAAAAATTGCTGCGCGAAGGAAGAAGCGTTCGGATCGCGTTTTGCGAGATGATGTTACAGAGGTGTGATTTATTAAACGCGGTAATGTCATTGTAAAAATCGATTTATCCATTACCGGCGTTACAATGATTTATTTCCTGCTCGTTTAAGGAAGGATAAACGAGCCTTCGAAAATCTAATCCGAATAATCTACCTTATCAAGATCACCTCGTGGCGTACGATGATGATATTTTCGAGTTTGGAGCGTAAAATTATCACGTATCCCGCCGCATGTATCAGCTGTCATAACATCCTCGCTTCCTTGTGCGACAGGCGTTTAAAGTATGACCGGTTTAAGGGGAGGAGCGGTGGGAAGGTAACGTTACAGGGGCCCGTGGAACGAGGTCGTAAGGATGCAGCCGCGCCTAATGCGCGTTTCGTGTCAACGAGGGCGACGGGTTCGTATAGCGACGGAAAAGGAGTCGCGCTATCACGACTCGAGGAGAGTCTCTCTCTCTCTCTCTCTCTCTCTCTCTCGTAGAGAGAGCTGCGCCGCCAACGATGGAAAGGGGGGAAGGGGAACGCGGGATGTGGGACACGTGTTTCCAGGGTCCCGATTACCCACCGTCGCCTTCTTACACGCGTACATCGCTATGCTCGCGTAATGTCCCTGTCGATAAAACCCCCGAGGCGCGCGCGCGCACGCGCGCGTCGTCCTGATTTATACCTGGTATGAATATAGCGGCGCGCGCGTTATCCGCGTCCTCGGATTATGCTAGTCGCAAATGTCGTGGAGCGATATATCTGTCGGAAATGCCGCCGCGACCGCGAGAGTGCTCGTCGTATCTCGGATTATTTTTACGACGAAAATTGCTAGGAGACAATACTTTTTCATTCTCTCTCTCTCTCTCTCTCTCTCTCTCTCTTATTATTCGCATCTCATCCTAGAATATTTCTTTTCTGCCCAAGTTTTAATCTTTCGATTAAAATTTTAACGTTAAAAAATTGCCTCTGTTTTAAAATTAATTCTCCTTTTAAATAACAAAACAATATATATCGAAATATTATGTGCGATAAATTACTTGAACGTAAATCGCTTTCTTTTTTATCTTTGTATAAAACCAGCTGTATATAATTAGCGATACCGACAAAGTTGAGTAATTTATTCGAAATTTCGAGTCCGGTGTAAGACGGCAAACGATCGGACACTCCCGGATAAGGGGTGCGAGCGAGCGGAAGAAGGCGTTGGGGGAATGAGGAAAAGCGCACTAGAGAAGAAGATAGACTAGGATGGGAGGGTGTTCGGTGGAAAAGCAGAGAACGTGAGTTGTATCGCCAACCACGGCTTTAATAAACCCCCTTGGATTCCCGGCGACGCACTATTGTGGCGGAGTCACTCTGATCCTTAAGGTGGTAGGTCCGCCTATCCTTCGTGTCCGCCAGTCTCTCTCTTTCTCTTACCCTACTTTTATCCTCTATCTCTCTCCGAAGTCTCTCAATATCCCTTTGTTTAGGGTGCTTGAGAGCAGTCGCTGAGCAAGGTGTCATGCGCCGGCGAAAGGTTCTCGCGCCAACCCACGACTCTCCCCCCCCCCCCCGACTTTACCCGGATTCTCGCTTACAAGACTGCATTCGAATGCTGAATGGAAATGGATGTTTCTCATGGTCACCACTCATGATTCGGGATTTGAGTCCGCGAAGTGGTATTAAATTTATTAAGTAAGCGATAAAAAAGACTAAACACACAGAATCTCATCGCTTTTGACGGAGCAAGAACGAAACAATTTACAAAAGTAAATAATGGCCAATTTTTTTCTTTCATCCATTTAATATGAAAATGGTAAAGCTCTTACCGGTTGGAAATCACGCGTAGAACATTTGAGAGCGCGAATATTAATCGTGTCGACACGTATAGGAAGAAAAAGGAAAAAGATTTGTGTTGGGTCAGCGAGACCGTTGAGACGCGTTTTCTTCGGCACGTGGCCGTGATTCGCCTATATAGTTTAAAGAGTCATCTAGATTGAGAGCATGTGTACTCCCGTGATACAGCTCGTTTCGTTTTTCTCACCGCGTTCTCGTTAGAATGGCCTGTAGGCAAAATACTGCGCCCACTGTCGCACCGAGTGGATGGGCGTGCGTCCCGAGATAATCAATCTCGACCCTCTCGATGATAGATTCCATTATGTTCGGAGAGTAAGTCCGGTGGCACGCGCGTGGCTTTCGGCGATCAACGCTCGAGCGCGCTTGAAAAATAGTAGGACTATTAAGCTTTAACGAGGGTACGCGTAACACTCTAATTCACTTATACTTATATATTCTTCGGAATAACACGAATATACGGGATTTTACGGGATACGCAACACTCACCGTTCAATCGCGTATGTTGGAAATGCGCCCGAATATTCTTTGGAAACGCGACGAGGAAGATGGCGGTGTCGAGTGAAATTAACGATCGACAACTCGTAAACAAAATTATCGGAAAGACAGCAACGTGTGACAAAAAAATGATATCTCAATCGAGGATTCGTCGTTGATACGATTATCTATCTATAATAACGCGCGCGCGCGCGTTTCAGTTTATCATCTCGCCAAGCTTGGTGAAAGACAACCGCGGCGAACCGGTTAACGCATCTATCAATAAATTCTGCTCGTACACATATCGACATTCCGCGTTTAAGCGGCTATAAGCGCGCCGGGGACTTTTAAGCGCAGCGGCGAAGAGTCGTCAAAGCCTTCTCTCGTTATATCGACAAAACGTGTCTGCTCATTACGTTGACAGACAACGCCGACAGAAACGAACGCGACGGCGAACGCATATTCCGTGTGATCTGTCAGCTCAGACCCGGAACGGTATAACACGAGGGGCCGGATATACCGTATATACATAAATAAAATCGACGAGCGTTTTCCACCGCGAAGAGAGAGGATCTACCGCGTTCGCGAGAGACAGGATATCGCGTTAACGCGACGATTGCGGATGAAAACGACTCTCGTTCTCTCTCTTTCTCTTTCCATTTATTCATAAAGGGGACGGAGGTCCGTCGAGATAAAGGCAGGCGAAAACAGCCGGGGAATCGCGCAATGGAGAAGAGGACACAGAAGGACGGGAGATGGACAGAATAGGGAGTGAAAAAGGGAAAAAGGGAAAAGCGTGGCGTTGACAACAAGTTGCGTTCGGCGGTGAACGAGCGTCGCGTTTGTATTAAAAGCTTGCAAATTCGTCGCGGAGAAAGCTCTGTCCGGGATGCAAAAGAGAGCGATGACGAGATAAACGTCCCGAAGAGGGGGATAAAGGGGGGAGGGGACAGGCTGGTTAAGGGATGGGAAAAGCGGTGGAAATGCGGATACCCGGTAGCCGGCGGCGGAGCCGCTTTCCCCACTCATATTAACGCGAACGAGTATTTTTAATTATTACTTGCGAATGTGTGAACTGCGCGAACGACGAACGAAGACGCGCGATGAATATGAAATAATGCTGCGATTTTTTTTAAATTGAATCCCTCGCCCGTGAACGAAGCGAGCCGCCGCCGCCGCCGCCGCCGCCGCTCGCTCCCGCGACTGAATTTTAATTTTGTACGCGACGATATCCGGTCACGTGTAACATTAATTATACGCTCACGGGATTTTCTCATAAATGGAATTCGCGAAACGCTCAATTCGCGATGAACTTTCGCGGTTCTATGGCTTCGCGAAAGAAAGCGCGACGACGAATAAATGAACCTCTCCTCTAACGCGGACGTTCGGAATAGCGTGTATTTGCCCAGCTAATTTTTCACATATTTGTACTCCGCGTCCTACCGTTCGCCTCAATTGACTATATTCCCTTTCGAGCGAGTTGTCCCGCTGTGTACACGACAGAACAAATGTGCGCTCACGGCAAACGTTCTTGCGAGTTTCTCGGAAGTCCGAGACATAGCTACCAACTTGCAAAATACGCAGTCGTAGACAATATTTATCGTGCGCGCCTTCTTCGGAGATCTGTATTTGGTTTCCGCCGACGTTAAAAAAGTTGCGCCGCATCCTTTACTAAAAAGTTCTTTCTCTGTCCTGCGGTCCGTTATACCATATGTAAAAAGTATCTTTTAAACATAAATCGTGATACGTATATGCGTGCACGTGCGTACGTATGCGTGTATACGCGCGCGCGTCGCTCTTGTATCCTTGCATGCAATGATCGCTTTGACAAAGTATCCGTGAATAGCGCAGGATACGGTAGCAACGCGAGAAACATGGCTGCCGGTAATGGAGTTTACCTGGAACACTTATGCACGTAGACCACGCACGTGAACAAATGTATAGTGAATTGCTGATGTAGAGAGAGAGAGAGAGAGAGCCATGTAGCAAAAGTACCGCCCTCCGGAATTGCACTTCTGTTGCATCCTCGCTCCCCTCTCCCCTTTTCCGTTCGTATATATATTTCTTACATACGTCAAGATGGTCGTGTAATTACGAGACATTACGTGTATATATTTTTTATCAAAAATGTTTAATAGATAGACAAGTGTAACAGATATAGACACGCACTATATAAAAGTATTATAATAGTATATTATATATATATATATATATATATATATATGTACACGATTATATCGAAATAACTTTTGGATCATGTTATAACCGGTGTTTATACAAAGAATAAACCTACGACTCTCTTTTACATCGGTAATTGCGGGAGAGATGCTTGGTAATTTACCAGTAAACCTTCGGGCGTTTCTTTAGTCAGTCGAGGGTCCGAATCATTATTATCCGAGCAATAAAGGAATCCCTCGATCGCAACCTCGCTGCCCCCGGCGATATTCGTTAACTTCTAACGTAGTCGTATATCGAGGAGGAGAGCTGGTTTTTTTTTTTTTTTTTACGCAAATTTTGCGAAACGCTCGTCGAATTTTAAAAAGACAATGTCTTTATTATATCTGCTATAGACGATATATATATATATATATTCGATTATTTGCTAAAAATCTTAACCTTTCGAGAAAAGAAGCAATTTTTTTACTGGCTTTGCTTGTGTTTTTTTCACGCAGCGCGATTCCAGGACAAAATCGAAACGACTTAAAGTCAGGCTTAAAACAGTCCACGTTGCCTGACAGATCCCCGGGGGACACGCGACACTTTGGGTGGCCGGTCCCCCTCATCCGCCGCCGGATAATGGATTCTCGGGGCTACACCTTGGCATCGGTTATTTTAATCCGACGATTAAAAATGTCAGACACATGTTCGTGAAAGGCGCGATTTCGCACCGCGCAAGTTCGGAGGATTAGATCCCTCGTGGCTCGGACGCGACACGATCCGAAGAGTGGCTGCTCTCGGATCGTATAGCGCCGGACACCGCTATATGCCGCTCAATTTCAAGGATCGAGGGCTCTCTTCCCGCCACCCCGCGCAAAAGAACGCGACGACGTTCCCTCGATAAAATATTGATTTTATCGGGACGCTTTATTTGCAGAATTCTATTTCCGACAATCGGATAAGTAGCTTAATTCGTATTAATTTATCGAGACGAAGCAATGAAAATCGCGTTATTCGTAGAGTATAAATATCTCGAATGGAATAATATGCGCGCACAATGGAGAATCCCGTGAGAGATATTAGACCGGAGAGAGGATCACGATCGTTGTTAAGCGTGACTGTAAATTTGCGCTGTTGTCGATAACGCGTCTCGTCGCTACAGCTGTTAGGACCGTTTCGCTTTTCAGAAATTATGGATTCACGTTGTTCTCGAGTGACGTTCTCGCCGAAGAGACACGACCGCGCACAGGTGTACCGCTGCACGGATCGTATAATTCCCAAGGGGCGTTTGCGGGGGCGGAGTCCGCAAAGGAAATGCACAATTGGCGCACCACGTAAATGTGTACAATATACGTGCAAAAGGCGCCGCCATTAAAGTCGAAACGATATTATATACACGTGATGAAGTGCGACCGATAATGGCATGTCGAACGATACACCGTCGATGCAACAGCGTGTTCGGGTGATAACGATCACGACTCCGATTCTCTCCGATAAAATGGAAAATACGTGCGAAATTTTATTTTCTTTCCGCAACGCGTTAAATGCGTTCGGATAAAAACGAGATACGTGTTTGGCGTTAAATTATCTGTCAACTTTCGCGAGGAGACTTCCTATCTGCAAAGCAGGTAGGAGGGACGACGGTCCAGGGGAAATCTGAACCGCGGCGAGAAATGACTCGATACGTCCCGCTGCGTTCGCCAGATTCGCACGTGTGTTAACACGGCCGTTTCACACGCGCGTATACACGATTATGCTCATCTCACACCTGTCCACCGCTTTAGGTATTCGCCGAAGATGCGTTGCTGCTGGGGTACCGGCTAATTGGCTCGTCCCCTCGAAATTTCTCTTACACGCGTATTCGTTATCACTCTCGACGCAAGAGTATATTTCTTTCGCGCGAAAATGAGCGGAGCTATTGTTCTCGCGGTTAATAATAAAACGAGAGATTGCTGTGTCGAATAATAATCATGCCTCTTGTATCTTTCTGATACGCGAGGCACGATTATCGAGAATCTCTATCGGGCAACAAGAATCGACGACTTGCCGCTCTTGAAGCTTCAAGAGGTAGGAAGGAAGGGCGGAAGGTGGTTTTTTTTTTCTCGCCGCTGCAGATGCCTGGTTACTAATTAACGTGGCCGGACTATAAATCTGAAATTGATCGGTCCTCTTTTCGCCGGAAGGTGATTTGGGAACACGGTTGCCTGGACGCGTCCAACAGTTGGAATATTCAACAGCATCAATGGACAAATTTTCTCAGAACATCATGAATATCGAAAATGCATTTATACATATACATATATATATATATATATATATATTTCTCTTTCGTCCGCTGTATTACGGAAAGTAATTAAATAAATTTCCAATTAATATATATATATATATATATATCCAAGCTAACGTTATAATTTTTACCGATCGTTTACGTTGTCGACCACGATTACGATCGATTAAATAATGGAGATTAAAAGATACGCGTTATTAAAGACCGCGTTTCTTTTTCTTGCGAAGCGATAATGATGCGACAATGATGGCGCGAATAATTTTTTCGAGCACCTTGAGGAACGGGACGAAATAATCGTGGGCGCGAAACATAATTTTTCCGTCCGTCAAGCATCCCGGTGAGAAATCATCCCCGTCGAGTCTACCGCTTACCAGGTGTGAGAGATCGCGCGCGACTATAATTTATAATTCGCCGACCTGGTGTGTGAGTTATGGCGAGAGTAGGTTGCGTACTTAGCAATCTACTTCTCGTCATAACGCACCCACTCGCACAACACCCACGCCGCACTCTCTGTCTCTTCCTATAAAGCACATATTATATTCCGGTAACTCGCTCGGTAGCGTTCGCGCGTGGCATTATATCACGCGAACGTGCCCACGCGAGGCGTTTATCTTGCAGCGATGCATCGGATGCATCGGTACGTCGAATCGCATCGTGGGCTGAACACGCGTACAAGTATTAAGGGTCACGCTCGTTTTACGAGCGACTACTAGACGCGCGTTATTAAGCTTTACGATCTTTCGTTGTATCCAAATATCGTGCGAATCGAAAGCTTTTCGACGTTGATCAATCTGGATGGGAGGCGTCATAATTTGATTCTCGCGTACTCGATTGTACCGCTTGCCTAATCGAGATTTAATTCTCGCTAAGGTCGAGGATTTTTTATATTATCGCGAGCGAACTCGCCAGCCAGCCAGCTTTCTCGGCTCGCGCCGAGACACCGCGATCGCTATCCGCGGCATTCCCGAAACCGTGCGAGTGAGAATTCGCGGTGTAAAGGAATTTCTCTATCTCCTTCATTCTTTTTCTCTCGGGACGAGAGAACTGGCCGGGGGATATTTTTTTTAACTGCGCGACGATCCGGAAATCGCCGCGGGATTGTAATGGCGCTCGACGGCGCGATCCGGGAGAACATTCGCGCGCTTATCGGCGGATCGAGATGGGAATTTTTTTCGCGAAACACGTGTTAAAACATGCGATGAGGTTGCATATGTATCTACGTGACTCCAAGACGGCAGGATAAAAAGAAAAGAAGAGAAAAAGAGAATTCGAGAGAGGAGCAGACCGTGGTCGAAAAGCGAGTGAAGTAGCGAAATAAGTCGAAAAAAGACCAAGAGAGAGAAAGGGAGAGAGAGAGAGAGAAAGAACAGCAGATATCTAAAAGGGAAAAGAAAATGAAAGAGGCAAACGATACGCGAACTAGCCGGTAATGTACCGTTCTCACGCTAAAGCCATTCGCCTGCAGACATCGCCGTCGTAGGTAGGACAAGGAAGGGCGACGGTAGGATATATAAATACGTGGAAAGCGGGCAAAGGAAGGAAAATTGCGCGACACGATACCAGATAGAAAAGAACGGCACCACGTGCGCTATTGGCGGCCTATCCCGGATCCCGGTCGTGCGATATAAATAAAATCTCGTTTTTCTTTGACGGAAACAATAAGGAAGGAGATAGGTATATATATATATAAAGAGACGGAGTATCGAGAGAAAGAGAGAGCGGAGTTGCTTGCAGCGAAGAAGAAGCCGATGGCGCGTTCGCCACAATGCTATCTCACCAGCGGGATCGAATTGTCAAAGTTGGGACGAGCATATTTCGCGTGACCCCGTGGCAAAAGCAGTGGCGGGAATCGCCGGTTCAATTCCTCGGGAATACTTGGATATATTTGTCGTTGAGCTCACGATCGTGTATCGTGTACGTATATACGGAGACAACTCTCCTCACCTCTCGCTCTTGCCTCCTACTCTTCCCGTAGACCGCGGCTTTCCGCGTATGATCACCGTTCTCGGGTAAAGGCGCGAGAGGACGATGCTCTTTCACGATGGGATTCTACCGAATATAAATCTCGTCGCTCCAGGATCTAAAAACCTACTCTCAGCGCGACGCTAATATTAATCTATTCGAATCGTTGACGGAGAAACAGCGATAGAAATTATAGTTAAGATTCCACCGGGATCTCACGATCTTAAACATTTTGTCATATTACACGGTCATCGTGTACGGAAATGACTCAAGTTGATTATTTATTAGTTTACTCATATCTTCTACATTTTATACTCTCTTCAGAGATAGTCGGGATAGTCTCTTTCATATATACATATATACAGATTAGTATCCCATCTCATAGTTATTCCCCTCTAGCCGAACCGACATCGATCGTCGACTTGCCTGAATATGTAATCAAGGATCGTCTCGCGGAAATGTTAGCGGCGGTAGTATTCGACCATCCGCCGGCACCTTTACTACTCCGGAACGCACTTCCCCGAGTAAAGCACAATATATACATCGCGATATGTATCTGCCGTAAACCCATACTTAACAGCGTGTCGGGCCAGAGCTCGTTCCTGCAGGACGATGATCCTCTCTCCCTCTCTCTCATACTCCTCGTGATTTCTTTTATTTCGTTAATCTCTCTCTCTCTCTCTCTCTCTCTCTCTCTTTCTCTTACCGGATTCTATCGTTCTCATCTTCCCTCTTCTCCTCCTTTCCACGATCTTCTTCTACCGACTATCTTAAATACTCGGCGCTGCGTGTAAGAGCGTTAAAATACAAGCAACCGCTCGTCTCTCCCGTTCCCTTCGTACCTTAGGACGCGGTCGGAATTTCAATTCCGCGCGATTCGCAGCCGCTAAACGGCCGTCTATTTGCATGATAATTGTTGCATAGCCTATGAGATTCGCGCTACCAGCGTTGCTGCTCCAGATATCTCGTATAATGGACTACTCGCGCGATACTCGAATCTTTTTCTGAAATTCCATCTCTCCCCTCTTTGCATATCTCTCGCACGGTCTTACGAATGAGTTGAATCCGTTGAACATTTTATGTATTATTAATGCACAGAGCACATATATATATATATATATATATATATATATATATATATGGAATACATACAAAATATATATTTTTTTAATTCATGAAATAATTAGGGGCTGCGACGTTTTTTTTTTAAATAATATCTCGACGTTTGTCATCGTATAAACGTAACGAGGAACAATAATGACGTTTCGTCTGTCCGCTGACTCGCGCAATCGTAAATCAGTAATCTCGCGTAATAAATTGCGACCAAATACGGGGAACAATCGACATCCTGCGCACGACGAAGATAGCGCAGCACCTGCGTCATGCCCTCAACGTGGCCGCGAAAGAAGGCATTATGCCACGATGCTCGTTAAGCGAGTGTGCATCGCTTATCCTCCGTCCGAAATGTGCTTTACAAAATGCCAATAATTGGCCCAAAAATTCGGACCGCGCTTATCCGCGGCCTGCACCTGTCGTCGACGAAGCGTCGCCCCGTGCATGCAAATGTATGTGGACTGCTTCGCGTACGAAAGATCGATTGATACCTTGGATAAATTGCCGCGATAAACGAGGGTGCAACCCGTTCCGCGGGTTCCACGAGCTCTCTCTATTTTCGCGTTATGAAATTTTCGTGCAAGTTCGTAGACAAAACGTTTGTAGCATCCGCTCTCTCTTTCTCCCTCGATGTGTTTTATCTTCGATTTATCGCAATTGACTATATTTATTATAATTCACTTATTTTGATTTATTTTCAAAAAAAACACGCGAGGTATATAAATACTACGTTGTGTTCTCTCTTCGGAATAATAATACATTTTATTTCCGGATTGTCGACGAACGAAACTGCCGACACGGCGAACATCAATTTTGATAACGATTTACGAAGGAGCGGGGCGAAAGATACGCACCGGATGCTGGGAAAGCGAGGCAATTCTCGAAAGAGACGTCGGGTAAGCAATTTTCTTATCGGGGCGTCATTTCCGGTCGTTTATCTCACGAGTTGTAGTTAAGAAGGGACATTGATTAAAGGGCCATTTTAACTCCCGATAAAATACCTCGGCAATCGTCGTCGCGCACCGCCTTTCTCTCACTCTCTCCCCTTCCCCTCCCCTTTCGCCAACGAAGTCGTCCACCCCGGTTCCTCATCTCGCTCCTTTTGATTCAATTTACGAGTAGGATGGCATCGATAAAGGTACCCGATCTTATACTCAGTTCACCCCCTTCCCTTCCCTTCCCCTTCTTCCCGCCCCATCTTGCATCGTGGTATCTGTCTCCCTTGCCCATTCTCAAGTACCTGGATTCGCCTCCATTTCCTACCGCGAGTTGGCCGTGTTTCGCCTCCGTTTCTCCCGGTCTTCTTATTCCACCGTCTTTCCTCGCCTCGTTCTTATCTTACCAAGATCAAATCATTCGATTCTCCCTCCCGCGAGTCGAATGGCCATAATCGTCTTGCTATTACCTCGAGAGAAGAAGAGGGTCGTTCCTACTGCTATTTTCCCTTTCTGAACGTCGCAGAACCGGACGGTCATTTTACTTCACGCTGATACGACCGGTCAATAATAGTCCACTTTTGACAATGTACGAGGTGAAGAAAATCCCCCTGCCCTTTCCCCTCTTATACTTTCGGCAGAGAGATAGTGTAAAGTAACGACGTGATAAATTATAGATTTATCGCTACAATGTGTCGGAAAGCGCGACATTTCAAAATACTTGAACGGTAATATAAATCGTAATTCCTTCTATAAGAGAAATAGTATTAATTGAACTGTGTGTATGTGTGTGATGTCTGTTAATTTCTATTCCTGTTCCCTCTTGACTCTCCGCGCGTACAGAGCTTTACCGCGTAATACAATCTTTACGGCGATAAGGACGAATTTCAAATATATCGTCGCCGGAGAGACAAATCTCCGGGGAAATTTACATTTTAATAATAATGGCCGACTGTGCGTCAAATCGGCGAGCGGAGCTCGCGCCAAGGCGGAACGAGGAGCGGATAGGCTGGCGTCGACAAGACGCGACCCAAGTTTGATATTTCGCCGAAAAGTCCTCGCATTGTCTAAAAGTTGATGGCGTCACCCCAAGGAGGAAGATAACATCTGGTGCTGCCTCCATCAACAGCCTACTCTACCCCACGCCCCCGTTCGCGCAACCACCCCTATCCGCGGCGAGGAGCGAAGGAAACTCGTCTTCAATTATTCTTGTACTCGTCCTCCCTTCCCCGCTTCTCTTCCCTTCTCCTTCTTTCTTACACGCGCTTACCGCGCGTTGCCACCATCCGGTTCATCCGCCCGTTCCCTCTCAGAATCTCTTCAGAATCCAACCTCTTTCTTCGCTCGTTCCATCTGTCGCGCAGTTCTCGCGAACAACGAGTTTATGGAATTACGAGAGACAAAGCGGAATTTATTTGCATTCCCGAAAAACGTATATATATATATATATATATATATTGTTTGCGTGACTTAGGATGCGCGTAGATGTAATCGCTTTTCTCTTCAGATCTTCCGTTTTTTGCGACCGATATATTTATTATTTATTTGTCGCAAGAGAGATTAATGCGAGTCCTAATATTCTTTATTCCTCGGGACCTTCCGTCCGAATTGGTCCATGAAAATCGAGCAAGCGCTAATCCTATCAATCAAAATATATTAAAGCTCGGCCCGCCTTTAGGCCCCTTACCCTTCTTTTCTTCGCGACTTCACCCTTTTAATAAACTCTCGCCGGGAGCGAAAGGAGCGATTTAAAGAGTTTTCGCGGGAAAGGAGCAGGTTGCGAACGGGGAGGGTTTGCAAGAGCCGAGATCTCAGAGTCCGAACAGCTGGCCTTTGAGGGTGTCGTAACTATTTAATTCTAAAAGACATCGTTGCTCCTCTCGCTCGCACCTCAGCGCGCAACTCGATCCTCTTCTCTCTTTGCATCACAAAAGAACCGCAGGAAATTCCAATTCCCGTCGAACGTCACCTCGGGATCGTCGACGAACCGCCGGTGGCGGCCTTTGTTCGACGTTATTATTTTCGTATTAGCAAGAATCTGTACAATAAATGTATAAACGATCCTCGAACTATCGTATTTATCGATAAACACACTGGATACAAGTTTTCGATTAAATTTCCGCGAGAGAGAAGCGACATCGTATGAAATTTTCCGACATCAATTAAATCCTTTTTCCAATAATACGCCATGTAATTCTTTTTTTTTTGAAGAATTTCATATTTTATATATAAATTTTATCTTCCGTCTCAGTGCGCGTACGCGAACGATAACGTCAATAAATCTATAACAATGGCTGTAATCTGCCGACACGGAAGCGACGCACTAGTGGCGTTCACACGTGTAACGATCAGCAGGAGTCATATAAAACGCAAACACATTTTTCATAATTACGCATTGAACGGATGCGAAACGGATGCTGCGTATTTTTTTTTGGTGCCAGCGCGCGGGCACGCTGTTAGCGTTATACATTACACCGTTAAATATCATTTGCTAAATTAGCTTCATCTCGCTCCACGTGTAACTATAAATTATTCTATCTATTTCGATCTACGGAAGCTCTGACTTTCGTGTTCGGCGTGAATTAACCATAATATCGCGTCGACCGTTTGGTGAATTACGATTATCCTCCGCGCATTTTAAAATAATTGATATTTATTCTGTCAGGGGGGGGGGCCTCCCCACCCCTCCACTCCCCTCCTTTTCTCTTTCTCAACGCACGTGTGTGTGTGTGAAATATAGAAAATTTTAATTTTTCAAAGCATATAAATTATTATGTTCCATAATAGAAGCGTTCTATAATATTTCTCTTTGTCTCTCTGATATTCTGTGACAACTACGAAACACCCGACTGGATTTATTTCACGTGAAACATTCCGTATACCGATATGAAATATTGTATTTAGCTTGTCCTATTTTATCGTATTACAATGTATATTGCGCGAGGAGAGTGTTTTGTTACGAAGCAGCGGATAAAACATGGAAGAAGAAAGATGGAGATTTTTCAGGCGCAATATTCTGCTAAAAATGTCTTTCCAGTCCCTGAAAGGGGAAAAAAATAGCCTCGCGTGTTCTTACTTGACGCTCACATATTCGAGTACTATTCCATTTCGATCTCGCATTCTAATAAATGCCCAAGTACATCCGAGATATTTATCGTTCGCGATGAAATAACGTTACCGACATTATCCGCGTGTCGCGAGGAACTATATATCTATCTCGCGATATTGATCGAGATAAGATAACAATAGATCTAACATTTTTTTCTGCCTTTATCCGTCATTTCGAAACGTCGTCGCTGACGAAACATCTTTCGTCTACCGTCTCTCACCGTCTCGCCGTCTCTATTTTAGCTTTAAGGATGTCCTCCGAAAAACTGGTAAAGTGCAAGCTCTACAATGCTTGGTGGGTACAGGGTGTCCGACGTTCCTCCGGGGAGCGATCAATGATAGGCCGGGGGTACGAGTCACGTGACCTCGCCGCGGGGAGTTCGCGCAATGCATCACCAACCAACCACCCTCCCAGACCATCACCCTCCTCCACCCTCCTTCTGCCACGGCTCTCCACCCGAACCCCCGCCGTATATCCTCCGACTGCCTCCGTCATCCTCTCTTGCGCGCTCCCCTCCCCCTCGACACCCCGCAACACCCGTCCTAGCCAGCCGTCTCGTATCCTGCTACCCCACTCTTCACTTTTCATCCACCCTTCGCGCACACCCTCCAACCCCCTGGCACCGCCGCAGAGCTCGTTCGCCCGCCGCCGCCGCCGCCACCATCACCACGTTTCTCTGTACTCTTCACCGCGCAGACACGCTGGGAGTACTAAACGGGATTGTTGCTACGTTGCTCTTGGCGACCAGCAAGTGTCGCCGTCGTCGTCTTCGTCGAAGACGAAGACACCGCTCCGCCGTTCCCTCTCTCATCACCTTCTTGCCTCTCTCTCTCTCTCTCTCTCTCTCTCTCATCGCCCAGCTTGCTTTCCACCGATCGTTTCGGGAAATGGAAATGCTATTCCATCAACGGAATATTCTCATTTTTTTACATTTGATGATGCTCAATGATTAGGTTCGAGTCGGAATAATGCGCGTGAATTGATGGTCACGTGATTTGACGCTTCAGCTTTCTACGTTGACAAATGAGAGATCCCGCGGTGGAATTTCTTTGCCTTCGAGAAAGGAATGAGGAAATGAGATCGATATCGTTGCGCTTATTTAACGATCGGCTGATTTTAGTCGAACCGCGGGTTTTCTTCGCGTCCGTCGCGCCGCATAAGCTCTTTTTTTCCTTCCGCTTTTAAGAAAATTAAATTTCTACCACTCCGATATAAATTATTTGGTCCTCTCTGCCAGCAGATTTTTCTATCGACGTTTCCGCTTTCGAATATCAATTACGTTATTGCTCTTTTATATTATTATATTTTATCATTCCTTTTCAAATTCCTCGATTTAAAAATATATATATATATATGGAACTTAATTTGTCTACTCGACTAATTCTACGCGTAATTGCAGCGCAATTAACTAAGCGAAATTTTTTCACGATACACCGTCACGCGAATACGTCGCGGATGATATAAATATGTCGTCCGCTTCTTGCAGGATTCACTTTCCTAAATTGAATTGAAACTATTGCTTCGCGATACCGATATCCGAAGTCTCGAAATGGTTTCGCCATTGACCTACTTGCCGCAACGAAACCGATACAAGCGAATCGAGTGTAGCGCGTAATCCGACGTGACCTGCCCTAGTAAGAACATAAATGTTTCCACAAATTCCGTGAAACATCGACAAATGTAGTCGCAAGATTTATTTATGATTTCTTTTGTCGTGATTATTCTATTAATGTTAATTAACGTAACGTAGTAAGAATATTATATTTTGAAGCTCGACATTTCAGGTAAATGTCATATGACAAGAAGACAGGCGGTTATACACGTTCGTGCGAAAATATACGATATAGTTGGACGACTCTTGGGAAATCATGGTGTCCATTACTCACGACAGAGAGTCTCAAAAGAAAACAGAGAAACATTTCGTCGATCTGTCACCGAGCATACAGCGTGTTCGCGCTGTACAATTTTTAATTTGACAGATTCCTCGATCAACCTCTCTCTTCTCGCCGAATATTTTCTTATCAAAAAGCTTACCTCTCTCTCTCTCTCTCTCTCGCTTATGTTAAATAGTAAATAGTAAACACAAGTTTCTTCCTAATAATTTCTTGTCAAACGATATTAGCCGTCATCAAGTATAGCTGATTGACGACTTTACAGCGATTTTACTGTCGTCGTCTTATGTACGATCGCGTGCGTCGGTTGACAACGCCAATGTAAACAGCCCTTAGTGGCCGTAACACCGTGGCAGAATGCCGGCCCTTCGACCGGTAACCTACATTTTACGTGGTATGCTCGTTAACGACCCCGTCGGCCGCGCGATAACTTTAAGGTTACTGCCAAGTAACTTACATCCGAACACTTACGCCGTGAAACAACATTGCCACTGATTGCGAATGAAACAGCGAATGCGCGCTTGAGTTGGCGCGCGTAGAGAAAGAAAAGAAAATGTAGAGTAAATTTATTTCTCCCTCACTTTACCCGTGCGATAAAGGTGGAATTATTTCTACAAACTGCTCTCCGTTAATTACCCGCGTATATAGCTCGGGCGGGTAATCTAGATCCTGGCACCTGCCGGGCGAAATTCTGATAACGCCTAGTGTGAAATAACATTAACGCGGTACCATTATTATAGCGCCATTATGCCGCTGCTACACGAATAATATCATCAAATTGTATAGTAAATCACGATTGTAAAGGGAGAAAAATCGGATTTAAAAATTATATAAAAATATATTATTAACGTTATTTTATTCATAAAAAAATTATTTTTATATTGTTCTCCAATGATATCGTCATTATTCTCTCTTTCTCTCTCTCTTTCTCTCAAACGAAAGAAATATCTGACGTAATATTCGTGTTTATACAAGCTTCTGTATTTGTTTGTCTTTAGACACTTTCTCACAGCGCTTTGAGCGAAAAAGAGATACGATATGACGGATGGAAGTCTCTAATATCCAGTAAAGTCGGCGTGCAAACTAAGACGGAGGTACGAACACGTGGACGGATTATGGACGGTTGCGATGCGTGGTCCGCGTGCGCCCTTTCCCCCACCAACTCCCCCCACCCCCCGCTTCCCACCCATTCATCCCACCGTCCATCCCTCAGCGAGGTTTAGGCGCGTGCGAGCCGGATTTATGACCCCCATTATGACGTTGACGTATCGCCTTCGTGAGGGTGGCCTAAACCAAACCCAAGGCGAATCTAAGCCCTGTGTATCTAAGCCAACGGGTAGCCACAGGTCACCGCGACTGGTACGAGAATACTTGGGACTAATCCTGCGGTTCACCGTATATCTGCGATATCTCTAACTAATGATGAGTCTCATCCCTGTAACATTTGACTGGCATATAACACTTTTTTTTATCTTATCATATTTACTTTTTTTTTTTTTTTTTTTTTTAAAGAAAAGAATTGAACATTTTGCAAAGAAAAAAAATAAAAGAAATAAAAATGTTAAACGAAATTATATTCTTTGCGCTGCTAAGGGATATATCAAATACGAATATTTGTTATCGAGGAAATCGAGGATAAGAGGAGTCGTTTAAACGCGACGGAGCGCAGACGTATCCTTTCGGAAAGTGAAGAACATCGAATTTAAGGATCCCCGAAAACTGTCCACCGTACTGTACAAGCGACGCGCCACGAAAATTATTGTCATCTTCCGTTCCATAATGGTTGTCTAGCGCCGCAATAAAGCAATGAGGGGAATAGAGGGTGGGGTTGGATTTAAAGGGCGTGCGAACTCGCTTTTACGCGTCGGATGCGAAACCCCGATTCAATTTATATCCTTTGGCCGCGCGCTTCCTGCCTGCGGCGCGCACATCTTTCAGGATTGCACCACTTCGTCCACTTCCGGGGGATTCCAACTCCCGTCTCTCCCCTCTCTTTCTCTCTATGAAATACGACGATGATTCCATCGGTAGCGGGCGTCGCGACGATTTCTCGAAGGGAAACGCGTGGAAGGATGACGCAAATAAATCGCGTTGCAAAATGGACCGGGCGACGTTATAGCGGTCGACGTCACGCATCGGCGAGTGTCAAAACACCGTGGAGGAGTTCGCAGCTCTTAACTACGATGGATGCATTAAAGGGAACCGAGTTAATAGACAAACGAGATCGGCCGTTCAAAGGCGGCCATTTCCCCCTCAAGGAATTGTCAAAATATACGACGAAAGATAAATCGAATATACAACTGACGATAAGATCCCCCGATTGGCGGAACAGATGAAACAAATATCACATACGTGTCTTATTAGTATCCCTCCCTTTTTTTTTTAAATACTCTCTTAAATTCAGCAGGATTTTATTTTTCAGCAATAGCACAGCCGTATCTCTAGCGTATCGAAGATCGATTCTTTTTCCGAGCAAGACCGAGGTCTCGAATACGCGGTCTTGGGAAGCTCTACGAAGCTTTACATTGCCATATATATATATGTAACTATAAGAGTCGAGAGATAAACCGGCAGCGGTTATCTATCGAGGTTGAGGAAAGTATAGAGAGAGAGAGAGAGAGAGAGAGAGAGAGAAATAAAGGGATAAGAAGAAATAGGTAAATTCTGATACGGACGTACAGGAGAGGAGCGGAGTAAGAAAGATGGGACGAAAACATCGATTGCAGGGGCTTGTAACACCGCGGTACGAACAGAGGGATCAAGCCGAGCGATAAACCAAGCGGCCTGGAAAATGCCGGATCAACGGTACGATGTTTCAGCAAAAACTGTCTGGAATCGGAACAGCCCTGGCTCAGAGGGATGGGCGGGAAAGAGAGAGAGAGAGAGAGAGAGAGGCAAGAGTCGCTCGCTAGAGAACCGCGGAGCTCTTCTCGTGGTTTCTGCCTACGATCTCTGCCTCCCTCTCCCTCGGCGAGCGCTTATCATATATATATACATATACATATATACGTGAGTACATACTATGAATTTTGCGTTATGCCACCGTTCCATAGCCGCGCACGAGTCCCGACGGATTTATGAGAAAAGTAATATGAATTAAACTAACGTCTCTCTTCCTCTCTCCCTCTTCTCTCTCTATCTCTATCTCTGCGCTCTGGCTATGCATCGTGCTGTAAAAAAAAAGGACCTTTGGCCTCTGAAATCGAATTGAGGGTAATTCGCCGTAATAAAATATAACGAAGCTTCGCGGAACAGTTTGCATTGTTGTCGAAATAAAGTCAACATTAATTAATTATCCGCGGCAGTACATATATATATATATATATATATATATACTATATTGAATATTTTAATTAAATTCCGCTGCGGTGTATTAAACAAAAGTTCAATGATCGCGTCGGTTTAAAGACAAACGCTTATACTAGTGTAAAAATAAACTGTTCAAATATAGCATATTCGAAAAAAAAAAAAAAACGGATCTCTTCTCTAAAAATATTCCTATCCAAACGTATACTTCTAAAAAGCAATGTACAAATAATAATTGCAAGATACACGAGAGAAAATAAGAGATGGCCATCTATAAAAAAATACGTGAAACTTATACGAGGGATTAGAGTAGATAACTTATCGCACAACGATATTAATGAGCGCACGTAAGACTTTACTTAAGCATTTAACGTAATATTGGCTTTAATTATTATATAATATGTAATTTAACAAGATATATCGAATTAGATGGATGGTTTGTTTCAATTTCGACTAAACGCTTATTTATCAACTGATACAAAAGACAATGGAAGCTGACGCATACCGTTGTGAGATGGCAATGGCACCAGATAGAGGCAAAGTTACCGATCAACGTAACAACAATATCAAGGGCTGCACGATCATAAGCGTGGGAAACGTCAAAACGGCCGTACTGTTATTAGTTTAATCGCGCAGTACGTGAAATTTTTCCAGCTCGACGTATCCTTCAATCCGATTATGTAGTGATGCGTCGAACATGAAGACGATAGAGGGCAAAGTAGTAATGCTGGGATCGCAGGGTAAGTGCTGGTAGCGATACACAAAAACACGCGGCGATAAAATTTGCCTCGTGTTATCGTTATATAATACCGTAAATGGATGATCTCTATTGATATTTAGAAGGATCGAGTCCATGAACTTACAGACGCGATCACGCATCTCAAAGATTAGTCATCGCGTTATATTGTTTCCGAAGCATCTTTTGTTATGCATGGAGGTTAGGTGAACACGGGCATAAGCCCAATTTGAACCCGCTGCTTATTTATATTTATTACGAAATTAAATGTTGCGCGGTATCCGATATAATCGCCTGATCACGTTATGCGAATGAAATGTTCGCTTAAAATCTTTCGGATGAAATTAAAGATTTTTTTTCCTCTTTTTTTTTTTTTGTAGCCGCAAACTAATGGGAATCTATTGTCGATGCATGAATATATATGTTAACATATGCATATATTGTACAGATAATTATTGATCGCAAAAACGCTTAACATTCCGATGCGTTGTGAAGCCTATTCGATGACTATTTAATGAATTTACGATCGTTATTTTGACAATAGTTGAAGAAACAATCGTGCATATATTAGATGACGTAAATATAATTACGTATCGAGAAATGCTCCCTGGCCGTTGCTGATCTTTCTCTTTTACACTGTTGAGATTTTATATATTGAAAAACATTTTCATTCTTTCTAGAATTAAATCGTAACAGATCGTAAATGATATTTTTTTACATTTGGCATCAGACATCTGTTTGACGCAAGACGTAATTTTTATTTATATTAGAATGGATGGATGGAGGTCAAAATCCGCGAATGACACAATTCCCGATATATCATAGCGCATAATGATAATACGTAAAGCGCAAATTCTAGGGAATCTCATAATCAGCTTCTAACGTATATCTTTTTTTTTTATCGCAATCATATTTTACCCACGAACAAATACAATATTTGACTAATGACAATCAAATACCTACAGCACCGATGACAAGAATTAGAAAATATAAAAAAATAGTTTTTTCTCTAATCAAAGCTTTTTATTTATCAGTTGCGAGAGAAATAAAATGTTAAATACGAAATTATACGTATTAGATTAGAGCTATAATAGTATCTTTCGCGCATATTATCAATAAAATAGGAAAATCTCTTGGAAAATAATTCTAAGCAAAAATGCATTATCTTTTAAAATATATTGATCTTTTTACAACGATATATAAAATTTATCGCTGTATTTTATTATAATTACTGCGATGCAACTATATCGTTTTAACAAAGTTTTATTTTTTTATTTAATAACAATTATTATAATAATGATTTGATAAAAAAAAATAAAAATAAATAAAAGTCGATGTAATTGATTACGCGACGAACATACATCTATTTAAATTTTTTAAGATTATAGTATAAAAATTCGATTCGTGCATTCGTTCAAATCACACACTATCAGATAAGGAGATCAATTTTTTTTTTTTGCATATATAGAACAAAGTTCGATATGTATATGTATGCCACACGTACGAAATGATAGTATTAATATTGAACAATTGTATACGCAAGTGTTTATTGATATAAAAATCGCCATATTATTTTCAGGTGTTGGCAAAACGAGTTTGATCGGGCGTTACGTGGGAAACTTTGAGCACGCAAGTCCGACGATAGGGGCATCTTTCTTCAACTGCAAGCTCAATTTAGGGGATACAAAGATAAAATTGCATGTACGATCGTAAAAGAAAAAAGATACATCGTATCTTTATATTTTGACATTAATATTTAACGAATAATAGAAAAATTTTATGTATCGGATTAATAGGAGTCGAATTAATAGCGACGAGATCGTCAAATCAATTGTCACTCGTGTTATCTTTTCTATTAACCCCTGACCTTTCGATCCGTCTATTCTTCGACTATCTCCGTATCGTTATCACGCCTTTCACAACGCAAATTAAAAATTCACGCTTTATCCAATTGCTACTTATTAAAATTGCTTATAAAACCGTTCGGATCGATCTAAAGAATTGAAAGCTACTCTTTTTTTTACGCAGGTATGGGACACGGCTGGCCAGGAGAGATTCCGCTCCATGGCACCGATGTACTACAGAAACGCCAATGCGGCTATGCTGGTGTTCGACCTCACGCAGTACAACACTTTCGTCGCGATCAAGGGTTGGGTAAAGGAGCTACAGCAGAACGTGGAAGAAACGATGGTGCTGACCGTGATCGGTAACAAATCCGACCTGCATCAGCGGCAGGTCGACGGTGAGGAGGGTCGGAAGTACGCCACGTCGATTGGTGCTACATATCACGAGATATCAGTGTTGCATAACGAGGGAGTGGAAACCGTTTTTCTGGCCATCGCTAAGGGTTTACTGAGAGTGGCATCGAACAATATGGACATCATCACTCTCAAGATTTCCGACTCGAATAGCTTTTTTAACGGCGACGGCATGCCGCTCACACCCTCCATCGAGGAGAGCCCGCAGAACACTAGTATCGCGCATGGTATACTCGAGAAACCGTTCACCTGTTGTTAAATTCGAGCTCAACAACAACAATAGAAATTAAGAAAAGATTGTAAGCCTTGCCGAGACGAGTCCGCGTTAACGCCCGACGATTTTGCGTTGCGCCGACGAATTCTTAAAATGTTATTCGCCGATGCTGACGAGTAATTTTTCTTTTTCGACAGCATTAATTACGTTAACGAACCACAAACAAAAATTCCCCCCTAAAAAAAAAAAAAAAAAAAAAAAAAGTTTTATGCCATTTTCGAGATGCAAGATGTAAATAACGATCTGTTCTTCCACGCAGCTTCGATCCTAGTACGATTAGTCATATCACACTTATGATGACAGCGTTCTTGTCGATTTATCGCGGGCGTTAAGTCGACGATATCAAAATATTATCAAACAAGATTGTAACGTTAAAGTAAAGGAAGTTATATATAAAATTCGATCTTTCTATAAACGGGTACCAAGAGAGGCAAAAAGTAATACATATGTTGTTGCGTATTGAATTTATATGTAAATGAGATCTCGTAGAAATTTAATGTGATACGTTAATTCGTGTCAAAGTGATTAGGCTCGTGACGAGTTATAAGCCAGAAAATGTACCGTTGTACACAAGGCTGTAAGCTCAACTCGTTGACTAATAACTTTTGCAAGCTGTATGCAATCTTCTCTGATTAGATAAGTTTTGATATGTACTAATTCTATTTCATAAGATATGATCGTCGAAATGCGTGAGAAATTTATGCAAAATCGATTAATGCATATATGACGATCGTATAACTTGCCGTTAGAAAGCGAATCTTCGCAAACTACAACTAATTATTATTATGCTTAACCTTATTTTTATTACATTACTCTATTTATTAATTTTATACTAAAATCAACAGTATTTTGCATCTATGTGCAAATTTATTTATAAACGGAATAGAATAGATTTATTATAATACTATTTTTTTTTTTTTGTCGAAGACTGTGCAAATATTTTTCTTTTTTCTATGCAAAGACGATGAATTATTTTACGTATGTTTAGGAAAACTTTCAATACTTTGTCATTTTTATTTTCGCACATATTGTGATACGCATATTCACGCACCTCGTCGATCACAAAGTGTTTATATATAAACTTTTTATATTCAATGAAGATAAATATGTTTGTAATAAAAAAATGTAAAATGTAATTTAAATAATCTATATCTTTTCCACTTCTGTTACTATTTGTTAATGTAGCATACACAGATTCTATTATATTTAAAAAGTATTCATTTTGAATAATATTTTCATATTTTATATATATGTATAAAATATAATATATAATAATAATTACAATTATTATCAATATTATTAAGAAATATATAAAATATATATTTTATATATTTCTTAATAATATTGATAATAATTGTAATTATTATTATATGTTATATTTTTTTCCTTATATATAAAATATGAAAATATTATTCAAAATGAATACTTTTTAAATATAATAGAATCTGTGTATGCTACATTAACAAATAATTATAATAATAATAATAATAATAATAATTATTATTATTATTATTATTACTAATATTAAATGCATATATAAAAATAAACTGATACTATGTATCATATTGTCCTACATAGTCAAGATGAGATGCGTTTGTTCGAGATCCGAAAAGCTGCACCTCCTCGGGAAATCTCCTCGTCGCGCTACGACGGAGAGCGATAATCGCACAATGACTCATTCTCACTCCAGGCCGGGCCTCGCGGAGCGTGACGTCCCAGCTTTGTCTACGAGTATAACTCGGCTCATTTTTGTTATGTAAGCGCTCGTTTACTTATGTATCTAGGCCCATTAGAAGACCGCGGTGGCGTCTTCGAAACCGATGCGTAATGGAAAGACGCGCTCTACGCTCAGGGTCGCCCGCGCGTGCGAGAGTCAAGGAATTTGGTAACTCGCGTGTTCTCGCTAGCGTGATTCGAACTACGCGTGACATGAAAGAGATAAAAGGATTCCAAGTTCACGCAACGCGAAGGATCCAATGATCGAGCAGAAAAACATCCGCGCGCGCGCTGACACGAAGAAAGAACATAAGAAAAGAATTGGGAAGTCGCGTTTAAAAAAAAGAAAAAATATTATTTTATGGAAAAGAGATACCGTGTTACGCTATTGCAAATATTTGCAATAGATATCGAACAGTAAATTCGTTTAATCAATTATTCGTTATATTCCTTGAATCAGCATTATACACGTGTACGTATCCAGCTAAATCGCTAAACTTCAGAACCGGAAAGATTCGAAGATGCGAGAACCGTTAGGCTATAATAGCCTAGAGCTGTTAGTTCCTGAAATATAATTGTAAGATAGGTGTAATCCCGAAGATGCGATTATAAGCGCGAGTAAAAGCGGAATCAAACGGCACTTCTGTTCTTCAATAGCGGGAGGATTGATTAGCGTATCGCGCGAGCGCGAGCGTAATGAAATTTTATTACCGTTTAAAGACAATAGGCAGTAAAGCGGCATCCGTCATTGGCCAATTGCAATTCCCATTGCAAAACGTACATCCCGATCGTTTAACGCGAGGGAAACCAGCGTGTTGAGATTTTACACGCCCTTTTCGACACGCTCGCGACGCAAGAAAATTGTTTTCCAGGTCCTTGACATGCGTGCGCGGGCGAGATAACTTGAATTTCGCGCTTTGCCAAACGGCAAGAATTTCATCTCGTCGTGCCGTTGCAACAGGTTGCATTTTCACTTTCCTCTTCGTAACAATCGCGCTTTTTCGAATGAGATAATCGGCGATTTTTTTGATGAGGCAATGCATCAATTAAAAAAAAAATAAATAAATAAAAAAACCGTTAATTATATAAAATCAAAAACAGCAGAAATGAAAACTGTACAAAAAAAGCTTGTAAACTTGTTTTTTTTTTTCCGTATTAAGAAATGACTCTATGTAACAGTTTATATTGTATTTTGAAGCACCTTATTATGTAAAATATTTAAAATAATAAATCCTTATGATAGCCATTGGATGATAGACAATGACGCTTACGAATCTCCTGATGGGAATAATAGGACATTGCAACGAGTTTTTCTTTCCTCATCTGAATCCGTATATACGATATCGTGGATGATCTACGTAAGTGCGCACGAGAAGGATACACAAATTCAGTTTCGTAATATTACGATCTGCTCCGTTCGTCGGAGTGTGTTAATTAAACGCAGACGCGAAACTGCAAAGCGAGGTAAAAAAAGAGAGGCGAGAGATTCGCGTGCGCGCTGATCCTGCGAGCGAGCACGAGCTCCTTTGAGCGTGCAAGCGTCACACGGAGAAGCGAGTAGGAGAAGAGGACGAGAAAAAAGAGCGGCGGGCACACAAAAGCGGAGGAAGCAGAAGAAGACGATCGTAACTCCGGGCCCTCCGGGCTGTATAAGACAATGATACAGTTACACGATGCTCTCAGTTGTGAGCCAATCGTAAGAGATACGGCACGGAGAGAGGATCATACGTGAAAGTATAATGAACCGCGGCAAGGACGAGTACGTTAATTAGGCGCCCGGCCCCGGCGTAATTAAATAGGCGAACGCTCGTTAATACCGCCGGAAAAGAGATCGCCAAATGACAGGGTCGCAAATCGATGGGAAGTATCGATCGAGGTAATGAGCGAAGAACGTCTTTCTTATACAGTGATAAAAGAGAAGAATCTTTCGTGTGTGATAAAAATTATTTTTTGTGCCAACATAACATTGACATGACGCGCGCGTTGAGTTTTCACGATTTTTCTTGAAATACAATTTATTACACGGTTGGGAAAAATTGCTGACGGTAATTCGTAGATCGCGGATAGGGCAAGACGTCAAGACAACGGTTAGAAAGTAATCATTAAAAAGCATTTTAATCAAGAGAGTATAAGACAAGATTAATTGAAACATAAATATTACCAAGCAAGAGTAAATAAAGACGATCGTGTCACGATAACACGCGCGAGAATAGTGAGAACAATTTTGATGAAAATTAAACGTGGAAGCAGGAAATTATACAATATAGGCATCATGTGAAGTGAATATTCTTAAAGCGCGAAGAATCTCTATTAGCAGCAATGGAGGAACATCGTCAGCGGGGATTTCTCGTTTTCATCATTTGTTTCCTGCGATCGTCTCAAGTATCGCATTCCAGTGGTCTCACAATTGATAATCAACTTGTAATCATCGCAAATGGTGAGTGACAACGGTCGATCGGTATACCGAATACGATGATTAATACGGTGATAATTACATAATTACAGATTGCTATACAAGAGTGGCTATCGGATTTAAATTACCGGACATGGACATCTTCTCCAGCGTCGCGGTTGGCAGCATTTCGGAATGCGAGGACGAATGTTCAAAGAGAAGGAATTCCTGTAACGCGTTTGCTTTCGGGTAAACGATAAATGTCAAACGACATAAATTCAAAGAACTCGTAATCACAATATAAGAAAAACTAAAATATAAAAAATTAAATATAATAAAAATAGAATTATATAAATTATATAAATGATCTATAATACAGTATATATTAACTCTCTCTGTAAATATTTTTCTATTGATATATAGGGTCGGTATCAAAGGTAACGGGACATGTGCGCTGAGTAGAGAAATACCGAAACCCGAAGAACTGCAAACTCACGCCGATTACGACGTCTATGTGAGAAGTCAACGCTCGTTACATTGCGAACCGGATCGACTCTACGAGATGAGAAGCGGTGGCATCGGGCGGGAAAGAGGAAACGAGACAAAGTCGACCATGATATTCGGTAGCGGCCTTTCGGATCCGACAGTACCAAGTATCCTGTCATCTTCGAGGTACAATTGTCCGATTATTAATTTCCCGCCATTAGCATTTCTATTGTTCGCTCTTATCTAACGTCGTGAGATAAATATTTCTCACGGAAATAAGAGGGAAATGTTTATATTTTACGAAAAAGTGCACGTCTCATGGATATACATTAAGTTTCAATGTACTTCATTAATGCGTTCTCTTGTAGTAGATTGTCAAAATACACACATACATATTCATATTTCAAAAAAGATTTCTTTGAAAATGAATGATCGAGTATCATAATTTAAGTTTCAGATTTTCTTTTAACTTTTATACATTTTAAATAAGCTATAGAATTTTTGACTAACGTAATTAATTACGATATGACTTTGTGCGACTTTCAACACCTGAAGAATCGTGGGAAGCACGATGCATAGCGTCGCCAATGATCCTTCGTACCAACAAGGATACGTGCGTTCCTTGGACGACGAGCGCCGGATCTCCGATATCCTCGGAAACCGAAATCCGATGCCACCGGCGAGCGGTCCTTTCGGCAACGTAGATATCGATAATGATCTGTCGATGTATCCGAATCGAAAATCGGCGTTCGGTCAACGAATACATTTCGATTCAAATTACGATCGCCCAGAATTTGGCCGACCTTTCTTTCGAAATTCTCTCGCCGATATCAACTATTTAAATTTCGAATCAAACTCGGACAATGATCTTCGCTCATATAAACCTCACGCTATCCACAACGGGCTCCTCAAAGTTTTTTCGAGACCCGTGTTCGTCCACGACGAAGCGTCAAAGAGCAAATCTACGGCAGACCTCAAATTTTGGATCGATCGCGTTCCGACGAAAGATCGAGGTACGTTTACAAATCGTCAACATCAGAGTCAAGGATTTTTCAATAATGTGCATAAAAATCACGGGACAATCGCGCGACTGAACGAATTAGTCGCGGGAAGTTATGATATCGATAAAATATCCCGTCCGACTCTCGCTAATTCTTACAATCTCGGAATTGATGGGGCAAAAATTTCAACTGCAAGATTCGAGGACACTTCTGACATCCGGAATCCAGGATCGTTGATATTTCGCGGCTTTGGTACAACGATCATCGATAAATGTGAGTAGTCCAATTTCTCGCGAGTTATCTATTTTTCTATTTTTCTTAAGATAAACTCTCCCGCGTTTCCGTCCCCTTTCGCAAATGCCATTCGAATTAATCTGCGCGTGTAATGTGTAAGCTTTAACGTGCAATTTTCTTCAGCACCTCGAGAAACGGAAACGCGAATCTCCGTCTTTAACGAGGCGTAATACGAAAGAGCGGAGGCACATATCTTCGGCCGGTTGTCGCTTGCGCTTACTTCGCGTACGATGCATATGTGAGGCGCAACCTCATTTTTTTTCTACGCAGCAATCATACGATTGCATTAAATGTGCTAGCACCGTGTTCCGCGAGTCGATCATTACCCTCTTACGTAAAATATTGACATTAAAAGATACGACATTCGCGTTTCATTATTTAATTAATTTTCTCTTTGGACATAAAGTTGCTACGTATTTAAGATTCTCGCACCTTATGTCATCGATATAATATATTATCACAATTAAATTATCATATCTGGTTTCTTCTCAATTACTTTCACGCAACGACTTCGCAAGTATAATATTTTCTAGATATGTATTTTCAACAAATTGATAAAACAGTTCAGCGAAAAATAAATTCTTGTCTTTTTAAACTCGAGGACAAGGCTAATCACTTTTCGAAATATTTTTCACAATAACAAATAGTTCTTAATTATATTTATTTAAATTTAAAGATTCTTTTTAAATCGCTGAGTCTAATGTCAAAATTGATGAATTCAAATTGTATACATAAATGTTTGCACGTACGTATAAACTTTTGCAAAAATCCAAACATTTTTTTTATTTTCACATTCATATTAAAATTCCGTCATATTAAATTTGTCCAATGCTCTAAGAAAATGCTCGCAAGAAAACCTATAAATATTTCATTAATTATAGTAAACACAAGAAATTCCTTTTTGGAGCTAAAAACACTAATAGCATAATTTTAATTTTGATTAAAATTCTTATACCGCACTTGATAATATGACAGAATACATTAAAAATTCTTGCATTTATATTCCATTAAATAATATTAAATAATTATAATATATTATATAAAATCATATATTTATTATTATAATTATTGCTTTATCTTTAATTGCAAATTTTGTCAAAGTTATAATGTGATGGAATAATTTGAGATCCGGAATCATATACAGCGACAAAAAAGTTACGGAGAACGACTAGTCTTATTCTTGTATTTTTTTTTTTTTTTTTTATATTTCATTGAAACCAAAGATAATAGAGGATAAAATTCGGAAAGTTCTATCAGACTGTTGCATCACGTGAATTGATCGTTCAGTTTGTTACCCCGTGACATCAATTGACTCAATTACTTGGTCGTCGCAGTGAGTCGGCACTGTTTATCGAGCCACGTTCATCTGCAAACTGCCGATTGACAAATGCGAACGGCATTGACACAGATTTTAAACCGTATGCGAATTAGCTCGTTGCATCCGTTGACTTCCGGCGTTAGCCACCGCTCTTATCGCTTAGCTTTCGCATATCTTTCCAACTGCAACGTAACTGAATCCGCGGATTATTAGATAATAAAATAAAAATTCAATGTTTTTTTTTTTATGGAAACAGTGATTAAAAGAAAAATATATCAGCTATTTTCTTCTTTTTTTTTTGTGCAAAATTTGTCGTTCGAACAATGACCGACTAAAGGAAATTCGATGACTTTTCGCGATTGTGCCACCACAGAACAGAAATGACAAATTGCACAAGAAAAAAAAAAGAAAAAAAAGTAAATGTCGAGACGTTACAGGACGCCTGACATCCGGTTCGCGTGATCCATAAGCATAAGACGCTTTTACTTTCGACAGTCCCTTTTATTCCTGCCCCGGCTTCAAATTGCGCGTAACCTGTCCGTTACTTTGAATCAGGAATTGTCGCAATCGATCAGACGCGCCGTCGATTACGACACAATTTATAAAATTTTATTTAAAAATTTTTTTTTTTTGGACAACTGACAAAATACTGACAACGGTAGCAGTAATTATATTTAGACGGAAGTATACGGCTTTACTAAAGTTATAATGCCACATTAACAGCTACGCTGGCTGAAATAATTGAGATAATTGTGACCCTGGCGAATCTTGAAGGACAATATATCCCTTCTAAAATGATGTCACTTCTCTTTGTTATTTCTTGGCACAAAAATACTTTTAACGACAGAAAAATGCAAATGATTCCGGCAGTTGGTTTCCGAACAGAGATCTTACAGCGAACAAATAACAATCTCTTATACAGCTTGCTTGATTAAAAAAAAAAAAAAGCCAAAAAGATTAGTAGAATATATTAAACAATTTTACTATAGAATATATGTGTATGTATGACAGTTCCTTTAGATTAAAAATCGATTAAGTATCAGTTAAATCCAAGGAATAATAATAATGTGAAAGAGTGAATTTTAAGTATCGTTATAAAAGTATAAACACTTGCAGAGTCATGTCTCGATTAAAGATTTACATCCTGTAATTACTAAAAAGCGATTCAAGCGACGTCGAGTGAATCAATTCAACTCAATCGTATATACGCAAAGTACCGAATAACGCCGCTCGGCAAAAGAATGAAACGCTCGCGTGTCCATGAGCCAAAGAAAAATAATAGTAAGCGGAATCATTAATGATCATGTAACGCGATGAAATCCCTCCCCCGACGTGCGAGCGCACACACAGTTCCTCCCACTATCCTCGCGGAAACGTTCACTTTTCTATAAAACGATGCGAGCCTGTAATTTCTCCGTTACTTTTTGCGCCGATTTTCAGTTTGCGCCATTTTTCGCGCGAACGTGCCAACGGAGGCAAGAAAATTTGGGAAGCGAACATTTAAATTCGAAGACTAACATTTTCTCGGGGGATAACAAAATGGCTGCGTCTTGTCGCGATTCGTGGTATATCGCCGGAATAAATCGCGGCTCGAAAGAAAATTCGAAACGCTGAGGAAACGCCGCGTCGCCTCTCTCGCCGATCACGGATGGTACATGGAATTCGGTAAAGCGATTCGTCGATCGAACGCGAATAGAATCATGTCGACACGACGACGATGGTTGTGGATTTTCGTGTTAGCCGTGATCATTCGGCGAGCCACGTCGGACTCGATCGTTATAGTGGAGGATGAGTGCTCGCGTAAGTTTCGCGGAAAAAAAAAAAATATATATATCTGTAGAAAGTGCATTGAAATTCTCTTTTATTATGTAGCATGCTACAGAAGACTGCTGTCCGGCAAGAAGAGCTTGGAACTGTATGTCAGACGCGCCGTCAAGTGCGAAAACATCGAAGATTGCCATCGCGCGTGCGACTACGAGAAGTTTTTCATTTGCGAGGGTTTTAATTATAGGTAATTTTTTAAATCTCTTCTGAGGATTTTTAAAAATTTAAAACAATTAATTTATGTGTATAATTCGTACATAATTATGATTTTTATTATAAATATTTATGATTTATTATAGATATTCTTATTACAAATCTTTTATTGTATATATATATATATATATATATATATGAAACTATTTCAATGGAAAAATTATGTAATTCTTCGGAATGATACAATTTTTATCAAAATTTTTTTCTGATGATAGAATTCCCTTGAGGAATTTTGATTTTCTACAATTTTTAATTAGACATCCACATCTCAGTAAATTCCTGTTGCAAGATAAGAAAAAATAATCTGCATAACAGTTAACAACAATTATTTACACTTGGAATCTTTCCACGATTTTACGTTATTTTTATATATATGCGTGTGTATATATATATATATATATATGTATATGTAGAGTACCTATCATCAAACGTACACGCGAAATACAATACGTGCATATGCATGACCCATCGTGCGATTGCATCACGGACAATTTGATCGCGCTACAATCTGTGACACGCTTCTCCGTTGAGAGGAACTATCACGCACGAGTGTCGGAAAAGTTCTTTTTTTCCAGCACTCAAGCAACACACATAAAAAAAAAAACAAAAAAAAAACAAAAAAAAACGTTACAACTGATAATAATAAATGATTCCAATTAATGAATTTATTTGTTGCCAAATAATTGCAATTTTGTGCAAAAAGACGCATGGGACATGGGACGAGAGGGATGTGCGAGATGACATCGGTGCCTAATTCTCGCATGGACTTCCACCGAGACTTTGTATCGGATCCTCAATGTGATTATTACGAGAAGGATCCGAATTGCGTGAGAAACGCGCCCGGCACGCGACCATCCTACTGGAATCAACCATCTACACCTAGTCAATCCTATGGTCCACCTTCCGGTCCTCCTAACGAAAGACCAGATACAAGGTACGCCATAATTAAAAATTTACATGTCGATAAAACTATCTTATATTACGATATCAAAGTCGAACAGTGCAAGTAGTATCAGTTTTTATGAAATACAATTGTCGATAAATTCATTTGCATTCGTTTATATAATTATTCGTGAGACTCGTTAACACGTGCCGTTTTATACAAATAAAATTAATCTCATTTTTAATCTACACGAATCTAACGCAAGACCCTACGCCCCGGATCGATACCCCCTGGAGGAAGCGCCGCGGCCCTTGGATTACGATCGACGTCCATCAAACGAGATTCCGCGACCGTTCGATTACGGAGATCATCGACGGCCGCCGATAATTTATGGGCATCCTCATCACGGACAATACGACGATACGTTTGATCGGAGAAGTTATGTCAATAATCAAGGTCATACTGAATATTCAGGAACGAGATGGGAAGATTCAATTGGCTATGGTGGCCGATTACCATCTAGACGACCCGCTCACAGAAAACCATCGTGGACGCGGTATCCGAATAGACGAATCGATCATGGACCACCTCGAGACATAGGTAATATTTCAAGCGTTTAGATATAAATCTGAAAGAGACTGTCGTCTCGTTGCAAAGAAAAATTATCACGCGTGTTTTTACATATCTATCGTAACGTAGGTACAAACGAAATCGGACCGTACTTGCCGGATTATCGGAAGGATCCTACTCGCGACTGGGGTACTTACGGTAGCTCTTACGGCTACGACACGAATTACGCGGGCAAGTTGGACGTATCGAAGTATCATCCGAAACCGCCGCAGCCAAAACCACCGCCACCGCCGCCGCCCCATCCTTACGAGAACGATCACTTTTACGGTGATTTTTATAATTACGGCGGTGCATTCGGATATGGCGATAATTACATACCAGCCGATCAGGATCCGCTTTACGGCGGTACCGGCAAGACCGAGGAGTGCTCCGTCCGAGCCGGTGCGGGATTCAAACTTAGCAAAGCTGTCATTCGGAAGACTTATCTCACGTCGAATTTAGATCAATGCGAAGGTCTGTGCCTTAACGAGAAGAGTTACATCTGCATGAGCTTCAGTTACAGGTACATCTTAATAATTCTAATAATAGAAAAATAGTATATAATTGCCTTGAATTATATGTATAAAATTTCATATTAATAAAATTTAATATATATATATATATATATATGTATTATTAAAATTTAAATTAAAATAATTAATATATATATATATATTAATTTAATATAAATTATTCTGATGTGTTAATTGGATAGGTACAATGTAGCAGCCACGGATCCTACGGACAATTGTCTTCTTAGCGACGTTTTGTACAAAGATCTGAATTTTTACATCGATCTCGAACCAGATCGCGATTACGATATTTATGCGACAATCGTCAACTCAAGAACGTGCGGCACGAGAAGGGAACCGAGTCCACATCCTCCGGATGGTATACATATATGTGTATATACGATTTAATTTTCACTGAAAGAATTTACTATAACTATTAATTAATTTTTATCTAAATGCAATTTGAAAATATAATTCGCAATATGTATTTTTTTTTATTTCCTAAATTTTGATTAGACGATGAATAAAGCTGACTTTCAGACAATGCAATTTATTGCCCCGATTGCGTTACCATACGTTGTACGTTCCGCTTTGTGTTTCCGGTAACAACTAAAATTGACAGGCAACTATAAGTCGTCTCTCTCTCTCGCGTGTTTTATTCAATAGGATTCGCGATACGCGCACAGTCAGACGAGGAGTTTTTTTTTTTTTTATGAAACTTTTCTAGAATGTTTTTGGAGGGTCAGAAGCGGATTCGGAATGCCGGCGGACGTTGTTAGAAAATCAATAATAGTCAACAATCTAGGAGAGTGTCAAGTGGCGTGCACGTTAGCGCAAGACTTCACGTGCAGAAGTTTCGCGTTCAAGTAAGCTTCGCGTTATTCGAATAATAATTTTTCACGCGCAAAACCGATAGCGACGATAATGGAGTAATTTATTTATACATATATTATAGCGCGCCATCATTCTCCAATTTGTACGGTGAAATATTTCAGGTACGGATTAGAACAAGATCGATCCGATATTCCGATTAATTGTTATCTAAGTGATTGGCCGTCGCAGGATATCAATCCTGTTCATATGCCGGATATGGACGGCGCGGAATTATATGAAAAGGGGAGTTTCGGCAGGGGATGTGAACCGTACGCCGTACCATTTTTTAATATTAAACAATTCAATAGCAAGCAATCTCCGCAAGGTACAGATGAAGGTATACATGCGAGAATATATCGATCTCTACTAGTCGATTGCAAAAAATATTTTAATATATAAATTATAATTAAAATAATATTTATATCATTTAAATAATATATAACTCTCTGTCTTAAATTTTCATAAATATATCTTTTGCAGTTTGTTACTCTGGATATACCAAGCCATGCAAATTGACTCCTTACGCTGTGCTTCTGGCAACGTACGTAAATTCGGAACAAGATTGTCGACAGAAATGCTCGAGGATGAGAGAAACTGATTCTATTCCCTGCATGTCTTATAGTTACAAGTGAGTATATATGAAATAAGCTTTCGAATGCTAAAATGCACATATAATTATTATATAATTGATATTTATAATATATAATTGAGATCATAATAAAATTTTGAAACGCGATTAAATAAAATTAATAATAAGGGGCAATATATTTTTTTATTATAAGATTTCGAAAATATGAATAATGCTTAAGTTAATTTGCCTTTTTATTAATGCACGTTAATTTCCTTCGATTTTTAGACTCACTACGCACGGCACGGAAGAAAATTGTTTGCTTAGTGACGTACCTATAAGAGACTTGCGACTAGGTCTAGATTACATCTACGATAACAATCACGTTCTATATGCGTGGAAGGATCTCGATCCTTATTGCGCGATCACCGGTTATTCTATCGATAACGATCACGTGTTTGGCGGACAGAGTCCTTTAAGACCGCTACTTCCGGGCCCCACACGACCCGACTTTACTCAAGAAGCCGGTTATCCAAACGTGAGACCTGACGATACGTATCCGGATCCGAGACCTTACTTCAAACCAGGGAGTTATCATCACGGCGAGAGACCGTTCGATCCTGATAAGCCTGATCCCGTCAAACCACCTCATCGTCCTGGCGATGGATACAGTGACAAGTTTGACTTCGGTGTTCGCCCCGGTATACTCGGGTCTCTTTATCGTAAGTATATAAATAATTGAAAATATTATTATTTATAAAGTCCTGCACAAGATTTGATTTAGTCATTTCCTTCCGAATTAGCGAACGAATTTTCGACTTTCCGCCGTTACACGGTAAACGGCTATCCGTGTAAGAAGGGTACAAAGTGCGAGAAAAACAAAATCGCCGGATTCTGGACCTGTGAGCCAGAAGGAAGCGAATACGGCAACTGGGACTATTGTTGTGCACCGACTCATCATTGCGGCTTCTCGCAAGGATACCAATATCCATGGTATATATTATTATAAATGAACGGCTTTCTACAGAAAAGAACCAACCTACAAAAAGAAATTGAGATCTTGCAACATTTTGTTTTGTTAAACACTTAAAAATCACTTGTAAAGAAGATGAAATACAGCTCAAAAGCTCCAGAAATAATAAGCATAAAATTAATAGAGAACTTTGAATTAATATAAATCTTTGTTTATTGTTTTCTCAATTGTATACTTGAGTAGGTTTATATCTTTCTGCAGAAAACTCTTTAAATACGTATCATTTATAGGATATAATATTCTTTCGGTATTTTATACTTTAACTTGTTTTTCTTTTTTTCACATTTTTTTCAATCTCGAATTCGCGATATTTATTTGAGAAAATTTATGATAAAAGGAGAAATTTTACAAAAATTTTATAACAATATTTTTGTTTTTTGCGTGCAATTATTCAAATATTGTTATTAATCATCTCTCTATAAATGATTTAACAATAGTAATATCGACAAAACTCACCAATCCCGGCGTATTTCGTGCTTACGGTAATTTCCTCCTGTGACGTACGTCCTCCTTCCTTCTTGTGCGTTTCTGAAACTAGAAAAAAAATTATGTAACAAATAAATCGATCATAGGTGCTATGTGGGATCGTCGGAGGATCAATGGCGTCCTTGCAGCGAGAAGTATCATCCCTACCTCCCGAGTCCACGGCCGATCCGGCCGATGATCGGAAGCGACGAACGCCACGATCGTCCTGATTATCGATACGATCCCGGTTACGGCAGGTACTGGCCGATCACGTATCTACACGGGGAATCGCCGCCGAATTGCACGGATTCACTCGCGTCCGCGGACAACAGCGAAGGTCGTCGTTCGAACGAGACGATCCCGATGACGATCGTAACGAGTAGCAGCACGGTCAGGGGTGACGAGAACGGGAACGGGAACGGGAACGCGAACAGAACGCGTCGACGACGGCTACGAGTGCGTACGATCGCCAACAATCGCCAAGAGATCTCCTCGCGAAAGATCGACGACCGGATCTTGGCAAACGAGGCAACGCAGAATCGCGTGAATCTAACGAGCCGCGAGCGCGGCGCGAAATTTGCACGAGTTTCAAAACCGACTGCCACGTCGACCGCAACGCCGCTTGTGGCGGCGAACGCAAGTGAAGGCGCGCAATTCGAAAACACAAAGATTAATAACGGAATGATCCGAGTGCCTCTGGTCACGACAAATAAGTCATTGCCAGCGATGGGCGCCTAGATATTCGTGGCGATTCCGAATATTTATATATGATCCCGCCATTAGAAAAACGATTTACTTCGATTATTAATGTTAACCGAAATAGTTCAGGACAAAATACAATATTATTGTTTTTGTTCGAGAAAAATATGTAGAATTTCTGTTTATATTTTATAATTTTGTAATAAGTTATGATTATTCGTTAATTTTGTAAATACATAAATAGAGATAGATACTAAGTTTATATATGAAATTAATTTTTAATAATGATATAAATATCAGTATTACTGTACTTAAATTAGAGGCGTCGCTATTTAAATCAATAAGACTTTGCAACGCGCGTGACGGTGTTTAATTTTTAGCAGATAAAGATGATGAATATTTATTAATACATTTTAAAAAAAGTTACGTAATCTTATAATATAACGACTAATATATTATTGAACTACAATTTAAACTGCGAAACTGCAATATTCTAATAGTTCATCATATAGCAATTTATTTATAATATACCTCGTCGTATCACAATTTATTCACACAACTGCAATTAATTTCGTTATTTTAATATCTGAGAATTACTTAATTGTAAAAATGATGGATAGAATAAAAAATTATTGTGGCATTATTATTTATTAGGTTATTTTCCGAAATTTTGTTAATTATAGGAGATCGGTATCAATATGACACATTATCTAATTACAAATATTATCTATCCGCGTGATTATCTACATTCTACATGATGATTCTACGCTTTATGAATGCCATCTCATGACAGAGTAGGAAAGATAATCTCAATGACGGATTATTAACTAAGTATTTTGGAGCTCCGAGACTCGTAACAACGCGTCAAATTTCAATAACTCAGTTTTTTGTAATCTTAAAAAATTTTCCGGAATGTATTGATATACAACATTCTTTAAATTTTCTTTGATTTTTTAGAATTTTTGGTAGCATTTCAAGTAAATAATATTAATATCAAGTTGTGGGATCAGGATATTCCTAATATAGCTTCATTATTGCGAAATCTGCCACATGAAATTCCTGACATTATCAGAAAAGTTAATTTCCTATGTCAAGATAACATGAAATTGTCATTCTTCCTTTTCATTCGTCATTTATGACGAGTCAATTTCTGTTTGCTGCGTACATGCGCACTTTGTGCAGTCGCACTCCGTTCGTGTAGTAGAAAGTCGATCAGCTGTTCCGTATTCCATTGTCGAGCTCACGAGTGTGCAGTCGTGTGACATGTCGTTCCGAAGCGAGAATTTCGCCGTTGACATAGGAGGTAAGAATCAATGACTATCGCAATTGTCAGTTTTGTATCGTGCTTCTTCCCTATATCATAACAAATAGATGTATAATTCATTTATTAATTCCATAAATAAAAAAATTTCGAATATTATTATATAAGACATATAATATTATTATATAAGATATATATGAGATACTTAATCAAGAATTTTTTTACAATCGCATGCGCGATTTTCTCGATACATAAATATTTATGCATCAACATCCGTAGTTTGTCTATTTTTACTATTGAGATTTATTTCAGCATATCGAATCACATTTTTATCTCAATTATATTATTTATAAAACAGTTATGATATGTCAATATAATTAATATAAAAATAATAATTATAAATATAAAAATTAACAAACAAAATATTTCAAAGATTACTCCGAAATTTTTAAATATTTTTCTTTTGCTCCAAAATTTTTGAAATGTTGAATGTGTAATGTTTAAATTTTGCACACTTTTTTCCACAGATATGCGAATAAAATACAAAGATAAAAGCGAGACTTTCACGGAGGATAGCTTAATTAGTAAAGAACCTATTGGGCAGTTTAAAGCATGGTTCGAGGAGGTATGCAATACTCCGCAAATTTTGGAACCTAACGCGATGCTTCTCGCAACAGCGACCAGGTAATATCGAAAAAAAAATTCTTTTTTATTCTAGAGAACATATAATTATATAATAATGATATGATGATATTATAATAAAATGAAATATATGCATCGATAAGAAAAACAAGACTTGTCTATAGATACAATCGGCAATATTTTACGGTCTGATAATTATCAAGTAAAGTACTCTCCGCTTAAGAGAAAAAAAAGTGTTAATCCATATGCTAATGGGCTGCGAAAATTGCGCAAATAATATTCAGTAACACAATCCTGTTTGAAAACACAAACGTGACACGATTCACAATCGTTTCAGGGACGGTGTGCCATCCGTGCGCGCGGTGTTGCTGAAAGGCTTTGGCACGGAAGGCTTCAAATTTTACACGAATTACGACAGTAGAAAAGGCCGCGAATTAGTAAGCTTGGACAATTGACATTTATTTGACACAAACATGAAATGGAAATTGCATTACTCCGTCCATTTTCAGGCCGAAAATCCACATGCGGCGCTAACTTTTTATTGGGATTCTCTCAGACGAAGTGTACGCTATATTCATTGTTTTATAAATAGAATTATTTCTTCTGACAAAACATTTTAATTAATTCTTTCGTTATTATAATATTCTGACGTTTCATTATCAATTATTTTAGGTACGTATCGAAGGTATTGCACAGAAAACGTCAGCGGAAGATTCGGACCGTTATTTCCAGAGTCGGCCGTATGCGAACCAAATCGGATCCATGTCCAGTAAACAAAGCAGCGTGATCGCTAGCAGACAGACTCTCATTGTAAAAGAAAGAGAGCTGCTCGCAAAATTCCCAGAAGGTCAAGTTAAAAGGCCTGATTGTTGGTAAGTAATTCATCATAATTAAAAAAAATTGATTAAATAATATATTATTATTAAATTCTTATTAAATTAAAAGAATTGATTGTTCATTCCGAATTTAATTAAATAAAGATTTGTCGAGAAATAGACATAAAAGTAAGAAAAAATTAATGATCATATGCGATATCATCCGCTGTCATTTCTATGTAATGCTAATACAATTTATTATCGTTGAAAAACTTACCATGAATTAATAGTCATGTAAACTTGTGTTTTGTATTTTCTAAATTTAGATTATCCTCATCTATTGTTTATTCATAAAAATTGCTTATGAGTTTTTATCATTTTATCCTATCACTCATTTCAGGGGTGGTTATCTCGTCGTACCGCATTCCGTAGAGTTCTGGCAAGGGCAGAGCGATCGTCTTCACGACAGAATTCGTTTTAGACGTCCAAAAGAGAATGAGAAAATAGACAATATACTCGTGCATAAAGGAGAGAACGGGTGGGTTTACGAGAGACTGTCACCGTAGAAAAAAATTGCTGTATTCTAATTGAGGAAAGACGCGAGGATGAACAGCTTTCACATGTATAAAAATCAGTCAACCAATCTTCGCTGCAAAAAGATCATGCTATTGTTAATAAATGCAACATTCCGAGCCGTTACCTCATAGCTCCACGAAGACAATAATGTTACACATCAAGTATGTGATATTCTTAATGCAGTTTTCTTGTGAGTTTCAGGATTTCTCTGTTTACTCCTGAAACGTGTACAATTGATATATTATTGAATCGACAAAGAAATATTGAGTCTATGATTATCGTCAATCACCATCTTGATTTCTCCACACCGATTTCACGTCGAAATAACCGTCCTTCAATACGAGATTCTCGAACTGCCTCATTCCACCACCCACGCCGAAATAATAGGTTTTTCCGGCAACGAATCTAATAGGATCTAATCATTTGTTTTGAAATTGTACAAATATGAGAAATCTATATAATGTACTCACCCAAAGCCACTAATTTTCAATCTTCTCTTAAAAATCTCATATAATTTTTTATGATTATCCGGATTATAAATCGTTTCGCTCGTAAAAATATAATCATATTTCCTATTTTCGTCGTCATCGAATAACGTTGTGAGGGAAGCCCAATCTCCGGCATAAAATTCGCATTTTCTAAGTACATTCATACGATCGTCAAAATTCAACAGCACGTTTGGGACAGTCACGGATCTTAGCACTTCTGTGTTCTACAAAAATTATTTAGTCAATTATAGCCCAACACACATCTTTCAACGCTTATAAATTATACGAACATAATCTTGGAAATGGACCGTGGAACTTTTGAGAAGAGCGATAAGGCCGATCAAGCCGGCGCCGCATCCTAAATCCATAACGAGTTTATCTTTCAGTTCAATTTGCTTTTCCAATATATACTGGCCCAAATCGAATGTGCATTCCCAGACTTTTAATCCGCCTTAATATTGCGTGATTAATTTTTAAAGTAAACTGTGTAAAGTTTTACACAGGAAAATTTAATTCTTTAGTTAATTTTAAGAACATTATATTTTAAATAATTTTTAATTTATAAAGATTACCTTCATACTTTGCTGGAATAAGATCGGAATGTTGTGTCTCAGCTTCAATAATATTCCGACAGTTATGCTTGCTCAAATCCTTTACTACTTTATCGGAGCGAATTAATTTTAGATTATAATCAGGAAACATTTTTGTCTCTGTATAATAATCTGTCTCATATTTCGTTCCGATTTCTTCGGATGTTATTTCGAGTTTGGAAGCAGGAATCCATTCTAATCCATCCTTCTTATCATTATCCTCTAAAATAATTCAAAATTAATTTTTTTTATAAACGAATGCTTCGTTCAAATTGGCATCAGTCGAAATATTGCGAGCAACGATAACAATCTCAATAACCTCAAAATTATGAATAGACACGTGTGTCTCTTGAGTTATTACAAAATTATAATTGGCTATACCTTCGTTAACGCCAGTTACAGTTTTTGCAAATCCAAATTTAAACATTTTTTCACAAAATTTCAGATATGAAACTAAAAAGATTTGGAATAAAATATTATCCAACAACGTTTTCTATAAAATATATATTTACGAGAGACATCGATATTTAAGATATCTAATTTACATCTGATGATAAGCTAGTACTCTGCTAGAGTTTTATTGAATTTGAATATGCTTGAAAATCCTGACATCTAGTAGACAGTTGTACAATTTTTACAATTATATAAAAGAGTATTATTATGTAATTTCAAGATTAACGATAGAGTGAGATTCTCTCTCTTTTTCTCTTTCTGCCTCTCTTTCTTTCCATAAAAAATAATAACATATATATTTTGTTGAGAATATTTCACTAATATATCGTTCTATATTGCAGTACAAAAAGGTGAGCATTTTGCAATTATATATATAATATCAAATATTAAATTAATTATTCTATAGTCAAATAATAACATATAATATATTTTTAAGCTAATTAAAAAAACTAGATACTAAATTTAATTTGTTGAAAGAATTTTTCAAATTATTGATTGTTTACACAATATTTATCAAATTTTTTATTGATCGGCAGAAATTTATTTCGTTCCGATGATATGTTTGTACGACAAAATGTATTCATCAAGGCCGATTTATTGTGTCATTATAAAAACGAGTAATGTATGCGTGTGTGTATATTCCATTCGCTGAATTTTATACGTATAGAAAGTGACGTGCTACTCGAGATACGGGATAACGACGAGAGCAATATGTGACTCTTTGTCTCTTTCTCTTGTAGGCCTTCTTTTTTAATAGTGAAATCACCGCTAAAAGTCTATAGCGGTAGTGGTCAACTATATACATATATACATACACCAGTGCAAGAGTCTAAGAAGAAAAGAGACAAAAGTCACACAATGTCCTCTTTGTCATCTCACATGTTTACGCCAAGCTTACCATATACGGGAAGGCGCGTTCCAGTATGTATAGAGCCCAGTGGTTCCATTACTTTTCTATAAAATATAGTGGATTATTAGTCATAGTTCTAATAGCTTATCATTATCTGATATATATAAATCTGATAATTTTCCAAATAAAATATTATTAACCGCAGAATTTTTTTGCTGATCTAATCACGATTTTTTTTTCTCGATCTAATCATTCCTGATAATATTGATTTTTACACTAATTTTGTAACGTTTGTAATTTATTATTCCGAGAAGAAATAATCGAATTTTTCATTCCTTTTTCATTTTGCATTAAATTATAATTCCATTCGATTTTATTCTATTCAAACTATATAGATTTTTATTCATTTTTTGCATAAGAATAAAAATTATAATTATAGTCGCAGCTTAAACTATTTAATATTGCATAATGCTTAGGTGTCATCTTACATTACAATCGATATTATACCTTATCATTTGAGTAATTATAATACTACAATTGATAGCAATGTTTTTTTTATATCTGATTTCGCGTAATCAGCTATAGCGCTGGCAATTGTACATTTCGCAGTTCTTTAAATCGTCCGTTACTTCTTAATGATAGCATCACCACTATTCGCATTGACCTACGTCAATGATTGGCGATTTTATCATAATTATTTAAGACGAGGATTCTTATTCCGTTTTTTTTCTTCCCTTTTTTTTTTCGATAATTATCGTATCTTGCGCAATCGCCTCGCGCTTATTTCCGGGATAATTATCATCAAAATCATACACATATTTTGCGCGTTCGTATAAGTTCTATAATACGGGTTCTTGTAGTAAACAACATTAAATTTTTAACAAATTTTTACGTGTGATGTGATTTATTATTATATTGTATTATTGATACAGGAAGCAGAATCGCTCTTTTGGCCGAACCCACCGTGATATAAAAGATACATCAATGATTACAGGAAACAATTAGTCGATAATTATGACAGCGTACTGTGATGAGCAAATAAATGTGTTTGTTGCCATTCGACGACTTTGGATGAGCCCTTATCTCGTTGAATCGTTGGCAAACGCGAGTAATGATTTGTCTATCCTCGTTATTTATTGACTCTTATTATTCGAAACGGAGAAAGAAAACAAAGAATTTTCTACACCGATCAGCATGGTACATATTTTACTTTATCATATTATATTTCTGTAAAATATATAAATTTTCATATATAGATACAAATTATATCATTCAACGTATTCACATCAGGAAACATATATATTATTATCTATCCTTGATTACTTACAAAACAATATATATATATACATAACAAACGCGCGTTTGTCGTATAAAAATAATTATTAATTAATATTACTGACATAATATTTATTTAAGAATAATATATAATTATCTTAATTTTGCTCCGACAGAAATTTTTTCTCATTAAAAACCTTCAATCACCGTTCGAAGCGAGAAAGAAATTAATAAAAAATCAATTCATTGAAAGTATAATTTTATGTGTAATTATCGTCATTATTGATTCATTTAATGTAATTTCTAGATATACCATTACTTATCAGGAATTCATGATCTAATAATCTAACTTGATAATGTTGTGCGAATCAAGTGTGTCATAAAATAAACATTAATTCACATAGAAAAACAACTTAATAAACATCATTAAAAAAAAACGTGATTAAAAAGATCGATCGCATTGAATCGAGGTTTTCTCGTAATCGTTGTTTTTCTTGTTATGATATGCATATAATTAACTTGAAATTAATGCATTTAATAAGTAAATAATTATGTAATATATTTTATTTTATACACACATGTATCTTTATTATTTAATTTTTTATTTAATTTCCTTTATTTTCTATTTATTTTAAGATACAAAATACATAAAAAAATATATTAATTACGTATTAATTTTTTTAATATATAAATTTGTTGTATACGTATACATGCTTGTGGTCTCTTTTTTTACATAATTATTTTCAGGATCACATGTAATTTATTATCGTGTCATGTGATTCATTTCGTCGATCATATCAATCTCGCTGCATCTTATCGCACGTTTGATTTTTTTATCGCGCGGATAGTGATTCCGCATCCTTCCGCGTTTCGATTGTAATCGGACAAAAATTTTCATCTCTTTGTCATAGTCATCGTCGCTGTTATTGAGAAAAACGAAGAGGGGACAGGGTTAAGGGACTACAAAACGGGTTGATTCGACGTGCGACTTCACCGAGGGACTTCCCGGCTGCCGTTCGATTTTTCGTTTAAAAGCGGACGCGGTTACACGATGCCTACCCAGTTTCACTTTTAACACGCGCTGTAACGGTGGTCAATCATGAGGTCGCCCTTTTATCTTAGATTATTCGCGCTGTGTATCTCGGCGCTCGTATATACAATACTCGCCATTCCCATTGACAGTATGAATTTCATCAACGCATCCGGTAAGCGATTCGAAAAATCAAACACTTTACGTAAAAAGATATGGCATATTTTTCAAGCTGATTTTTCGTTGAGCACAATTACGCGGATCACTAAGATAGTGACCGTCTGTGAAAGACCGTGGTTGACATTTATAAGAAATGATATGATATATACATAACGAATTTAAAGAGTTACTTTATTTTCTGCATATTTATATTTTCTGTAAATTTAGATTTTTTATATTATTTTTAGTAAATAAATATTATCTTATATATAGCTTTTTCTAATATTGTGATTTTTCATCTTTCTACGTGTTCAATCCTTTTAATGATACCAATGACTCTAATTGTTTTCAACTCGCAAATATAAATGTCAACAAACATCTCACTTTTACATTTATTTTAGTCGGTCCGAACGAATTTATTGTGTTTGTATTTCTTACATGGTATAATAATGAAATTATATAATATTTAATAATAGCATAAAATTGCCATAAAAATCATCTGCATGCGAACAAAATATTCAGTCGCCAATAAATATTCTGCATTTAGGTACGAAAGATATAATAAATGCGAAGGTTCGCAACTTTTTTACCTACATTTATAGTTACTGAGCTATGATGTCAGTGACTGACTAGTGTATCCAACTTTTTAATGTCTCATCATGGTGCTTTAAACCAAATTAAGATGAATCGGTGATTTAAATATAATGCTAACGTGTTGTAATATAAATTCGTACAATAAGAATCATATTTCTATTACAGATTTATATTTTCGTAAACGTGTTCTATTTCAAACTACTCGCGTCGTGTCGACGAGTTTATTGGACGTATCGAGAGAAAGTAATACAGTAGTAAAAAATGCGAGATATATAATAGGGGACGATTACGCGCATTCCTCGTGACAAGCGCGGTTCGATAATTGCTTATGTTTGTATTCTTCTAAAGTTTCCGCACTTGTGCAGGAATGCAAAGTGCTCGGACCGAAATTATTTTATGACTCGAGGATTCGCCGGTCGGCATTCTAGTATCGTATCTCGTGGACAATATCATTTTGCGTGATGTGGAAATACATTTGCAATCGCGCAACTAATTGTTGAAAACGTGTCTACTAACTTGTTAGCTGACTCATAAATTTCAAATGAAATATCGAGGTCTTTTATAAAGGCGCTCTTGTAAGATCGGCGCCAACTGGCTCTTCGTCAATTATTAGCAAAAATTTATATAAATCGTCTATCACATGTTACACATAAATTATCCAACATCACTCTTCCAAACACATTTAATCTTTGACGAGTGAACTCGGGAATATATCTATTATTAAGAACGACGGATGATCTATCCAGAGTGTCCGAGGATCGTCAGCCGAAGCGAATGGGAGGCCAGGAAGCGCCTGGATTTTCAGATTCTGTCAGTGACACCGACGCCGTATGTGGTGGTCCATCATGGTGGTATACGTAAGTACTGTCGGGACCAGGAATCGTGTTCTGAGATCGTTAGATCTTACCAGAACTTGCACATGGACGATCGGAGCTGGTGGGACATCGGCTATAATTTCCTTATCGGCGAAGACGGCAACGCTTACGAGGGTCGCGGCTGGAATTACGTTGGCGCGCATGCACCTGGCTACAACACCCAGAGCATCGGCATATGCATCCTAGGAGATTTCAGCGGTATTTAATATATTATTTATATCATTAAGAAATTGCAATATCGTCGAGTAAATAGAAACAATAATTTTCATCGAGAAAAAATTAATGATTATACATATATAAAAAAAGAAAAAAAAGTAAATTGAAAATGATAACTGTCAAGTTTCGTTTTTCTTTTTTTCGTCGAAGAAGATTAAATAAAAAAATTATTACATCAGGGGATCAAAAGCGAATCACTTGGGTACATATACCTATATTATTTTTCAAATAAAATTTACCAGAAAAATCTATTTTTTTTGTATAAAATAATATATGAAATATATTCTTTGAAATATTATTTCGTAATATATTTGCATGAAGAAAAATTTACTTTCACGCATGTAAAAATATAATTTCGCAGATTTCCTCCCGAACTCAGTCGCCCTGAATACGCTGAACGCGCTGATAGCTTGCGGAGTTTCACTTGGCAAGATAAGCGATAACTATAACGTACTCGGTCATCGACAGGCGCGGAATACGGAGTGCCCTGGTCAGAGCTTTTACGAGTACGTAATTACCCTTCCCCGTTGGACCGCGAATCCGATTCCCATCACCACGACGGAGGCGATAGTGCAAGAAGACAACATTGTAGAGGAGAACAACACATCGAATACCACTCTATAATGAAATCACGTTGAATCCTAAGCCAGTATAAAATGAAGATTTGATGTAATAAGAGATTATATTGTAAATGCAATACTACAAATTGCATCATTCTTGTAAAAAAAAAAAAAAAAAAAAAAAAAAAAAAAAAAAAAAAAAGTCTTACAGTTTATTTTATGTCAATTCTCCATATTTTTTATAAAAATTAATGTAAAAAAATGCGACAAAATTTTATATAATTATATTAATAACATTCTGTTTTAAGTTTCGAAAAGACAATGTAAAGTATATACTGTGTAATAAATAAAATTTAAATTTTATTTATTACATAATATAAAAGAGCTCTTTGTTTGATAAAATTGAAGAAAAAAGATTTATATATATTTATATATATGTAGATGTATGTGTGTATGTGTATACGTTTACGGACGAATGTGCGCGTACAGTTTTAGACAGATTATAAAAAATATCAACAAACTTGCAGAAATTAAATCAAAATTTAGCGATATAAATATTTTTTACACGAGTTTGACGAATAAATTCAATGCCACTCTTGTCTCATTGTCAGTTCGCGTGCAAGCCTGTACTTTTATACGGTTATACTTGTTACGATAATTATTCTCTAAAGACTTTCGGAAATTTAATTAATGACAATGATTGACTATGAAAAAACTAATTTCGTACAAATTATTCCGATAAAATCTTTTCATGTACGTGCGCAATAATATGAACAACATGTAAATTTTATGAACATTGCGACAATCGAATCTATATTACGTTGCAATGTAAATAACAGGATAAATATCCGCGTCTTATAAAAATAATTTCTCGATCCATATAATGATAAAAAATACATAAATAATTGCATTAAAAAAGAATTGTATTAAAATTACATAATATATGTTTTAAAAAAATTGTTCAAGTTTGCGATCTTTCTCAATCACTTTAGCGTATAAAAAAACCGGGCTATTTAAACGTCCTCGAGTGATAAAGCTAAAGAAAAATAAAACGTCAATTTATTAAATTAATCAATCATAAAAATTGATTATCTACCGGGGATGCCCATTGTAAGAACATTGTTCTGCCGGACACGTGAAATCAATAAGATAATCGGTATCGCGCATAACGTAACATAATCACAGCTTCATTATCATTATAATAGTTCTGTTTTTTTTTTTATACCTGAACTGGCTGCACTAATTTATCTTTTTCTCTCCACAATGAAAGAAGAAAGATGAGCTCAGGGACTATATTCTCGAAAAATATCGTACGCGATATTTTTCGTGAATAAGAGAATTTTTAAGCATGTTTCGCCGTTTGTGCTAATCGAAACTTCGATCAAAACACGAGCAAATCGAAATGTCGCTACGTATATATTTGTTAATATTGATTTTGCATGCATCATATTGTTGATAGATCAATATCAGTATGCAACTGGATCGTTGATGTTTTCTAAAAAAAGTCTGTTCCTCTTAAACAAAGTATAAATAAATAGCGAGACATATTGTTTCTTGTATTTATTATTTTTACATTTATGTTCGCAAATAATTGTAATATTTAAAATAATAAAATAATAATTTTAAAATAATTCTAATATTTAATATGATTTAAGTTTTAAGTAATCATTAGTATTGTCTTTCGCATCTTGCATTATGCTTGTATAATCTTAGTAATTTTTTAAAAGATGTTTTATCTACCATATATATACATCAGTATTTGTATGAACAATAAAATAAATGTAGAAATATATGTATATATATATATATATTATAAAACATATTTTATGAGTCTCTCATTTTCACTTATAATAAGTTTAAAAATAATTATATCGTACACCTATATACATATCATATAATAATTAATTAATTTTCTATTATTAATTTTATTCCAATTGTTAATAAAGCGCATCTAAAATTATAAATATTATAATAAAAGAGATAAGGCAATGCGTTTTTTTTTCCTTCCTTTCTTCCAATATGTAAATTACACGATATTATCGATACTAGAATTCTTGTTAAAGCCCGTTACACACGGTGCCAGCGCTATCAGCAGAAATATCCAGCAAGAAAACAAGCACCGTATGCGATATGCTTAAGTCTATTTCTCCATTTTCTTGCGTAACCTGTCAAATAAGTCATCAGATTAACTAGGGGAAATCCAGTTGAGAGAATATTATATTGCTAATCTGCATGTATATGGTAGATACACGTACATGTACGCATTTGCCGTCGGTTATACGGTCAGAGATCATGCTTCGAGCATAAGACATTTTTAATCGAGAGGACTTATATATTGTATCGAAACCGTGTGTCGTATCAGTTTATCCTATTGCAAGTCAAAATGCACATTGTGACGATGGCGACGTTAATTTTCACGACGGTCTACGTAACACTCGCCGTTCGGAAGATTACCGTCAGTAATTCTCATTCAATATATTATTTATGCGAGCCGTGAACTTTACCTTATATCCATGGCACCGGAATTTTTAGATATATTTATACTTCACATTTGTGCGCAAAAAGAGTTGTCGTTGCAAGAGAATATGTTGCGTAGACATGACAGAATTTTTATTGTCACTTTCATACAATGACAGTTGATACGAAATTTTCTATAAATATATATAGTATCTCTTGCAAGTATAATTTCTCGAAATATCGAGCTAACGCGTTGAAATATACATACCTCACTGAGGTACACGCAAGGTTATCGCAATATTATTGTGCGGTATTGATAAATGAGCTTTTGCCATTTTATTTTGACATTTTCTTTATCGATTAAACCGTCATTATTCTTTTTAATGCTTGACAGGCTTCGCTATTTGTTGTTGATTGATTGATTAATAGTGAAATAACTATAATGAATGTTGTGGTTAAATTTACTTGCGAGAATATAGATATGTGTTAATCTTCGTATGATAAGTTATTAGAAAAGTGCAAGCATTTCGCACGATTAGAAAAATGACCGCAAGATAATCGTTGTTACGTCAGATTATTTGCATCTGGCATAAATTCTTCTACAAGCTACAATGTGATAATTATAGATGAATGTAATTTGTAAATAAGAAATATTTTTATTCTCTTCTATTTATAGAAATATTCTCTTATGTTCATGTTTTTTCTATTGTGAGTAGAAATGCATGGAAGAAAGGCATGCTTAATTATTTCATAATTATATATGAGTCATATATTCTTACAATTATTTATTAGTATCAACTCTAACAAGCAATATTGCTAGCTGAACGATATACAATATTCTGTTCATGTAAAATGTAAAACACAAAGAGGTCATGTAAGAACATGTCTAATGCTCACAAATCTTTATTTTCACAAAAAAAAAAAAAGAAAAATCGATTAAGAACAAAGAATGTATTAATATATATATATATATTAAAATTATTAGCTGTCATAGAATAAATTGAATTAAATAAATTATATAGTTTTAAAATTAACTTTTAATTGATTTAATTGAAATTTAACGCCATGATTATTTTCATATATTGTAAAATAGAGTCTTTAATTTTTATTAGCAATCTAGTAATTTCTTAATAATGTTTTCTAGATGATCTAAACATTATTTCTAGGGCGCAATGGGGCGCTAGAGCACCGAAATCACCAGCAATCGATCTTAAAATAATACCAGCGCCCTACGTGATCATTCATCATTCGGTTACTTCCGGTTGCGAGACCCAAGAAAAGTGTGAATTGAAAGTGAGAAGTATCCAGGTAATCAAAAAAATTGACAATATGAACCTTTTCTAAATAGCAAATCTTTTAACCTTTAATTCTTCATTGCGCGCAATCGATCAAGACTGATTCAATGGAGCAATATTTTAGAAACAAATGTATTTTATTAATAGAATAAATCTGTTTTTATATCTTTTTATTTCGCGTATTTTAGTAAACAATAAATCTGACGTACTTCGTAGTGATTATCGAATTTTGTTTCTAGAACTATCATATGGATAATAAAAAATGGGACGATATTGGCTATAATTTCATAGTCGGCGAAGACGGAAACGTTTACGAAGGTCGCGGCTGGGGCAAAAAGGGTGCTCATTCCATACCTTTCAACAATAGGAGCATTGGAATTTGTATCCTTGGAGATTACAGCAGTAAGCGATATTGGAAATAATACGAATTTGTTATTTTAATATATATCACTGATATACTTTTTCATTTGTTAGACCGAACACCAAAGGCGACTGCGATAGAAGCAGTAGCTAAACTGATCGCTCATGGGATGGATAATGACGAAGTAAAAAGTGACTACAAACTTTTTGGACATCGACAAACCTGGGCAACTTCCTGTCCCGGAAAGGATCTTTACGCGATGATACAATCATGGCCTCATTGGACGGAAGCTGCCCAATAAAGGATTATTTTTAATATGATCTAACTCAAAAATGGCTCGATCAAAAAATATCTATCAATTACAATTCTGTGATTTATTGAAATAGATATACAATTTACGAGGATCTGTGTATCTTCTAAGATTTGCAGTGTAACTCGATTCCTTAAGTGTTAGATTTCGCATCATCAATAATTTCATATTTTATAATGTCATTTCGCTAGTTAATATATATTTAGAAAAATAAAGTAAACAATCCTTAAAATATTATTTAATCCAATTTTAAAGAGAAAGAAAAAGAAGAACATATGTTTTATTATTATAAAATAATAGTTTAATACTATTATTGATTAAATTAACACACATACAAAGATATATAATTTTTACTGTATGTGGTTATTATACATAAATAGTAACGACATCATTGACATAAGTATCATAAGTATCCTCCTCAGTCCTGACGCAAATTTCCAATCTCGCGAAATCATTTGCAATATCATCGTTTTCATAATCAATTTGATCTCTTATCTGGAGGACACACGCATATAGGATAAATAAATTAATTTTATAAAACTGTTAAATATGTAAATTAACAAAAATAAAATAGAATAAGATTAAATAAAATAAAATAAAATAAAATTAAATTAAATTAAAATATCACCAAGCCTAACACTTTTGTTAAAAATGTGACAAATATAATAATTTTACGCACCTGTAGGAAAATTTGTTTCCCGAATCGCTCGTTTAACTTTTCTATGCATATCCTTGTTCCGTACGGAATGCCGGATCTTAAATTACCGGCGACAGTGACGTAACGAGTGCGGCCATCAAGATAATCCTAAAATGAATTTGTATACGTGTAGCATAAACGAACATTTAGCAAATTATTCTTTTGGATGGTACGGTGTGTCTATCGCGAATTACAAACCTGGAGAGTATTCAACATTTTTCCTCGATCATCCAAGTGATTGCGTTTGTCGTTCGTCCCGAACACGGGATAATATGCGGAAAGAGACACATTATGGAAAGTATGTCCTACGCATTTCAAATCTGTTCTGTTCAAGTTTATGTCTAAAGTGTCAAATGATCAAACATTAATTATTTTAGCAAAATTAAAATTTTAAAATTATTTATAAATTTCAATTATTAAAAAGGAGTCGATTTTTTAACAATAATAAATCATTAAAAAAGTAAAACTATTATATATATACTCTTACCGGTAGCAAGAATCATGGTGAACGTGAAAAGCGCAAAAATCGGCGTAAACATTTTCAAACCTCGTAATTTTGAAGCAAGTGAATGGCACAATTTGCGACAACTTTGTGACAATGCTTGCTCTGATCGTTGAACCGCCAAGTCCTCTTTTTAAAGCTGAGCTACTCACTTTTGCACAATGACAATTGGAATTTGCTAACGCTCGAAAATTTACTCGATCCCATCTGAATATCCTCAAATAAATAAAAGTAATCAAAATCGCCATACGTAGCAGATTATACGTGTCCTATTAAATTGATCATCGCACGTGGTCGATCACGTATACAACTTCTAATATCATAAAGCGCTTCTTTACGCAAAACATTGTATAAATGAGACGTATCTGTCCTAAATTTCAGCAGGATCGATTATTCGACGACAATATAATATTTGCGTTTAGATTATATCATCATTGAAATCGTAAAATGACTCTATCTTTATTATTTTATCGAATCTTATGTTATGGATTTTTTTTATATTTCACAAAATTATAATTATACACAGATCGATGTTTCAATCTTCTCGCAAATTTTCGAAAATGTCCAGAACAATAAATATATTCCATCACATCCCCAAATATTGACCGTTAAGTTTTTGATTATCGTTCCCACGTGAAGGCATTATGGCACTAAAGCTCCACATACTTTCTAACTATACCTCTCGTAAATAATATAGAACTTGGATGAATAGGACACGTGGAAAACCATACATCGTCAGTCTTGCGAAGTGGTTCATAGCTTTCGAACGCGTTTGTTCGGATTCGAGATAGAAAAACGGTTTAATACGATGAAGATCGGGAAGACACTTTCGACGCAGAAGCGAGTCAAATAAAGTATCATTGATCATCGATGAATCGCGATAGAACAAACATGGGGATTTTTATTAAATAGTACGACATATTTATCTGCGCGACAAAGACGATTTCGATAATATCTTACTTCTTTATTAAACCCTGTGGAACTACAGCTGCATAAGGTGATTATTGTTGTTTTCAGTCATACAGAGATACACAAGCAATATTTGCACAATTTATTTCCGCAACATTCAAAATTCAATTAATTAACTATTATTGTTTTTATTTTAAAACACTTATTCAATCCAAATATATAAACTAATTTATCAATTCATTTTAATCTATAAGCTCTTTATATTATTTTGCTGAAAAATCGCTTAAAGAGCGTTTCTCAAGACAATATACAGATACTTATAAACTGTAGCATGATCGATGTGTCATTGCACTGTACTCGCCAATATAGAACTAACATCATCGTGATGCGAGAGTAAATAAGTAAGGGAAACGACGAAAAAAAATGGAAAATTAGAAGACATTGCAAATTAGAGGAGGACGAAACAATGTATGATAGTCGATAATCATTTTCTTAATCGCATGACCTTACATCGGGATTGAAACGTTGATGAAAAGAGTCATTCGTTAAAAAATTTTTTTTCGGGAGAATATTGACCGAGGTTATTTTAAATACTGAAGGAAAGATTTATTCGATTAATAGAAAAAGGTATATATTTTAATTCCTTAAATACTTTGTTGCATTAAATATAATTAATTATTATTGAATTAATATTATAAATAATACATAAATATAATCATTCAGCTATACATAATGGCATACTAACGCGCATTTCCACGAAAAAAAAAAAAGTGTCCCAATTCTCGGAAACATATTTGTACTCTTTACCTTGCTGCTCAACTTTAATAATGCCAACTTGTACTTATATGTCATTTGTATAATGAAATCACTTTATCTGATGAGTTTATCGTGAGTTTAACGAGTTTGCTTGCTTCTAGCACATTAACAATCTTTTTCTCTAATATCAGTAATTATTAACTTTTTTACGCCAAGCTTTTTAAAGGATAATTAATTTAGAAAAAATGCAATAATAAGTTAATTTTCGAGAAACAAAAAAAAAAAAGAATCTAACGCTCACGATATAAGCCATTAGAAGATTCTATTTCACCAGACTCTAATAACTTTCTAGTTTACACTTATCTCGGATCTAATTTATAATAATACTACATGTGACATACATACGCGGTTACGCGGTTATTGACTTAGTCAAGGAGAGATAAACACGTAGCGTGTATTATATTTCATAAGTCAATCAAACGCGACGCTATATCCGTATGAAAGAATGAAATTCTACCGGAAGAAATTACTCGTGACTGTATCCAAGCTATAAACATGAATCCTTGATCGATCTTAATTTCTTATTTATCCATCCGAACGTGACATCCGCGTAAAGAATCCTCTTTCGCGGGGATCGCTCCGGGAAACCGGCTGGCGTCGCGACGCCAAACAACATCGGCTTCATTCGACGCGCGACGCTTTCTCGTGTCGCACGTGCGTGTAAAGCCTCTTTGTGTATGCGTGTGTGTATGTATGTGTGTGCGCGTGCCATACTCGTAGGCGCGTATCGCTCGATTCGAACGGACCGATTAATCGACGTACAAATATGATGGTGGTAGGAGTCAGGGACCATCAGGTACTTCTCTTCCATCCTTCGAGATTCATGCGTACATTTTTTTAATAATCTTCTTTCGCTCAGAAACGAGAAGGATGTCGCCGTTTTTTCATATATATGGTAGATATCGAAAAGCTTCGACGTTGCTGTTCAGAATTTAATACGTCGAATTTCTCTTTTGTCTCGATTTCTACATCTGCTCAAGCACATATCTAAAAGTGTAAATTTTGTGTAAAAAATTATTAATGTGTATATAATTGCAAAATTGCACTTAGACAATTTCTGTTTATCCGTTTATGTATCTGTTTAAACTTAAAAGGTAGATACACAGATATTACAAGCACATGAGGCGATTTTATCATGCGTTAATTAATATACGATCGTACTTTTTTACACGATTATATGAAATTCGTATCGTTGAAACTTCACGCACAAAAACCTTGCAAATTATCTTACAAGATCCGAAACGCTTTATTCGTTATCTTCCAACTGCTGATTTTGCCACATTTTCTAGAAAATAGAAAATAAAAAAAATAAAAAAAAATTAAATAAAAAGATTATTAATTTGCTTTTTATTCATATAAAATTTACAATCGTAATATATATTTTCAATAATAAAATGTAAATAATGTATATATAATAAATTAATATGTAATATAATAATACAGAAAATATTAAGAGAAACGAATCTTTTTACTTATAATGTATTTACCACAGAATGCGTCATATTCATCTTCATAATAGTAAAAAGTCTATATAGAAACATATTAAGGTGATTATTAAAGTGAAACATATTTAATTAAAGGAGGTTCAGTAATAGATGTACGTGCCTGTGCATAAATAAAATCACATAAATTACCTTACGATTATGTACGCCACATGTATATTTACACATTTTCTTGAATTCTATGTACGTAATAGACAGAAGCAGGGTATTCACCGATCGTAAGAGGAAAAGTGAGTGTTTTATTAATTGCGTTCACCTCGTTTAAGTAAATAGCTGGCAAGATTTAACGAGATAGAGACGTATTAAGATCTATGAATTATTGTTAGTCAGCAAACATAATTAGATGGTCGTTTAATATTTTCAGTCCTCTGACAGAGCGCGGCGTCTTTTTTATCGTTACCGCGATATAATCATTGAAACCACATGAGAATCGATTGATATATTTATCGCGAAGTCTAATTCGCATAATTAAATTTCAATAATAATCAAGAAATCCTAATCGAAAGTTTTTTTTGAAACCACATATAGTAATACCTTCTAACCGTATATCGGAACGTATCTCTCCGCGAGCTTCCGGCAAATATTAAGTTTCGCGTGTCATGAATATCGTTATTCTACGCCGACAATAATCCATATAGCATTATGAATATGCGATCGAAAATACCGTTTGAAAATGCCGTCAGAACATGCGAATCAATAACGAGGAGGAACCGGTGTTGGCCCTCTATATATTTTGTAAAATGCGTATTGCGAAGTTCCTATGTAATTTTCATTATCAATAGCGAATACAATCACGCGTTCCGTGAAATGAAATAAATTGTTTGGAAGAAAGATTAGAATATTTTTCTACACATAAATCATTTTCTTATATTATGATTAGTATATATATATACATGTAAAGAATTTTGAAATTATTTTGTTTTATTGCAGAGGCCCAAATGAATTCATCGGTTATAAAAAATTGGTTGCAACGTGGCGAACTTGAGAAACTGGAAAATATCGTGTTGGAGGGTCGAGGCGCGCGTTTATTAGGCGAACACTCACAGGATCTTAGAACTCGTGTCTTCCTGAAGGGACTCCCGAACTATTTGGTAAGAAAATCACGGAGGCCATTAAAAATTCTGCCTGTTTGAGAAACTATTTTCAATTCGGCAAGATTTCCTATAACGAATTACGGATAAAGATTAATATTTATTCTAGACGAAGATCTGTCAAGTGCACGATGCCGTTGCGCGCGGCTCGTTAGCTGAAACGCAGAAGATCATCACCGAAGAGTCGAAGAAGAAGCTGGCGATCGCCAAGGATTCTTGCGGCACGCCCTTGATACACAAAGCGGTCTATCACGATCAACCCGACATTGTCACCTGGCTCGTAGAAAATTATCCTATTACGCCGCAACAGAGAGATAAAGTACGCTTCTTTTTTTTAATCGCTGTTTGCGTGACGAAAAAAAAATATATATCGCAAGAAATTCAATTGTACACACTCGAGTAATTGCAATCGATGCGTCTTGGACATCAATTTCGAGATAAACATCAAATAATGAAAAGCTTTGCAGTGGAATTAATTGAGAGAACCTTTCTCGATTCATTCTTTATTTCAAAAGCGATGTCTGTCTAATCACTTTGTTTCATATACATAGATCTTAATGAACATGAGATCGATCGACCTTTATAATTCACGATACTTCGCGAGACCCATTTTCGCGACGGAATCGTGCCGCAAGGCAAACGTTTGTCGACTCTCTCAAAAAGAAGCCTCTGAATAATCGACTAGTTTCCTCCTAGTTTGCTTCTAGCAACGTTTATTATGACCCCGCATCGCGTGACGCGGGTAATAACGAAGTGTAAACCACCTGTTCTTCCCTTGCAACCGTCAACTTGTATCAGAAAATACACCCGGGACAAGAAGCGCGACTCTGGCCCTGCATATTAGCCCCAATATTCTCGTTCTTCGTATTTCATAGTCACGCGTACACATATCGAAGACGTAAATTTTGTAAATTCTAAATTCAATTGTAATTACAAAATCATACCCTATACGCATATTTCACTATGTATACTGTGTTTAGGAGGGAAAAACAGCTTTACACTATTGCGGCACGTGTAAAGATCCCGATTCGATCTGGGATCTTCTAATAGAAGGCGGATGCGACGCTAGTATTTGCGACAAGAAAGGAAAGCCGGCCGCTTATTACTTGAGACATCCCACGGAAATTGAATTACCCGAAGTGGAAGTGATGCCGCGAAGAAAAAGCACCGGCAAGGATTGTGAGTACAAATATTTTCATTTTAAAAGATTTTTAAACATTTTAGACATTTTAAAAGATAAACATGTAAGAAATACACACGGGAACACTTTATTAAAAAAAAAAAAAAAAAAAAAACCAATTATATTTTTCTTCTTTTTTTTCTACGTTACGTGCGTGATATGCAAATATTTTTCTTTCCTGGAAGAAAAAAACAGAGTATATCTTTCTAAAGTAGCTTGTTAAACTATATTTTTACAATACATCCGTTTACACTTTTTACTTTAAACACCGCGTAGAGATAAGTTTAAATATTACGTATCTCGTTCTGACTTTGCTAGTAAGTCATTAGAACAATTTCGAGAAAACATCGGGCAACTTTACGGCGAAGTACTATACGTATAAGAGTAGTAATTTCGTCTGTTTCCTATATTCGCGGATATAGATTCTTCGCCTTAGGTACCTCGCGTATTCATTTCTAATGACCGCGAGAAATCGATAGCACATAAATTCGTAAGGCAAGGCTAACTGCGACGTTCGATACGACACGATCGAAACGGGGAATTACCGCGCGCGCGTCCATCCAGCATGAGTTACATAATGCATCTAAACGCGAAAGAGAAAAGTATATCATGTCTCAGACATATAATTATTTATACACTTGTTCTAATGCGTTTTAAATATCGATAGTCAGGAGCTCTAAGATGTCGAATAAATTATAATACATTGTAAAATAAGATAATTATATATGAAAAGGAATGAGATTTTTTTTTTCTTTTAAACGGCTTCGCGCACGTAAATAGATCGTGAATCGACTTATCGTCAACGAGTAAGAGAGACTGATTTGATAAAATGATAAGAATTCGTCCTTCATTCCTCGATATGTTAGCTCGATGATTGTAGCAAAAGCAATTTTCAATAAACACGCATTTCAATCGTCTACCGTTTGTATATGATTGCATAAGAAATTTGCTAAATTGTTCGCACTACTGTTTGAATAATATATTAAAATTAATCGTCAATTAACGTTTAATTTTTTTGTATAAAAATAATTCGATAAACATTGTATTATTCTCCTTTTTTTTTTATCGTGGAATAAAAAATTGATTTCCTTGCAATTAGAATTACTCGCACGTTAAATAATAATATTTTGGATAACGCAAAATAAATGATCACATCGTTGTATTTTCGTATATTTGCTCGTTCAATCCTTGAGAAAGATCTCGCGTGATTGTAACATTTTATAAAATCCCGCGATCGTGCGGCCATAATTTATTAGAAACGGTGCATCGGTGCATGGCAGGTAAAGAATTGTAAACAATACTGGCCGCGTATGACAAGTTTTCTTCACCGAGTAACGCGATATCTATTGTATATACGTTGGTAGGCAATTTGCAACTCGGTGTCAGTAATATGACGGACCTCTCTTCTTCGCTTGGCCTCCAAGAAAATTTATCAATTTGACGATTGTACACGCCATCCGCGAGCATATTATCCAAGACGATATGAAATATTAAGTGAGACATGTGCATGCAGCGCTATTATCGAAGACACACCGATACGTACAATACAAATTGAATGCAGTCGAATCTATTTTTAACGATGAGAATCCTTTGAATACACAGCCGATATCAACTGTTCGGATTCTACATACGCATTTACCATGCAATACTTAGCAAATTTTGTCGTGTTTATAAATTATGTAAATAATACTTGACATATACAGAGTGTCTATTCAAACTTTGTAAAAAAAATTCCCCGAGAATTTCCTGATCTTCCAGATATTTTTATTCGTAATTCTAGGTAAAGAGAATATTTTAAAAATTTTTTGGCGCGATTATCTAAAATAAGATTTTTTTATCCTATGCATTCTTTCATGTTTTTCATTCATACGGAAGGAAATCATAAAACCGCTTAAATTTTAGATTTGTAAATGTACTAACAAAAAATTGAATATAGCTTCAGTTAAAGATAAACATTTTTCACTTCGTCTAATATTTATATTTCATAATATTTAATTGTCTGTCAAATCACATTATCGAGATATATTCCCAATAGCTTTATCAGTTTTATTAACACAACAAAGAATAAACCCCGCCACACACTAGTTTTTTTTCGATACAAAAAAATCATGTTTGAAAATATTGTATTATCTAAATCGTAATGTTTTTTTTTTTTTTTTTTTGCTCAAGCTCTGGATTTTAAACCTTCCAATATCAGGATATGGATTCATAACAGAGACATCGGAAAGTTGCAGCAGATGCTATGGGAGGGACATGGGTCGAAACTTCGATGCGAAACTAGCAATAATCCTCGGATAAGAAAATTCTTAGAAGCCACACCCTTCATCATGGTATAGTATCAGAATGAGTATGATAGAAAAAGTAATTTCTCGCTTGTGCGTTCAGTTATTTATAAAGCTAAAAACATCAACATATATTACGACAACTTATATAAAGAGATATCAAAGAAAATTACCAAAATTTTCCTATATAGGGCACAATAAAAGACGTCCATACAGCAGTCGTCAACAACGATTTGAAAGATTTCAAGCAGAAAATGGAAGGTGTTTCGCCTGTTGTTTTGTGCGGCAAGGATAGCAATGGTTTAAATGTCTTACATAAGGTATAAGAATTCTCAAGAGGAAGCTAGCCGATAAATCTTTCTTTAATTTATTAAGAAGTAAAGCACGATTCAAATGGCTCTTATCCCTTTTGTTAAAAGGCCGCTGGTTTAGGATATACGGATATTGCGCGTGAAATCCTCGAAAGGCATCCCGAAACGGTAGCAGTCCAAGATAACGAAGGAAAAACAGCGTTACATTATGCAGCTGCACTTAAAGACGACGGCGCCATGTACGATCTTCTGACGGAACACGGAGCCGACGAGAGTAAATTAGATAACGTGAGTGCTACATTATATATCTTCTATATAGATATTATATATCTTATCTATAGAAAACAATAATTGCTCAAAATCAAAATATCCTGACATATCGTTGTTGTTGTGAATTAGAGACAAAAGGCGCCTGCATTCTACAAGAATCGTCCTTCGGACGTGGACCTGTCAAATTTGTCGGTGATACCGGAGGCACCTCGAGTCTCCGCTACTTATCCGAAAAACTGGGACTGGAAAATTCTGGAATTAGGACAGATCGCTATGCGAGGAATGAAAAAGGTAGTTAGCAACATTGACAGTGCTTTTGGTAGTGCTGAGTCTACGATGAAGGATAGCTCGAATGAGAAGGTAAGTTTGCTATTAATTTTTTTCAATTATATATTTACACGCACAATATTCTGCCTGTTTAAGCTTGCCTCTAACAATATTCATTCTTTGTATGATACATTTTTATATTGATTAGTAATTATTTAGTGCACTCATCACACGCGTAGCCAGACATAGAAATCCCGGTCAAATGTAGTGTCGCATCCAGAATGAGTGTAGTCAAACGGTAGAAATTTTTTTTTCTTGGTTAGAAAAGGGGGGAGTCCCGATTCGCAAATTTCAGATCTACGATATGAAGGATTATATGGGAGATTTGGTGGAACAGATTAAGAGGGCCGATGAGGAGCAGCAGGAGGAGGAGGAGGAGGAAGTTGAGACCCCGAATGGAGACGAGGAGGAAGCACAGACTGAAAAAGAGAATGAAGAGAATAACGAGGAGGAAGCTGCGGATGAGAATGCGGAGGAAACGAACGAAGAGGAGCAGCGGAATACGGCGGAGGAGGAAACAAAAGAGGACGAAGAGGAGAAGGCATCCTCGGACGATGACGTGGTAACCGGGGCTGTCGCGGAATCGACGAAAGACGAGGAGGACGAGCCTGAGGTCGCCGTTAATGAGAACGCGGTCGACGAGGAATCCCCGAAGATCGAAGAAATCGCCGCCAGTGAAGAAACTGCCGTTGAGCATGAAGATAGAAATGAGCCCAGCACCGGCGATTCTGGCGTTGACGAAGAGCAGGTATTGTCTTAATCGTTTTGTCATAATCACCGCACTGTTCCTTGTATAATACAAAGAAGAAGCCGGGATTTCTCCATCTATGTCCGCTTGGAATTTTTATATATTAATTGCGTATATGGATAATTTTTTTTTTTTTAACTACAATCAATAATAATAAAATACATATTCTTTAAATAAAAAAAAAATAAAAAAATACATTTTTTTAATAAACTGGAAAAAAATATTTGACGATTCCCTAGACACAGAAATCAATTTGATTCATTATAAACAGATATCTCTTTTACGGACACTCTGTATGCATACATAATGCGCGTAGGCGCGGCAAGAGACAGACAATCGATTGCATGTAAAATTCCCACATACGATTAATATCTCGTATCGATCGCCTACGTGTCACCTAGTAGCGCGCATGATTGCGTACCTAAATATGACAGCAGGTTATCGTTGGCGAACACGAGGAGCCTGCCGAAGTAGAGTTGAAAGAAGGTAGTATGGTCCAAGATCTGGAAGTGGAGAACCTGCTGGAGAACGGCAACATGGAACAATTGGCAGCTTTGGTTCTGAATGGCGAAGGGCGACGATTGGTCGGACGGCAATCCGGAAATCCGGAACTCCAGGCATTCATCGACAACGTTCCAGCTTACATGGCACGTTATCTTTATAATAGATTTCGAAAAAAATATATATATATAACATATCGTTCCTTAATATTAGGGAAAAATTCATGCCGTACACATGGCAGCGCGGGAGGGGAATCTTCGTGATCTGCAAAACGCCCTGGATCGGCGTAAATTCGCGGTTGCGCGAGACGAATCCTCGCCCCATGGTGCAACGCCATTGCACGTTGCAGTTATATTTGGCAATACTGCTGTCATCAGGTACTCGACATATATTTTTACACACACACACATACATACAGCATGTACTCTTATATATTTTAACATACATCTTCTATTTGCGCTGCGCTCTCCGTTTTTTCTCCCTATCTCACGTTATCTTGAAGAATCAACCATTTGATCGATTCGATAAACAGACAAGGATGGGGGTACGATAATAATAAACTGATCGCTTAATTATTACAAACCGAACGCCGTTATGAGATCGTCGATCGATATCAGTTTACGATTCATCCCGATCATGCCACGATAGCCTCTCATTATGAATGACTCTATAAAAATGCTGCGGTCTCTCAACCTACACGTCACGTTAGATTTAATATTTTATATATCTGATTCAGGTACCTGGCGGGAAGGTTTCCAGAAACCGCCAACGCAATCGATCTCGACGGACGTACTCCGTTGCATTACGCCGCGACCCTCGCGGATAACGGCCACTATTACAACCTCTTGCTGCATCTGGGCGCCAATCCTTTAATACAAGACAACGTGAGTTCTATTATTAAACGATTTTTATTATTAATATCGCAATTTTGAAATAAATAATCAAATTTTGCAATGAGAAAAAATTTCGAATTTTAACGAAAAATTCGAATTATTTTTTATTCTAATAAAGAATTATTAGTTTCTAATAAAGAATAGAGAATTATTATTCCGATAAACGCTCGTATATAAAATGTTCACACGAATCTAGTGTTGCAAGCGAAATAAAACATTATCTTTTATCGCGTAGTTCGGACACAAGGCGGATTATTACAAGGAAAATCAAAGCGATCTATCGCACAAACGGCTTCTTCGCGATTTCGGAGCTAGCGAGAGACTCGCCGACGAGATGTTAACAGATAAAGGTATTTGTTGTTTATTCGTGGCATTTCAGTAGCGAGCACCAATTGATAACAGCGTAAAAAAAAAAAAAAAAAGCGCGCGGCAAACTATCCGGGCACTTTTCCTCGCGATGTATTGTCCTTCGTGTATCGTGATTGAGAATCTTTCCTATTTAAGTCGGAATCTTCGTAAAGATATTCGACATCGCACTTGGCACGAGACGTACGTTATGTGTCGCGATTTCGTCAAGTATCCATTGATTGTTTCTCCTCCGCACACGAAACTTTCTTAATTTTCGATTATCTTAATAATGTTCAGTTTCGTTCATGATTGACTTATACTTTTCTTTTAGACAACCCTCCCCATCAAGTCGTCTCTCAAATACCGCGTAAGAATCCTAATCGAAATACTTGTTGAGCACACAAGTGTTACGATTTTACTGACTTTCTGATTTTGTGGAATGATTTGATTTGCTTCGTTCGATTATTTTCATAACAGCACGTAATCAATCCGACACTTAACGTTTCAGGGTATTGATCGAGCTAAGATGTAATAGTATCGGTTCACTAACATTAATATTCATTTATCGATCCAATATTTTTTATAGTTAAATACTACATATATATATATATATAATTATTGTACTCATTGGTAAAAAATTTTATGATCTCGTGATAAAACGCCGATTATAAATTAGCTTTACAATTGCATCGCATATTAATCTCATAAACTCTTTGAGATAAAAATATTTATTCTTCGCAAAACTAAATATTTTTCAGCATTAGATATACGTCAAAGGATCACTATATTAAATTATAAGATATATTAGGATGGTCAAGAAATAAAGTTCCTTATATTATTACGACTTTTGTTTATTACTTATGTAGAAATTGGACTTATCGTGTTAGAATAGAAACTAATGATTACCTCTCAATATAGTCTCTCTTGGAAAAGATTCGTGCCAAGATGGAACAAGTATTGTACATTAATTTTCTCGAAGACTATATTAAGTAGTTATTAGTTTCTATTCTAATATAAGCCCTATTGGTGCATAATTTGTAGAGAAAAATTATAATAAAACAGAGATCCTTATTTTTTGATCCACTCTAGTATAAAGCAGTTTTATAACCTTCGATACGCTTCTTTAAGCGTAATATTTCGTCTAAAACTCAATTTCGACTCTTCGATAATTATCGCTAACATTAAACCGTAAAATTTGCTTACTCGTTCTTTCGCGTCAATTCTCAAACATCTCTCAACGTCGCGATGGCTGTTAATCCGGCTGTTCTCTCAATCACCGCTGCTGCCGAGATTTACAGTTCCCGGAGGTGATATCTACTCGGCCCGACGTGATGTGAGCGAGCCCGAGATTCTGACCACCCTGGAGCGATGTTTCCGATTGCTGGCGGGCAACCGGCGATCGTCGATACCGAAGACGCCATCGAACGCCGGTACACTAGTCGCTCGTTGCCTGAAACGGCCCGTATTCGATTTGATCAAGCACCGTGTGACTCGCATGGACCACAATCTCTTTGACGTGATCTGGCCTGCCCTGAAAAGGTACGGTACCGTCACGGGCAACGGTAGCAAGACTAGCAGCGCCCGCTCGAGTCTTAGCAACTCCACGGACGAGGATCAGGGTTACGGCGTAGTGGCGCCCGATTTGGAAAGTTACGTCGTTTTCACGGAGTTCTTCGATCCCTTCATCCGGGAGTTGCATTGCGTCACAGCGAGCGGCGATTTACTTGATCATCCGTTGCCGCATTTTTTCCACATTGGACACGAGGAGGACGCGGAGATCCCGCCGGATGAACCGATCGTCACCGCGATTGCGCAATACGATCTAGATCCGACCTGTAAATTTATTCAAGCCGGTGTTTTAGAGTGTACCAGAAACCTGGCCAATTATAGCCTGCCATTGACACTGACGGTCAATCAACTGGAGGAGGTCGAGAGGGAGATCACTACTGAGCTGATGAGCCCGGAGATCGCCGATTTGATGGCGGAGGGTAGCAGCGAGGACGAGGCCGGTACATACTTTACTCTTAACGAGATCCTCGATCAACCTAGCCGAATACGAGCACAATTGGCAGCGGCCGGTCTATTGTTACCGATCACGGAGTATGAGCTGAACGACGATCGGCGTCTTCATGGCAAGCATTGGCCCTACGGACGTGGCGTGTATGTTACTACAGCCGGTGATCTCGCCGCGTGGGTGAACGTCCAGGATCATCTGAGGATCGTCTGTCGCACCAGCGAGAACCGGCCGGGCATGGTAGGCCGCGCTTATGTCAGAGTGGCTAAACTGATGATGATATTCGACCGAAAATTAAAATTCAAACGAGATCAAAAGCTTGGCTTCTTGACCGCGCGCCCGCACGCTCTCGGCAACACTCTCAGATTCTGTCTGATTGTCCGGCTTCCGGAACTCTCAAAGACGCCCGACAATCTGAAGCACCTATGCGTAGTGCGCGGTCTAAGCGTACGCGACACTATAAAGAGGGATATGGTGAGGATCAGCAATCAACAATCGCTGGCGATCACCGAGCTGCAGACCCTCCAAGACTTCTCCAGAGCGGTGCACAATATCATCACGCTGGAAAAGGAATTGTCGTTGAACAACTCGATGAAGCTCGCCAATCTCATCACCGGCATATTCCGCAAGCGAGTAAACGCGTCCAGGAACTTCAAGACAAATCAATAACGTTAACCATTACGAAAGACGATAAAACATCAGATTCTTGAAGACGATCTGATATCATCCATCTTTTTCCACACTTTACAAACGAAAACTCAAGAAGAAAATAAAATAAGAATTATCAAAAATGACCATTGCGCACTTTCTATGTGTGTGTGTGTATGTGTGTGTGAAATACGGAATGTATCTTAAATGACTCAAAAAAAATCATCGATCTATCCTGGGAAATTTTATATGGAAGAACTTTATTAGGAAGAGATATTTAAAGGAAGCAAAATAACACTAATTCATCATTTATCGAAGATTTTTATTTTACGCAACAACTTGATTCAAATACTCATATTTAATACAAGAGTGATCTCTCTTGTCGATTGTCTTCAAGAACTTCACCTCCCTACGTTCTTTCTTTTCTTTTAAGTCTTTCTATAAGTAATATTTACGCTTATTTATGGAAATTTTCTGTGATAATTATGAGCCAACATCTGACAGTCAATTACTCATTATAGACTGAACTTTTTAGATAACTTAGGCTATAATAAGCGAGAGGGAGAGAGAGAGAAAGAGAAAGAGAGAAATGCGTTGGAAAGATATGTGAACGTTATTTTGTTTTCTCTCGTGCACATCCAGCATCTCTCTTATGAAATTACGCTAAATCATAATCGTAGTCGCTCTATTAACCGGATTAACCGGCGACGAGAATACAGGATTGCTGATTAGGTTAGTAAACGATCAGCATTATTGGTATATACACGGACATCATTGTCGCACAAAATCTCACAATTGTGCATTGTAAATCTTTGTTCGAAATAATTCAAAATTATTTAAAATTATATTTGTATGATGTAATATTATCTATATTTTTACAAAAATAACGATTTTACATGAATTTTTCTTGAGATAAAATATAAATATATAAGTAAAATATTGCCTCTAAACACACACACACACACACATACATACATGAAGGATCCACATACATTTAAGAATTCGTAAGCATATTTTACAAAATTATAAGAATTATAAAATATATTTTGTTTTTATATTTATATATATATATATGTCTAAGCATGTAAAACGCGATATTTTCATGTAAAATCGAAGACATCGGAATTTTTCGATGCGACACTGATGGCACAATAAGCTTCAAAAATGTCAAAGCCTTTTCAAAAGCTTTCTTTACATGTAATGCACGAGTCGATGTTCACACAAAACAAAAAGGACGTAGCACATGTCTTTCCAATGTTATTATTCATTCTAAAATAAACTCGTTTATCTATCTTTTACTCTTACTCATCCATTTTATTGTAGGCTCACGTTGTGCAATTTGAACTTGTTAATTCGAAAAATGAAACAATAGGCGTCTAAATGTCATATCTTATTTTTGATATATATGTATAAATAAATCTGTACACCCCTCCCCCCCCCCACACATCAGATATATATATATATACTATGTGTATACTCTCTATATATTTTTATAAATATTATATTCTGCTGCGAATAATATATTATAATATTATATTGTAATAGTATTAATAATAAAAAAGTAATCACTCGTACACACAAAATATAAAAATTTAATTCAACGATAAAAGATTATTTTTATACATATACATATATACATATATATAAGGAAATTTCTGACATTTAAACGTCTTTTGATTGACAATCATCTGTAATTACTTACCATGTTACACAGACAATCACCAATGCACTTTTTTCAGGTAGATCAATCGTGTTTGTTGCTCAGTTATGTTTGTCTCTGCTTGTTTATTTTAGATTCTGAACTTGTAAATATGATAAGCGAAGCTGAATTACGTGTTTTGTCACGTTTTGCCAAGTGATTATGCAACACAAGTGTCTCATGAAGCATTTTCTGCAAGACTGAAAAGCATTATTGCATCAATTAATTCTTAGATTATAAAAGATAGATAAAATAAAAAAAAATGTTTACTTAAGTAAGAGATTTTATTAAGATATAATTAAAATTTATACAAAAATCCTGCGTTGTCCGCACAAAATCGCAATAATTATTTTCAGCAACTAACAGTTTGCCCGATTTTTAATATTGAATATAACATGCATGCTATAAATTGACATAAAATTTTATTTTGTGACTATTTGTATTATTAATTGAAATGTTTAATTTTCAAGATAAAATTAACATGCGCAATAATGCTTTCGTAATTAATCCGCAACAATCTAATGGATTTATCTTACAGATGATAACGAAGCCGAAATACCGATATTTCGAACGGAAGAAGGCCGTTATTTAGCATCATGTAAATATCACATATGCATGGCAAAGTGTTACATTTTTCATATCATTATAAAATCCGTTGTAACGAAATTTTCTATTCTCTAGCATTGGGTGATCCCTTAATTAAAGGATTAACGGAAGTTGCTAACGCGCGTCCAAAGGATCCGGTCACGTATCTCGCGACATATCTGTACAACTTCGCCAGCAAGAATAAAGCCAACGAACAGGTATATGTCTGATTGAAACAATAGACGAATTGAATATTACAGGATATCATAGCCTTGACGAAGAATTTCGCATTATTTTTTTCACTCTGACTTCAGGAATCTGATGTCCTCATTATACCTGATCGTGAGGAAGAAAATGTGGAAAATATCGAGAATGAACATTTCGATGAAGACGCCGGTTATCCTCGAAGTCCAGCTTCAGACATACCTGAATCTACATTCAGCAATCCTAATAGAGTACGTGAATGAAAATATAAATTTCAACATTTAAAAAAAATAATATTTTCTTGCAAAAAAAAAAAAAAAGCTACGATTTATTTTATGTCGATCTCTTACAATAAATACAACTATCTCGCATAGAAAATAAAAGTGAAAACAACGTTTCTCAGGATGAACATGGACAAAGCATGATCCATTTCGCGGCAGTTCGTTCCTATTCGAAGGATGGTCTGTATCACCTGTTACTGGAGATGCAGGTTAACGTTGGTTTCAGGGATGAACTATATCGGACAGCCAGAGATGTTGCCGAACAGGCAAATATACGAGAGAACGTTGAAGAGATTGATCGCTACGTTGTTCATCTAGCGGCGAGAGGTAAGAGAGAAGACAAAATATATTAACAATGATTTATATCTTTATGTAGAAAATGATAGAATGAGAGAATCATACGATATTCAAATTTGACATGCAGGAGAAACTGAAAAGCTGGTCGAACTTTTACTGGAGGGTTACGATCATATCTTGGACGCCGAGGATGAAGAAGTGAACATCATCGACGTTGCTGCCCAAAGAGAACACGAAGCTACAGTGCAATTTCTACAATCAATTCCTAATTACGTGGTAAGATAACGCAAAAGAATCTATGAGATAACAATTATTATTTACGTTTCTTTTTTTTTTTAATTACGGCTTAACAAAATTGTCTGACTTGTATTGGACAGAATCAACGTGAGGAGGTACACGCTGCGATTCGGGCCAACAACGTGGATCATGTGAAGGAACTTTTGAACAAGAACAATGGGGGTGGAAAATTGTTGGCTGTCGGAAAAAATTCGTTAGGCCGATGCGCACTCCACATCGCTGTGCTTTGGGAAAATGAAGAGCTTGTTAAATTTATCGCTAGAATGTATCCGGAAACATTACGCATCGGCGATAATGTACGAATCGTTCAAAAGGGACATGTATAAAAATTAGGGTGATAAAATAAAATTGGTTCAATTCTGCGAGTTATGATAGGCTTAAAAAAATAAATAAGAAAACGATACGAATGTCTCTCAATCGTAAGACACGAGTTATTATTGTTAGTCAAGATTGATTGTTGAGATGATTTAAGATTAAAAAAAGAAAAGACGCGCCTGCATCTTCGTAACGCATAAAAAATATCTTTTTTCAGTTGGAAAGAACAGCTCTTCATTATGCAATGGGAGTGCCGTCCGTGGAAGTATTGAGTAATATATTGATTACGGCGGGCGCGAAACGCATTGTCAAAGATTTGGTAAGTCACATTTTTCGAATAACAAATGCTCTCTTTTTCTCTCTTCATACACACGCATATATACATACAGTAAAGATAATATTCTTAATTTTTAGAAATCTCGGCAACCTTCGTATTACTTCATGAACAAATCTGATATCGAACGACTTCAAGAAGAGGAAAGATCTATGATCATGTAAATCGTATGCTAAACACCTACATCGATTTCGCGATTATATGATTACACTTTAATGTATTCATGCATTCCATTATGAATATTGAAATGTATGTTGAAAAAGTAGAGCCGACGAGAGGCAGGATAAATATAGATTACGGCAATTCGCAAGAGAACTCGAGATATGGTTCTCTACGCTGCGTATATTTCTATTTATCTCAACAATATCATTATATGTCCATTGTTTTTGACGTCAATTATAAAAAAAATAAATATGCCTCAAAAAAAACTTTTTTAATCTCTTTCTCTATACGTTCTTTTAGATTAAATATTTAACATTTTATGTTTTATTTTTGCATATATGAGGAATATTTTACGAAAAAATTTTGTTACCACAGAGGGCCCCTATTAATTCTCGTCGGCTGTTGAGAAAAGCTCGTATTTTTGCATGATATATCATTGAAAGTATATTGATTCATGAATTATATGAATTGTAACTATGTCGAATGTTGAGACAATTTAGTGCCTTATAAATAAATGTAACGAGACTGCAATGTATATAGTCATCATTTTTTGTCGAACTATTCGAATAGATATATTCAAGTATGCGTTAACTTTGTGTTAAAAAAAAAATATATAAAGAAATAGTAACCCTGGTGGAAATAATTTTACAACGATTTAAGGAATTAAGGATTTAAAGGCAATATTTGATGCCTTTGAAAGAAAAACCCAGGATTGTTCGTCATTCTGCTATTTATTATAATTTAATTCTCTCAATGCTTAATAATCTTAAATTAAGTTGTGCTTGTTCGACATATCAACTAAGGTAAATTGAGATCAAAAAAAGTTTAACGTTCCGATACGAAATTCCTAGCGTTGGTCTCGGTAGCATTATTTTGCCGCGTGATCATAAGATACTCCTCGGTGATTTCCTCGGGCTGGATCTTATTAAAATACATCTCCCGATCCTTGTGTACATAATATGTATCATCGAAGTTAAAATGCAATCCCAGCACTATATTTAATGCAGAGGTATCGTACGCGTGACAGCCGGAGTATCGATACTGTGGTTTTTTATTGAACCTACAGCCCGCTGACTGTGCACCTACGAAAATTTAGTTAAGAAGGCTTAACATTTGGAGAACCAATAAAAAAAATTGATATGTTCCCACTGAGAAATATAAAAATTATAGAATTATATGAATGCATAAATCAAAAGTATTTACCAATAGGGGAAATACAATCTCTCGTCAATGAACACTGGACCCAAGGTAGCATTACACTTTCCCTAATGTTTTTAAAATTACTAATTACTAAGTATGATGCTCTAATCAGTGGGAGAAAGAAAAAGCTCTCAGCGGAGGCATGAAAGTATTCGTACATCTTTGGATGCGTTAGGGAACTAATGGCGTGCCTCGTAGGCCAAGTTAAGATTCCAGATTTTGGACAAAGATATTTCGAAATGTCTGAGGAATTCAGACGCACATTTGAGTCCATATAGATAATACTACCTAGCGTATTTAAAGCTGTCTGTGATACAAAAGCATGATTTAATCAATACACTTCTTTTGGAAAACTATAAAGGCGTTGTAGAAATTGTTACTCACTTGAATAACTAAAGGTCTATAAACATGCAGTGTGTCGTCTTCGACGTGAGCAGGAAATGGGCTTAGATCGAAGTGAATCACATTACATCTTGTAGAATTACAAGCAAGTCTAATATTTTGTAAGGAATCATCATTCAAACCGACACTATAAATCACAATACTATTATTTGGCAAAAAATGGCTGATGTTTCTAACAAAGCCATAAATATATTGCTCGTTTCCAGGTCTTACGAGTGACACAACCGTCACATTCTGAGGCTTGAGACTAATTGATGTAGTGCTCGTCTGACCATCCAGACCAAGCAATGCAAGATATTTGGAATCTGTCACCAGACGTTTCTCCTCGACGTCTTTCAAATTTTCCTTAAAACGATATCTTACAGTTAATGAAACAAAAATGAAAAAGTGGCTAATCTGTCAAATAATATATTTACCTGGAAGTTCCGTAATTGTTTGTGAGTCTCCGTCACTAAAGTCTGAATGGAAGGTCGTTGATTGCTGAAGGCAATGAAAACGATGCTGCTTCCTGCTATGCAGATCAGCAACAATAGCAGGCCCTTGATACGCATCGCTCATCGTTTAACGAGATTTAGTGGGCAACCGGAGACAGTAATACCGATTACGTTATATCAAGAACGCCCTCTTCTAGGTTAGACTTTTCTTGCACCGTCATAATATGTCACGTTACAAAAGATTACGGAAACTCATAATTGATGCAAGAATAATTAATGCGTTTTATCAACCTAATGTTTACAAGATTAGAGATTAGGATCAAGGACTTCGATAACTATTTTCCGTGACTTTGACAGACGTTTTCTTTCCGTACAGTATTTTATTCAGCATAAAACATAAAACCCGCAACATGCAAAATTAGACAAATTAGATAGAGACGAAGTTGATGTATGTACTGAGTGTCGACCATAGACATACCATAGTATATCTAGAGATCTAGACCGAGCGTTGCCTTTATTTAAGGAGTGGGGATAAAGATGCACGTAGAAAAAGACATACTCTACTCTATTTCGTGCTCCTTGCGTTCTCTCTCGCTCGCACGTAGAATAGCGTACTCTTTCGCTATGTTACATGCGAGTGAGAGAGAGCGCAAGGGACACGGAACAGAGTATGTCCTTTTCTACGTGCACCTTGACCCTCACTCCTCAACACTCGGTCTAGATATACTATGTCTATGGTATCGACCCTAGACTTTATATATAAAAATACAGAAGCAAATATGGCGTCGCAATTTCTGATTGGTAGTTTCTCCATCTAACTGAGGTAGCCATGTCGAATGTCGAGTCCATAGCGGAGTAGAAGACATGCTGTCAGACTCGTATCAGATAATGTATTAAAGAGAGATTGAAGATTAAAGATTGGAATTTGACTGATAAGATCAAAAGAAGTTAAAATTTTTTCGTCTGAAGCCCATATCAAACTATGCATTTATGATTGAGATTTAAGATTGAAAATTGACCAATCAGAAGAAAGAAATTTTAGTTCCTTTTTAGTTTTCAATACGTAGTCTCATACACATAATATATAACACTTGAAATTTGATACTTGCAGCTAACACTTTAATAGTTATAATCGTAAATAATTTTGATTTTAATTGTACATTTGAAAATATTTAAATTAAAATTGTTTTAAGCTAAAAGCAACCAAAGTATTTTTTAATTATTTTCATTAATTATTATTCAATTGTTTCATTCTTACATATTGTTGAATGAAAAAAATTTATTTTATTTAATTTATTATTTTTATATCTTTTGCTTCTCTTTAAATTTTATAGACAGATTTAATTAGTATAAATACTAATATAATTATTATATAATTTTAGTTAGCTTAAACAGACAAAAACATTTAAGAATGTTTAAAAGCTTTTTGTTATATTAAGTTAATTAATAACAGGAATATTAAGTTAATTAATACAGAAGTATTAAGATAATTAATAAAAGATTTTTTTTTTATTTAAATATATAACATTACAATAACATCCATAATACCACAATACAATCATTAAAAGATTATATAATAACACAATTTATATTATTTATATTATATATAATACAATAGTTTATTAGTAATAAACTATTATATTATAAAATTCTAATATTTCGGATTCCATGTCGTTATTTTTATCACCTTTTGCAGCATTCGTCAGCAATTATTGACCAGCATTCTTTTTTTTCATATCCTCTAAGCTTTTCTTAACAAATTTTTGCAATAGTTCGGGTTCATTTCTTGTATACCAATCGATTAATATATTCAGTATTTCCTTTTGCTTTTCAGTACATTTTTTGCATTTTGTTTGAAAAGCTTCGCTACCGATTTCTGAAAGCAAAACAAAAAAAATATGTAAAATTTATTTTAATACTATTTATAGCTCTTGTTTACGATTAACAATTATAAATGGAATTTATCAAAATTATAATATAATTAAAAAAGTAAAAGATATTTAATATATTTAATTGACGGATACATATAGTACTTTAATATTTTCTACATGCGCATACACCCGCGCGCGCGCGCACACGCAATATACACAAATATAATATTTTACAATTATTGTATTATATTTTTGAATAATAGATTCTGAATAATAGATTTCTCTTTCTCTCTTCTCTCTCTCTCTCTCTCTCTCTCTCTCTCTCTCTCTCTCTCTCTCTTTCTCTCTCTCTCTCTCTTGAAGTAAGTTTTCTTTCTTAAAAAAAAATTTTGTTTCTAACATATCATTACTGATGTAATATTTAAAATTTTCTCACTTTTAATATTATATAATTCTATAATTTTTAATATTATATAATTCAATAATTAAGAGAATTAAAATTTAATAAATTAAAATTTATATACGCAAAAGAATTAAAAGCCACTTTCTTCCTTCTACAAAAAAGGCAATTTTCAAGTGGCTGCAACTCCGTCGCACATGATCGGATTGAGATCAATAAAAAAGCGTTACAAAACTGGAACTTTTTAGTATTAGAATCTTTTAATCAAGTTCAATTCTTTTCATTTGTTACAAAGTTACATTATGAAAAAGCAACGTCCGTCGATTGATTAAATTTTTCAAAAGTTTGTCAAAGAATGCCGAAGAAAAAAAATTGTAGTACAATTTCGTTAATTGGATTTTAAAGAGCAGAGTTTCATCTTTAATTTGCTTTTTTAATGAATGTCCTACGATTTTTTTTCGTCGAGTTATTAACTACTGAAGTAAAATCGATCTATTGAATTTGAGCGTTTATAACTAGCAAAAAAATTCTCGCGCAAGAATAATTAAAAAAGCAATTTAAAGAGAAAAGTTGGCACTTTAACATGCACTAATTGCTTTTTCAATTAATATCCATTGTTAGGGTGTAATCATTATTTTAAAATCAAGTAAAAATTGCACTTTTTCTCTTTTTCATTTAAATCAATGCAACTAAATGAAAAAACGTTAACATTTTTATGAACTCTACAATTTTTACAAGTAAAAAGTATCCCAATTACATGTGCATCTAGCCGAATCGTTAAGATTTTTTTTTTCTCTATATCTCGAAGACTTAAATCAAGTCTAAAATGAAAAATTCAATTACCGCCGGCGTTAACGTTATCCAAAAATTATAGAGTTCATGAAAATGTTAAATGTTTTTTCATTAAGTTGCATTGATTTAAATTATATCGGATATTATATTGGATATAAAATCCAATAGATCGATTTTACTTCAGTATTAATGAATAACTCGGTGAAAAAAAATTGTAGGACATTCATTAAAAAAGCTAATTAAAGATAAAACTCTGCTCTTTAAAATCCAATTAACGAAATTGTTTTACAATTTTTTTTTTTCGGTATTCTTTAACAACCTTTTGAAAAATTTTGTCAATCGACGGACGTTGCTTTTTCATAATGTAACTTCGTAACAAATGAAAAGAATTGAACTTGACTAAAAGATTCTAAAACTAAAAACTTCAAGTTTTGTAACGCTTTTTTATTGATCTCAATCCGATTATATGCGACGAAGTTGCAGCTACTTGTAAATTGCCTTTTTTGTTAAAGGAAGAAAGTGGGCCTTTAATTTTTTTTACGTTTGTTGATTATTATTAAAATGCCTTATAGAGATATACTCGTTAAGAAAAAATTGTTTCTATAAATTGACCAAAAAATCTAATTGTAAGAAGAAAAATCATGAAAATACTCTGTGTACGGATATACCTTTAAAAAACTTTACACCTTCTGTTAGACATGGTCCAGTTTCCATAACACACTGGTAATATTGAACTCGCAAAGTATCGTTGTTGAGGATTTTTTTTATGTCGATATAATCGTAATTATCGGAATAAAGCTCTTCTGCGAAAACGCACAATAGCGCAATACCGGTAAGTGTCACGAGCCGAATCATTTTCGTTTACACTATCTTGTGAAAAAGATACTGAATCATCGAATCGAATGCACATCTGTTTTATACGTTTTACCGAAACAAAAACTTGTTACGAGTGAGATAATAATGTGCACAAATAAGCCAATGGAATGATTGCATGCAAATATTAGAGAAAAACTTAATAGTAATAATTTGCTATCATTCAGAGTGATATAATTCACTGAAATGCAAATGATTAAGAGAAACAACAAAACGATTTCATAAATCTATTGGTAATTTATTATTATTGTACATATATATGCAGATTGTATTTCTGTACTATAATCAGCCAAAGTTTTTACGTGCACGCAAGTGGAGATAGTCAACAATTTTTATAAACGATTAAAAATATTTATTAAATTTAATTTTTCGGATTTATAAATATATTACAATATCTTACTCTTTCTACGATTTCAGGTAAGCTTTAATTTATAGCTTCTTCTAAATAACACAAAATGTACAATTGTGAAAATGGATATTTACCTTCTCGGAAACGTACGAATAGCATAATTTCCTGAAAAATCATTTTGATTTTGATTTGTATGTGTGTATGTGTGGACGTTTTTTTTAATATAATTTTTTTATATAATTTTTTATATAGTATTTTCTAATAAGTGGAAGTATTGCAGTGATGGATTCAAGATACAAAAATAAGAAAAAGGTTCATATAAACATATGTCCGATATGATCTTGTTTTCGAGTTACAGCCTGTTTTATTTTCCAATATTTTCAATTTTTCCGTCTATAAAAGTCTAATTCTGACTGTATTACCATTAGAAAATTTATATGGCTAAAATACTTCCGAGTTTTATTATAGACTGAAAACATTTTTAATATATTATCGCGGATCTATGTCAGATAAATATAATATCTTGTTATAAATTATTCATGAGATGGAATATTTTTTCTGAAATAAATCTTACACACAAAAATGGATATTGAAGGACGCTCATTAATTTTAATGGCCTTATATTTTGTAAATAAGGTCATGGCAATAATCTGAGCAATGTTCAAAAAGTTTTATATAATCGCTGATTATTTATTATAAAATTATAAACAAACAAAATTAGTGATAGTCTAATGTTGTGGATGGGAAACGAGATCTAAAAATGTATATTTTCTTGTTTTCAACTATCTCTGTGCAGAACGAAATTCATCTCACATCGTGTCCATTATTTAGGATATAAAATAAAATCGTAAAGTGTACTGTATCCCCCAATCTTCAGTTTTTTATCCCCTTATCAATTAATCAGACGCTAAAAATAAAAGAGCTATAATAATATTGTGATATTATTAAGTTATACCAATATGAACTTGGATTTTTTGACGAATAGAAGCGGGAAGAACATGATAGAATAGTTAAAATAAGTCCAAAAGCTTCTCAGATTTTAAATTGTTTAAATCTATATCGAAACTATAAATTGTATGTTATATAAATAATAAAATATTACACAACCGTATCCTCAAAAAATATATATATATATATCCCAACACAATTCAAAAACTTAGATTACATATACTATTTGGTTCAGAAGCCAACGGCGAGAATATTCAAACATAATATAACAAAAAACGATTGCTCCCTAATTGTTTCGCATTGTTCCATCATTATTTTCATGATTTATTGGGTTTTTTTAACGAAAATTAACAAATTAATCATTTCCCAAGCAATGTCATCGTCACGTATCGGCCGCCTATCGGAACTATATACTTGATATTTGATACTTGCAGCTGACACTTTAATAGTTATAATTGTAAATAATTTTGATTTTAATTGTACAATTGAAAATATTTAAATTAAAATTGTTTTAAGCTAAAAGCAACCAAAGTATTTTTTAATTATTTTCATTAATTATTATTCAATTGTTTCTTTCTTACATATCGTTAAATAAAAAAAAAATTTATTTTATTTTATTTATTATTTTTATATCTTTTGCTTCTCTTTAAATTTTATAGACAGATTTAAGTAGTATAAATACTAATATAATTATTATATAATTTTAGTTAGCTTAAACAAACCAAAACATTTAAGAATGTTTAAAAGCTTTTTGTTATATTAAGTTAATTAATAACAGGAATATTAAGATAATTAATACAAAAGTATTAAGATAATTAATAAAAGATTTTTTTTTTTATTTGAATATATAACATTACAATAACAATAATGCTACAATACAATCTTTAAAAGATTATATAATAACTGTTTATATTATTTATATTATATATAATACAATAGTTTATTAGTAATAAACTATTATATTTTAAAGTTTTAATATTTCGGATTCTATGTCGTTATTTTTATCACCTTTTGCAGCATTCGTCAGCAATTATTGACCAGCATTCTTCTTTTTCATATCCTCTAAGCTTTTCTTAACAAATTTTTGCCATAGTTCGGGTTCATTTTGTGTATACCAATCGACTATTATATCCAGCATTTTCTTTTGCTTTTCAGTACATTTTTTGCATTTTGTTTGAAAAGCTTCGCTACTGATTTCTGAAAGCAAAACAAAAAAAATATGTAAAATTTATTTGAATATTATTTATAGCTCTTGTTTCCGATTAACAATTATAAGTGGAATTTATCAAAAATATAATATAATTAAAAAAGTAAACGATATTTAGTATATTTAATTGACGGATACATATAGTACTTTAATATTTTCTACATGCGCATACACACGCGCGCGCGCGCACACGCAATATACACACATATAATATTTTACAATTATTGTATTATATTTTTGAATGATAGATTTCTCTTTCTCTCTTCTCTCTCTCTCTCTCTCTCTCTCTCTCTCTCTCTCTTTCTCTTGAAATAAGTTTTCTTTCTTAAAAAAAATTTTGTTTGCTACATATCCTTACTGGTGTAATATTTAAAATTTTGTCACTTTTAATATTATAAATTTCCATAATTTTTAATATTATATAATTCAATAATTAAGAGAATTAAAATTTAATAAATTAAAATTTATATACGCAAAAGAATTAAAAGCCACTTTCTTCCTTCTACAAAAAAGGCAATTTTCAAGTTGCTGCAACTTCGTCGCACATGATCGGATTGAGATCAATAAAAAAGCGTTACAAAACTGGAACTTTTTAGTATTAGAATCTTTTAATCAAGTTCAATTCTTTTCATTTGTTACAAAGTTACATTATGAAAAAGCAACGTCCGTCGATTGATTAAATTGTTCAAAAGTTTGTCAATGAATGCCGAAGAAAATAAATTGTAGCACAATTTCATTAATTGGATTTTAAAGAGCAGAGTTTTATCTTTAATTTGCTTTCTTAATGAATGTCCTACGATTTTTTTTCGTCGAGTTATTCATTACTGAAGTAAAATCGATCTATTGAATTTGAGCGTTTATAACTAGCAAAAAAATTCTCGCGCGAGGATCATTAAAAAAGCAATTTAAAGAGAAAAGTTGGCACTTTAACATGCACTAATTGCTTTTTCAATTAATATCCATTGTTAAAGTGTAATCATTATTTTAAAATCAAGTAAAAATTGCACTTTTTCTCTTTTTCATTTAAATCAATGCAACTTAATGAAAAAACGATAACATTTCTATGAACTCTACAATTTTTACAAGTAAAAAGTATCCCAATTACATGTGCAACTAGCCGAATCGTTAAGATTTTTTTTCTCTCTATATCTCGAAGACTTAAATCAAGTCTAAAATGAAAAATTCAATTACCGCCGACGTTAACGTTATTCAAAAATTATAGAGTTCATGAAAATGTTAATGTTTTTTTATTAAGTTGCATTGATTTAAATTATATCGGATATTATATTGGATATAAAATCCAATAGATCGACTTTACATCAGTATTAATGAATAACTCGGTGAAAAAAAATTGTAGGACATTCATTAAAAAAGCAAATTAAAGATAAAACTCTGCTCTTTAAAATCCAATTAACGAAATTGTGCTACAATTTTTTTTCTTCAACATTCTTTGACAAACTTTTGAAAAATTTCGTCAATCGTCGGACGTTGCTTTTTCATAATGTAACTTCGTAACAAATGAAAAGACTTGAACTTGACTAAAAGATTCTAAAACTAGAAACTTCAAGCTTTGTAACGCTTTTTTATTGATCTCAATTCGATTATATGCGACAAAGTTGCACCTACTTGAAAATTTTTTTGTTGAAGGAAGAAAGTAGGCCTTTAATTTTTTTTTTGCGTTTGTTGATTATTATTATAATGCCTTATAGAGATATACTCGTTAAGAAAAAATTGTTTTTATAAATTGACCAAAAAATCTAATTGTAAGAAGAAAAAGCATCAAAATATTCTGTGTACGGATATACCTTTAATAAACTTTGCATCTTCTGTTAGACATGGTCCAGTTTCCATAACACACTGGTAATATTGAACTCGCAGTTTATGGTTTTTGAGGATTTCTTTCATGTCGATATAATCGTACTTATCGGAATAAAGCTCTTCTGCGAAAACGCATAATAGCGCAATACTGATAAGTGTCACGAGCCGAATCATTTTCGTTTACACTATCTTGTGAAAAAGATACTGAATCATCGAATCGAATGCACATCCAATTTATACGTTTTACCGAAACAAAAACTTGTTACCGGTGAGATAACAATGTGCACGAATACGCCAATGGAATGATTGCATGCAAATATTAGAAAAAAACTTATTAGTAATAATTTGCTATCCTTCAGGGTGATATAATTCACTGAAATGCAAATGATTAAAAGATACAACAAAACGATTTCATAAATCTATTGGTAATTTATTATCATTGTACATATGTATGAAGATTGTTTTTCTGTATTATAATCAGCTAAAGTTTTTACGTGCACGCAAGTGGAGATAGTCAACAATTTTTATAAACGATTAAACATATTTTTTAAATTTAATTTTTCGAATTTGTAAATATATTACAATATCTTATTCTTTCTACGATTTCAAGTAGGCTTCAATTTATAGCTTCGTCTAAATAACACAAAATGTACAATTGTGAAAATGGATATTTACCTTGTCGGAAACGTACGAATAGCATAATTTCCTGAAAAATCATTTTGATTTTGACCTGTATGTGTGTAAGTGTGGACGTTTTTTTTAATATGATTTTTTTATATAATTTTTTATATAGTATTTTCTAATAAGTGGAAGTATTGCAGTGATGGATTCAAGATACAAGAATAAGAAAAAAAGTTCATATATAAACATATGTCCGATATGATTTTGTTTTCGAGATACAGCCTGTTTTATTTTCCAATATTTTCAATTTTTCCGTGTATAAAAGCCTAATTCTGACTGTAATACCATTAGAAAATCTATATGGCTAAAATATTTCCGAATTTAATTATAGAGTGAAAACATTTTTAATATATTATCGCAGATCTATGTCAAATAAATATAATATCTTGTTATAAATTATTCATGAGATGGAATATTTTTTCTGAAAAAAATCTTACATACAAAAATGAATATTGAAGGACGCTCATTAATTTTAATGGCCTTATATTTTGTAAATAAGGTCATGGCAATAATCTGAGCAATGTTCAAAAAGTTTTATATAATCGCTGATTATTTATTATAAAATTATAAACAAACAAAATTAGTGATAGTCTAATGTTGTGGATGGGAAACGAGATCTAAAAATGTATATTGTCTTGTTTTCAACTATTTTTGTGCAGGACGATATTCATCTCACATCGTGTACATTATTTAGGATATAAAATAAAATCTGAAAGTGTACTGTATCCCCTAATCTTCAGTTTTTTATCCTCTTATCAATTAATCAGACGCTAAAAATAAAAGAGCTATAATAATATTGTAATATTATTATGTTATAACAATATGAACTTGGATTTTGAATAGAAACGGGAAGAACATGATAGAATAATTGAAATAGGTCGAAATGCTTCTCAGATCTTAAATTGTTTTAATCAGTATCGAAACTATAAATTGTATGTTATATAAATAACAAAATATTACACAAACCGCGTATCCTCAAAATATATATATATATATATATATATATATATATATATATATATATTCCAACACAATTCAAAAACTTAGATTACATAAAGTAACAAAATATAATCGGATGATGTAATAAGAGAAGAAGCAAAAAGAATTGGTTATTCTTATTTATCTTGATTACTATATATTTTCGTTTAAATTTTTCTCATACATTTACTGCTGAATTTACTTGAATTAATAATTGTTTAAATAATTCAATAATATTAAATATTGCATTCGAACTGTACAAACTGTTCAAATCTAAAACTCGAACATCTCTATTTGGAATAGTTCGAAAATCTGAATCTGTATTTGATCTTTTTTTTAGTTTAGGGTAAAATATGTGAATCATATTATATAAGAAATATTTTTCTAGATTCTTAGATTATTGCTTAGTTACGTAAATATGATCTTTTATTCATTATTGTATAATGCTCCGAGATAAAAGTTATTAAGTTGATTTTATCAGAAAAACATGATGATAATTATTTTTTTTTGTTCTCTGGCATTGAAGTCTTAAGTTGTATCTTGCAAGGTAGCATTTAAAGGTATAGAATATTGAAAAGCCAATTATTTCAATATAACATGTGAGGCGATAAAATTTCAAGTCACCGTCTCTTGATCAGATATACATTGAGTTATGTAAGTTATTAGATATACGATATAACAAATTGTTTATTTGTTTTTTACAGAGGAAACTAACTATAGGTTATTTTATTAATCGTAGATAATAAATAATGTGAAATATATCGATTATTGTTAACACGATATCTATCGTGAACTTATAATATTACATTGTATATTATGCAATAATAAGATATTGTTGATAATGAGAGAGGAAGATAAACATTGTCATCTCAAGATATGAAACAAAACATCACATATATAGTTTATATTAATTGGTAAGTTAAAAGAATTTCCTGGAAATAAATAATGTATTGATTCTGATAATCTCATTATTGAAAATTATATAGTTCTTATTATATTATCTTTATTAGCCTGATTCTCTTTTTAAATAATCTTTCTTTGCTATAGTTATTTTTATACAAAATATTATATTACTGTGTAAGTAATTTTTTAAAGCGATATATATTTTAAAAGTTGGCAGGAATGACAAGCCAAATCTGTATATAATCTGTATATAATTTTAATATATTTTTTGTAATTATATTTTTACTACAATATTAATATATTATATATGTATATTAATATACATATATATATAAAAAAGAAAAAATTGAAGTTTCCTGGTCTGGTAGGCCCTGTTTGGTTCAATGAGTATAAACTCATTTTTACACACATTACTTTTGCTTTGACCAATACTCTCGCACCCGCATCACGGAAGATCAGCCGGAGCTTCCTTTCTTAAATTCGTGAAGATGGTGGAGGATAATAGTACTTAAGCTACGGCACTTTCTGCCACGGGTCCAGGGACCTTCCTCAGAGCTGAAAAATAAAGTCACTAGAGACTCGATTGTGGCTCCGCGGTGTTACCCCAGAAAACTTCTGACAGATCTGTTTCGGAGCAACTATATAAAGTAAAATATGGCTCGATGAGTGCTATCGAGAAACATGAAAAATGAAGAATATAACATATTCTATTTACGAAATCATATTTTATAACATTATGATTGATTCATAAAAGATTTTTCTTCAGTAAATTAAAGTTTTTTTTGTATAACATAATATAAATTATTCAAATGTAAAAGAGTTTATAATTTGATTAATTTACAGGGCGATCGAAAGCAGAATTTAAAATTTTTTGTATTACATTATATCGTTAGAAATGTTTTACATTGGTCGCCCTGTGAGTTTATCAACAATTAAGTTAATCGTAATTTGATCGAAGGTCGAATAAGTGGCCCTAATAAACACTGACGATCAGTTGTTAAAGACCGATGGATGACTTACGGAACCGGAAATACGTTGGCGCTGGAAGTTTATATTTTTTAATAATTAAAAGCTCAAGCGATTGCTCCTTAATCGCTCCTTCAGAATCGATAATTGCTCCTCTTTTAAAACTAATAGTTTTTGAAATATTTACAAAAAACGTAAAATTTATCATTTTCATTCAAAAACATATTTCCAATAGTTTTCTGCAACTATATCTAGCATAAAATGATTGCTCCTTAATTGCTCCATATTGCTCCATTATTATTTTCATGATTTATTGCATTTTTTATCGAAAATTAACAAATTAATTATTTTCCAAGAGACCATCCAAGTCGCCACCTATCGGCCGCCTAACGGAATTATTTGGTTCAGAAGCCAACGGTGAGAATATTCAAACATAATATAACATAAAACGATTGCTCCTTAATTGCTTCGCATTGCTCCATCATTATTTTCATGATTTATTGCCTTTTTTTTAACGAAAATTAACAAATTAATCATTTCCCAATCAATGTCATCGTCACCTATCGGCCGCCTATCGGAACTATATACTTGAAATTTGATACTTGCAGCTAACACTTTAATAGTTATAATCGTAAATAATTTTGATTTTAATTGTACATTTAAAAATATTTAAATTAAAATTGTTTTAAGCTAAAAGCAACCAAAGTATTTTATAATTATTTTCATTAATTATTATTCAATTGTTTCATTCTTACATATTGTTGAATAAAAAAAATTTATTTTATTTAATTTATTATTTTTATATCTTTTGCTTCTCTTTAAATTTTATAGACAGATTTAATTAGTATAAATACTAATATAATTATTATATAATTTTAGTTAGCTTAAACAGACAAAAACATTTAAAAATGTTTAAAAGCTTTTTGTTATATTAAGTTAATTAATAACAGGAATATTAAATTAATTAATACAGAAGTATTAAGATAATTAATAAAAGATTTTTTTTTATTTGAATATATAACATTACAATAACGTCAATAATACTACAATACAATCATTAAAAGATTATATAATAACAATTTATATTATTTATATTATTTATAATAAAATAGTTTATTAGTAATAAACTATTATATTATAAAGTTCTAATATTTCGGATTCCATGTCGTTATTTTTATCACCTTTTGCAGCATTCGTCAGCAATTATTGATCAGCATCCTTCTTTTTCATATTCTCTAAGGTTTTCTTAACAAACTTTTGCCATTGTTCGGGTTCATTTTTTGTATACCAATCGACTATTATATTCAGCATTTCCTTTTGCTTTTCAGTACATTTTTTGCATTTTGTTTGAAAAAGTTCGCTACCGATTTCTGAAAGCAAAACAAAAAAAATATGTAAAATTTATTTTAATATTATTTATAGCTCTTGTTTCCGATTAACAATTATAAATGGAATTTATCAAAATTATAATATAAATCAAAAAGTAAAAGATATTTAATATATTTAATTAACGGATACATATAGTACTTTAATATTTTCTACATGCGCATACACCCGCGCGCGCGCGCACACGCAATATACACACATATAATATTTTACAATTATTGTATTATATTTTTGAATAATAGATTCTGAATAATAGATTTCTCTTTCTCACTTCTCTCTCTCTCTCTCTCTCTCTCTCTCTCTCTCTCTCTCTTGAAGTAAGTTTTCTTTCTTAAAAAAAAATATTGTTTGTTACATATCATTACTGATGTAATATTTAAAATTTTCTCACTTTTAATATAATATAATTCTATAATTTTTAATATTATATAAATCTATAATTCAGAGAATTAAAATTTAATAAAGTAAAATTTATATACGCAAAAAAATTAAAAGGCCACTTTCTTCCTTCTACAAAACGGGCAACTTTCAAGTGGCCGCAACTTCGTCGCACATGATCGGATTGAGATCAATAAAAAAGCGTTACAAAACTTGAACTTTTTAGTATTAGAATCTTTTAGTCAAGTTCAATTCTTTTCATTTGTTACAAAGTTACATTATGAAAAAGCAACGTTCTTCATATTGATTAAATTTTTCAAAAGTTTGTCAAAGTATGCCGAAGAAAAAAAATTGTAGCACAATTTCGTTGATTGGATTTTAAAGAGCAGAGTTTTATCTTTAATTTGCTTTTTTAATGCATGTCCTACGATTTTTTTTCGTCGAGTTATTCACTACTGAAGTAAAATCGATCTATTGAATTTGAGCGTTTATAACTAGCAAAAAAATTCTCGCGCGAGGATCATTAAAAAAGCAATTTAAAGAGAAAAGTTGGCACTTTAACATACACTAATTGCTTTTTCAATTAATATCCATTGTTAAAGTGTAATCATTATTTTAAAATCAAGTAAAAATTGCACTTTTTCCCTTTTTCATTTAAATCAATGCAACTAAATGAAAAAACGTTAACATTTTTATGAACTCTACAATTTTTACAAGTAAAAAATATTCCAATTACATGTGCAACTAACCGAATCGTCAAGATTTTTTTTTCTCTATATCTCGAAGACTTAAATCAAGTCTAAAATGAAAAATTCAATTACCGCCGGCGTTAACGTTATCCAAAAATTATAGAGTACATGAAAATGTTAATGTTTTTTCATTAAGTTGCATTGATTTAAATTATATCGGATATTATATTGGATATAAAATCCAATAGATCGATTTTACTTCAGTATTAATGAATAACTCGGGGAAAAAAAATTGTAGGACAATCATTAAAAAAGCAAATTAAAGATAAAACTCTGCTCTTTAAAATCCAATTAACGAAATTGTTCTACAATTTTTTTTCTTCGGTATTCTTTAACAAACTTTTGAAGAATTTCGTCAATCGACGGACGTTGCTTTTTCAAATGTAACTTCATAACAAATGAAAAGACTTGAACTTGACTAAAAGATTCTAAAACTAAAAACTTCAAGTTTTGTAACGCTTTTTTATTGATCTCAATCCGATTATATGCGACGAAGTTGCAGCTACTTGAAAATTGGTTTTTTTGTTAAAAGAAGAAAGTGGGCCTTTAATTTTTCTTACGTTTGTTGATTATTATTAAAATGCCTTATAGAGATATACTCGTTAAGAAAAAATTGTTTCTATAAATTGACCAAAAAATCTAATTGTAAGAAGAAAAATTATAAAAATACTCTGTGTACGGATATACCTTTAAAAAACTTTGCATCTGCTGTTGGACATGGTCCAGTTTCCATAAAACACTGGTAATATTGATCTTGCAGTTTATTGTTATTGAGGATTTCTTTTACGTCGATATAATCGTATTTATCGGAATAAAGCTCTTCTGCGAAAACGCACAATAGCGCAATACCGATAAGTGTCACGAGCCGAATCATTTTCGTTTACACTATCTTGTGAAAAAGATACTGAATCATCGAATCGAATGCACATCCTATTTATACGTTTTACAAAAACTTGTTACGAATGAGATAATAATGTGCACGAATAAGATAATGGAATGATTGCATGCAAATATTAAAGAATAACTTAATAGTAATAATTTGCTATCCTTCAGGGTAATATATTCCACTGAAATGCAAAAGATTAAAAGATACAAGAAACGATTACATAAATCTACTAGTAATTTATTATGATTGTACATATATATGCAGATTGTATTTCTGTACTATAATCAGCTAAAGTTTTTACGTGCACGCAAGTAGAGATAGTCAACAATTTTTATAAACGATTAATCATATTTTTTAAATTTAAATTTTCGAATTTATAAATATATTACAATATCTTATTCTTTCTACGATTTCAGGTAGGCTTTAATTTATAGCTTCTTCTAAATAACACAAAATGTACAATTGTGAAAATGGATATTTACCTTCTCGGAAATGTGCGAATAGCATAATTTCCTGAAAAATCATTTTGATTTTGATTTGTATGTGTGTATGTGTGGACGTTTTTTTTAATATAATTTTTTTATATAATTTTTTATATAGTATTTTCTAATAAGTGGAAGTATTGCAGTGATGGATTCAAGATACAAAAATAAGAAAAAGGTTCATATAAACATATGTCCGATATGATTTTGTTTTCGAGTTACAGCATGTTTTATTTTCCAATATTTTCAATTTTTCCGTCTATAAAAGTCTAATTCTGACTGTATTACCATTAGAAAATTTATATGGCTAAAATATTTCCGAATTTAATTATAGACTGAAAACATTTTTAATATATTATCGCGGATTTATGTCAGATAAATATAATATCTTGTTATAAATTATTCACGAGATAGAATATTTTTTCTGAAAAAAATCTTACATACAAAAATGGATATTGAAGGACGCTCATTAATTTTAATGGCCTTATATTTTGTAAATAAGGTCATGGCAATAATCTGAGCAATGTTTAAAAAGTTTTATATAATCGCTGATTATTTATTATAAAATTATAAACAAACAAAATTAGTGATAGTCTAATGTTGTAGATGGAAAACGAGATCTAAAAATGTATATTTTTTTGTTTTCAACTATCTCTGTGCAGAACGAAATTCATCTCACATCGTGTCCATTATTTAGGATATAAAATAAAATCTGAAAGTGTACTGTATCCCCTAATCTTCAGTTTTTTATCCTCTTATCAATTAATCAGACGCTAAAAATAAAAGAGCTATAATAATATTGTGATATTATTATGTTATAACAATATGAACTTGGATTTTTTGACGAATAAAAACGGGAAGAACATGATAAAATAGTTGAAATAAGTCCAAAATCTTCTCAGATCTTAAATTATTCAAATCTGTATCGAAACTATAAATTATATGTTATATAAATAACAAAATATTACAAAAACCGTATCCTCAAAAAATATATATATATCCCAACATAATTCAAAAACTTAGATTACATATACTTTTTGGTTCAGAAGCCAACGGCGAGAATATTCAAACATAATATAACATAAAATTATTGCTCCTTAATTGCTTCGCATTGCTCCATCATTATTTTCATGATTTATTGCGTTTTTTTAACGAAAATTAACAAATTAATCATTTCCCAAGCACCTATTCGTTATCTATCGGCCGCCTATCGGAACTATATACTTGATATTTGATACTTGCAGCTAACACTTTAATAGTTATAATTGTAAATAATTTTGATTTTAATTGTACAATTAAAAATATTTAAATTAAAATTATTTTATGCTAAAAGCAACGAAAGTATTTTTTAATTATTTTTATTAATTATTATTCAATTGTTTCTTTCTTACATATTGTTGAATAAAAAAAAATTTATTTTATTTGATTTATTATTTTTATATCTTTTGCTTCTCTTTAAATTTTATAGACAGATTTAATTAGTATAAATACTAATATAATTATTATATAATTTTAGTTAGCTTAAACAGACAAAAACATTTAAAAATGTTTAAAAACTTTTTGTTATTAAGTTAATTAATAACAGGAATATTAAGTTAATTAATACAGAAATATTAAGATAATTAATAAAAGGTTTTTTTTTTATTTCAATATATAACATTACAATAACATCAATAATACTACAATACAATCATTAAAAGATTATATAATTACAATTTATATTATTTATATTATTTATAATACAATAATTTATTAGTAATAACACTATTGTATTATAAAGTTCTAATATTTCGGATTCCATGTCGTTATTTTTATCACCTTTTGCAGCATTCGTCAGCAATTATTGACCAGCATTCTTTTTTTTCATATCCTCTAAGCTTTTCTTAATCATTTTTTGCCATTGGTCGGGTTTATTTTTTGTATACCAATCGACTACTAAATCCAGCATTTCCTTTTGCTTTTCAGTACATTTTTTGCATTTTGTTTGAAGAGCTTCGCTAGCCATTTCTGAAAGTAAAAGAAAAAAAATATGTAAAATTTATTTTAATATTATTTATAGCTCTTGTTTCCGATTAACAAATATAAATGGAATTTATCAAAATTATAATATAATTAAAAAAGTAAAAGATATTTAGTATATTTAATTGACGGATACATACAGTACTTTAATATTTCCTACATGCAACTACACCCACGCGCGCGCGCACACGCAACATACACACATATAATATTTTACAATTATTGTATTATATTTTTGAATAATAGATTTTGAATAATAGATTTCTCTTTCTCTCTTCTCTCTTTCTCTCTCTCTCTCTTGAAGTCAGTTTTCTTTCTTAAAAAAAAATTTTGTTTCTAACATATCATTACTAATGTAATATTTAAAATTTTCTCACTTTTAATATTATATAATTCTATAATTTTTAATATTATATAATTTTATAATTAAGAGAATTAAAATTTAATAAAGTAAAATTTATATACGCAAAAAAATTAAAGGCCACTTTCTTCCTTCTACAAAAAAGGCAATTTTCAAGTGGCTGCAACTTCGTCGCACATGATCGGATTGAGATCAATAAAAAAGCGTTACAAAACTTGAACTTTGTAGTATTAGAATCTTTTAGTCAAGTTCAATTCTTTTCATTTGTTACAAAGTTACATTATGAAAAAGCAACGTCCGTCGATTGATTAAATTTTTCAAAAGTTTGTCAAAGAATGCCGAAGAAAAAAAATTGTAGCACAATTTCGTTAATTGGATTTTAAAGAGCAGAGTTTTATCTTTAATTTGCTTTCTTAATGAATGTCCTACGATTTTTTTTCGTCGAGTTATTCACTACTGAAGTAAAATCGATCTATTGAATTTGAGCGTTTATAACTAGCAAAAAAATTATCGCGCGAGGATCATTAAAAAAGCAATTTAAAGAGAAAAGTTGGCACTTTAACATGCACTAATTGCTTTTTCAATTAATATCCATTGTTAAAGTGTAATCATTATTTTAAAATCAAGTAAAAATTGCACTTTTTCTCTTTTTCATTTAAATCAATGCAACTTAATGAAAAAACGTTAACATTTCTATGAACTCTACAATTTTTACAAGTAAAAAGTATCCCAATTACATGTGCAACTAGCCGAATCGTTAAGATTTTTTTTTTCTCTATATCTCGAAGACTTAAATCAAGTCTAAAATGAAAAATTCAATTACCGCCGGCGTTAACGTTATCCAAAAATTATAGAATTCATGAAAATGTTAATGTTTTTTCATTAAGTTGCATTGATTTAAATTATATATATCGGATATTATATTGGATATAAAATCCAATAGATCGATTTTACTTCAGTATTAATGAATAACTCGGTGAAAAAAAATTGTAGGACAATCATTAAAAAAGCAAATTAAAGATAAAACTCTGCTGTTTAAAATCCAATTAACGAAATTGTGCTACAATATTTTTCTTCGGTATTTTTTAACAAACTTTTGAAAAATTTCGTCAATCGACGGACGTTGCTCTTTCATAATGTAACTTCGTAACAAATGAAAAGACTTGAATTTGACTAAAAGATTATAAAACTAGAAACATCAAGCTTTGTAACGCTTTTTTATTGATCTCAATCCGATTATATGCGACGATGTAGCAGCTACTTGAAAATTGCCTTTTTTGATGAAGGAAGAAAGTAAGCCTTTAATTTTTTTTACGTTTGTTGATTATTATTAAAATGCCTTATAGAGATATACTCGTTAAGAAAATTGTTTCTATAAAATTGTTTCTATAAATTGATCAAAAAATCTAATTGTAAGAAGAAAAATCATGAAAATACTCTGTGTACGGATATACCTTTAAAAAACTTTGCATCTGCTGTTGGACATGGTCCAGTATCCATATAACACTGGTAATATTGTTCTCGCAATTTATCGTTCTTGAGGATTTCGTTTATGTCGATATAATCGTACTTATCGGAATAAAGCTCTTCTGCGAAAACGCACAATAGCGCAATACCGATAAGTGTCACGAGCCGAATCATTTTCGTTTACACTATCTTGTGAAAAAGATACTGAATAATCGAATCAAATGCACATCTTATTTATACATTTTTCCGAAACAAAAACTTGTTACGAGTGAGATAATAATGTGCACGACTAAGCCAATGGAATAATTGCATGCAAATATTAGAAAAAAACTTAATAGTAATAATCCTTCAGGGTGATATAATCCACTTGCAAATGAACTGCAAATGACAGGCTATTTAAAGAAATTAAAAGATACAAAAAAACGATTTCATAAATCTACTAGTAATTTATTATCATTGTACATATACATGCAGATTGTGTTTCTGTATTATAATCAGCTAAAGTTTTTACGTGCACGCAAGTGGAGATAGTCAACAATTTTTATAAACGATTAAAAATATTTATTAAATTTAATTTTTCGAATTTATAAATATATTACAGTATCTTATTCTTTATACGATTTCAGGTAGGCTTTAATTTATAGCTTCTTCTAAATAACACAAAATGTACAATTGTGAAAATGGATATTTACCTTCTCGGAAATGTGCGAATAGCATAATTTCCTGAAAAAACATTTTGATTTTGACCTATATGTGTGTATGTGTGGACGTCTTTTTTAATATAATTTTTTTATATAATTTTTTATATAGTATTTTCTAATAAGTGGAAGTATTGCAGTGATGGATTCAAGATACAAAAATAAGAAAAAAAGTTCATATAAACATATGTCCGATATGATCTTGTTTTCGAGTTACAGCCTGTTTCATTTTCCAATATTTTCAATTATTCCGTCTATAAAAGTTTAATTCTGACTGTATTACCATTAGAAAATCTATATGGCTAAAATATTTCCGAATTTAATTATAGACTGAAAACATTTTTAATGTATTATCGCGGATCTATGTCAGATAAATATAATATCTTGTTATAAATTATTTATGAGATGGAATATTTTTTCTGAAAAAAATCTTACACACAAAAATGGATATTGAAGAACGCTCATTAATTTTAATGGCCTTATATTTTGTAAATAAGGTCATGGCAATAATCTGAGCAATGTTCAAAAAGTTTTATATAATCGCTGATTATTTATTATAAAATTATAAACAAACAAAATTAGTGATAGTCTAATGTTGTAGATGGAAAACGAGATCTAAAAATGTATATTTTTTTGTTTTCAACTATCTCTGTGCAGAACGAAATTCATCTCACATCGTGTCCATTATTTAGGCTATAAAATAAAATCTGAAAGTGTACTGTATCCCCTAATCTTCAGTTTTTTATCCTCTTATCAATTAATCAGACGCTAAAAATAAAAGAGCTATAATAATATTGTAATATTATTATGTTATAACAATATAAACTTGGATTTTTTGACGAATAAAAACGGGAAGAACATGATAGAATAGTTGAAATAAGTCCAAAATCTTCTCAGATCTTAAATTATTTAAATCTGTAAGTTAAATCGAAACTATAAATTGTATGTTATATAAATAACAAAATATTACACAAACCGTATCCTCAAAAAATATATATATATATCCCAACACAATTCAAAAACTTAGATTACATAAAATAACAAAATATAATTGAATGATGTAATAAGAGAAGAAGCAAAAAGAATTGGTTATTCTTATTTATCGTGATTACTATATATTTTCGTTTAAATTTTTCTCATACATTTACTGCTGAATTTACTTGAATTAATAATTGTTTAAATAATTCAATAATATTAAATATTTCATTCGAACTGTACAAACTGTTCAAATCTAAAACTCGAACATCTCTATTTGGAATAGTTCGAAAATCTGAATCTGTATTTGATCTTTTTTTTAGTTTAGCGTAAAATATGTGAATCATATTATATAAGAAATACTTTTCTAGATTCTTAGACTATTACTTAGTTACGTAAATATGATCTTTTATTCATTATTGTATAATGCTCCGAGATAAAAGTTATTAAGTTGATTTTATCAGAAAAACATGGTGATAATTATTTTTTTTTGTTCTCTGGCATTGAAGTCTTAAGTTGTATCTTGCAAGGTAGCATTTAAAGGTATAGAATATTGAAAAGCCAATTATTTCAATATAACATGTGAGGCGATAAAATTTCAAGTCACCATCTCTTGATCAGATATACATTGAGTTATGTAAGTTATTAGATATACGATATAACAAATTGTTTATTTGTTTTTTACAGAGGAAACTAACTATAGGTTATTTTATTAATCGTAGATAATAGATAATGTGAAATATATCGATTATTGTTAACACGATATCTATCGTGAACTTATAATATTACATTGTATATTATGCGATAATAAGATATTGTTGATACGGAGAGAGGAAGATAAACATTGTCATTTCAAGATATGAAACAAAACATCACATATATAGTTTATATTAATTGGTAAGTTAAAAGAGTTTCTTGGAAATAAATAATGTATTGATTCTGATAATCTCATTTTTGAAAATTATATTGTTCTTATTATATTATCTTTATTAGCCTGATTCTCTTTTTAAATAATCTTTCTTTGCTATAGTTATTTTTATACAAAATATTATATTACTGTGTAAGTAATTTTTTAAAGCGATATATATTTTAAAAGTTGGCAGGAATGACAAGCCAAATCTGTATATAATCTGTATATAATTTTAATATATTTTTTGTAATTATATTTTTACTACAATATTAATATATTATATATGTATATTAATATACATATATATATATAAAAAAGAAAAAATTGAAGTTTCCTGGTCTGGTAGGCCCTGTTTGGTTCAATGAGTATAAACTCATTTTTACACACATTACTTTTGCTTTGACCAATACTCTCGCACCCGCATCACGAAAGATCAGCCGGAGCTTCCTTTCTTAAATTCGTGAAGATGGTGGAGGATAATAGTACTTAAAGCTACGGCACTTTCTGCCACGGGTCCAGGGACCTTCCTCAGAGCTGAAAAATAAAGTCACTAGAGACTCGATTGTGGCTCCGCGGTGTTACCCCAGAAAACTTCTGACAGATCTGTTTCGGAGCAACTATATAAAGTAAAATATGGCTCGATGAGTGCTATCGAGAAACATGAAAAATGAAGAATATAACATATTCTACTTACGAAATCATATTTTATAACATTATGATTGATTCATAAAAGATTTTTCTTCAGTAAATTAAAGTTTTTTTTGTATAACATAATATAAATTATTCAAATGTAAAAGAGTTTATAATTTGATTAATTTACAGGGCGATCGAAAGCAGAATTTAAAATTTTTTGTATTACATTATATCGTTAGAAATGTTTTACGTTGGTCGCCCTGTGAGTTTATCAACAATTAAGTTAATCGTAATTTGATCGAAGGTCGAATAAGTGGCCCTAATAAACACTGACGATCAGTTGTTAAAGACCGATGGATGACTTACGGAGAATTTAGCGTGATGACCGGAAAGAAACTCGCTGCGCGCTACTGTAGATAAATAAATTTTCGCATTGTCGGTAATAAAACAGTAATTTTTGCTACAATAAAACATTTATTTTGTTATTTTTGAGGCTACTTAAAAGATCTGAACATTTTCGATAATAAAACAATATCCGGATGAGCTAAAATAATCGGATGATTTAAATAACTCATGTAATTAACTTTAAAATATCACTAAACTCCGGGCCCACCGGGCTCATTTGATAGTGGCGAGAATTTATCTAGGGCCAGGGGTCTTTAATAATATATCTCGTCGATCAGATAATTAGACTACTACACATTGAAGATTGAATATTGAAATTTGACCATTCAGAACAAAGTAATTTTAGCTCCTTTTGTCTTGATTAAATTTTTCAATTTTTGATGTACTGTCTAGTATAGGCTTTATCCATTGAGCTCTTCGCATTTTTTTTTTTGCTCTTGCTGTCACTCGCTAAAACTAAACTATCGCACGCGTTTCTCGTTCTCACAGCTTTTCCCCTCCCTTCTTCAGCTGCCTCGGTGCAAAGTCTCGATCGTAAAATCAGCATAATTCTTGCTATTCATTCCTGAGAAACGTGCATCACGATAACGCAACATAATTAGAGCGAAGCGAGTAAATACGGCGAAATAATACTCAGGTGATCGTTAAGTATTTATTTTTACAGTAGATTGCGAGAATCCAACAGCTATAACTTGGCTAATGTTGCATTTTATATAAATATAAATACTAGACTTAATATCTGAATATTAGATAATATACATATAAAAGGACTAAATTAGCAATATTTTTTATTCTTTTGCAGGAAGTCTTAATAGCAATATAAAAAAATGGCACTTCGCGAGTTAGTAGAAGGAGATTGTGGAGGTCCCAGCTCTTTAATGCGTCTTACATCACATTATGTACAAGATCATGGTTTTAAAGAAGAAGGAATTCACCAGTCATTTAGTCCACCTGAGACTTTTCAAACACAAGATGCGGATCGGTTAGTTCAACAATTCTTAGAAGAACCTGCTTGTCCACAAACGTTTCGAATGGACAATTTATTACAAGAAATGAGAGAAATTGATCAAAATATTCATCCCCCGAGAGCAGCACCTGGAGTCGTTAAAGAATTAAGTGATCTAAACACGGCTTGGGAAAATCTATGTTTTAAATCTGATAAACAATTTGAAGTAATTTCATAAAACATTATTTATTGCTACATACAGTTATAGGACTATCTAGTATTAAAAATATTTAATTATTATAATAATATATAGGAACTTCATGTGGATAATATATGGAATACATCTTTAATACAACCCACTCAGGAAGAAAACACACAGTTTCTTGAAACTCACAAACTTGGTCTAGATTCAAAATGGATGGAAGAATATTTAGAACATAGTATAAACAGTGCACAAGATAATGTTAATAAAGACAATGAAGCTCAAATTATAAAAGATGAAGACCCGAATTATGCATATTCAAGATTTATGAAATTTATGAAACAAGAAGGTGATATTCCAATAGAAAGCACTCAAACAGAAACAGCTAATTTGGATGATCCAATTGAAGAATGGATAGAGCAATATCATGCAGATCAACAAAAAACAAAAGATAGTTCAATTAATAACATTAATTATGATAGTACAGTCTTGAATAAAGTAGAAGAAGAATTAGAAGCTGCGGGTACATGGATAGACGAATTTGTAAAGGAAAATCCATCCTCAGGTATTCTTAGCTTCTCTTTGGAAATATATATTTTGTATATATATTATAATTAACATAAAAGTGATTAATACATTTTAGAACACATACATTCAAAGTCATTATGGAAACAGTTTCAAAACGAATGGGACAAAGTATCTGCAGATGGGCTCTCCTCTACACATCCATGGGTATCAGAGTTCGACACATATTACGATCCATTTAACAAGGAATATGAATTTTGTGAAACAAATCCTATGAAGGATTTACCAAATGCATTGGCAGAAGGCAAGAAACGATTAGAAGCGGGAGATTTACCAAGTGCTGTACTCTGTTTTGAAGCAGCTGTTCAACAGGATGAAAATAATGTTGAAGCATGGCTACTCCTTGGTAAAACACAAGCTGAGAACGAGCAAGATCCTTTGGCTATCTCCGCTTTAAATCATTGTCTGTGCTTGGAACCATGTAACAATGTTGCTCTCATGGCGTTAGCAGCTTCTTATGCAAATGAATCCTATCAGAAGCAAGCTTGCCTAACATTGAAGGAGTGGTTACTGAAGAATGATAAATATAAACATCTATCAGTTCCAGAGTCTAATCTTACAGGAGAAGAACATCCAACTTTCAGTGTATCCACCTTATTATATGAGTAAGTTAAAAATAACTTTTAATCCTGAGAAATTATTTTTAACATAATACTTTGTTGTAGTAAAGTATATGATGAAGTGAAAGATTTATATATTCAAGCAGCAAGAATGAACCCCCGAGATGAAATTGATCCGGATGTACAATGTGGACTAGGTATACTGTTTAATTTGTCGAGTGATTACAACAAAGCCGTAGATTGTTTTCAAGCAGCATTGCAAGTACGCCCTGATGTAAGTGTAACATATTTCCATTTCGATGGGTTGGACTAATCAGTTTATTTAATAACTATATATTTCCAAAAGGATTCCAGATTATGGAATAGATTGGGTGCCACTCTCGCTAATGGCCAGCGATCGGCAGAAGCTGTAAACGCGTATCATCGTGCCTTAGAGCTATCGCCCGGATTTATTCGAGCACGTTACAATCTCGGCATATCTTGTGTTAATCTGGGAGTATATAAGTAAGTGTAGACTTTTTAAAATATATTTTTGAAATATAAAGAGAAAGAGAATAGCAACGTCTCATATCAATGAAATCATATGATATAGAGAAGCAGGTGAGCACCTCTTGACGGCGTTAAATCAACAAGCTGCAGGAAGAGGTCCACGGGCCAGCAATGTATCTCCTAAAGCAATGTCAAACACAATATGGTCTACGTTAAGATTAGTTATATCATTGATGCATAAATATGAATTGATGGAAGCTGTAGAAAACAGGTAATTTATAGTCTTTCCATTTCTTACAGTTAGTATAACCTATAAGAAGGGTTTTATAATGATAATTTATGCTCGAAACGTTATGTTATTCTCCTTTTGTTCTAGAGATCTATCCAAGTTAAATAAGGAATTTGAAATTATATAAATGGATGCACCTATATAATGAATTACACAATATGATTCATTTTTATATAAATTATTTCGTGCACAGGTAAGAAGCGAAAAAAAATTTTTTTCCGATATACTTTAGCAAAATATATAATTAGCAGAAATAAAATGTAGAATATTTTAAATAATTAAGAACAAAAGATATACAAATATATATATATATATATATATATATATATATATATATACAATATATTGAACTTTTTTTACATACTGATTCTTTGACCAATCTAAAATAAATATATTCATTTTAGTTTAGTTTTTAAAATATAATTGAAAAAATGTTTGATATTATGCATCTATAAAACATAAAATCAGAAAAAATAATAATTCAAATAATATAGAAATAATTTATTATTTTAACAATATAATTATGGGCATTCAATAGTATATTATGGGGCAATTATATACACATATACATACACACAAGATAGCCTATATAGTGTTACAAGCTTATAAATTCATAAATATTTAATAAATCAAAGAATTGTTCAGAAGACAATTACACATCTCCAAAGAGGCTTTTTAATCATGTAAAAATAAATTTGTCTTTGTTTCTTTTATAATACTTTTATAAAGAGAGCGAGAAGATAACTTCAGAATTTCAAATGGAATGTTCTATATTTAATTACATTTTGTAATTGCACTAGAAAAAACAAGAAAACTTTATTTATAACATTGTTTTATAAAATGTTTTTAACAAAAGTTGTGAATATGTGTATGTATGTGTTTTTATGTTTATTATTATAATATATATATCAAATATTATTCTGTAATATTAACAAAAAATTGAAAATTTTTTTTATGTTAATAGGCCTAATAATGATCATTGATAATAATTATTCCTAATAATGATTATTGATAATTATTGATTATCCTGTTAAGGATAAAGATTGCAAACAAGATGTAAAGAAGATCTAAAAGAACAATTGCTGTATTATGTATGTATTTTTTTATCTTATAATGGAATTATAAATATTATTGATCAATTTTAATATAATTAGATTTACAATAAAGAAGAAATAATACCTAAAGGCACATCAAAGTTACATATTTTGTAACACTTAAAAATTGATTAGGTAAAACTATTTGTTAGGATCAACAGATTTGGTAAAAACTATTTTAGTAAAATTCATCTTGCTAGAGACATATTTGTCCTAGAGCAGAAAGAATTTGATGATTATGAAAAATCTTGGTACAATTCTATGTAATAATTCTATATAATAAATCAAATATTTATATAATTATTTCTAAATGCAATCAATTATAATACAATATAATTACACAATAGAGTCTCCTTAAATTTGACCCCGTTAATTTTGGTTTACTAGATGATAAAGCATCTGTGTATAGCTGTATCTTTTAAGAGCCTTGTGCACACATCTGTATTTGTGCAAGCACATGGTGATTGAACAGCTTCGCACTGTAATGAAGATATTAATTTTTCTTCTCCAAGAATTTTTTACTCCTCTCATTTCATAAGGTCAAAATTAACGAGATTCTACTAATATATTGTATAAATTTTTTCTTCTGCAGAAGTAATGTGCTTCAATTTTCTAATTTATGTACACATTAATTTTTGTCAAATTTGAATATGTTAAAATTATTGCATCTTGTTTGCTCTGGGACAAATTCTTTATATGTCTTTAGTCATAATATAATATATCTATATAAAACACGATTCAACAATTAATTATAGACGAATTTTGGTACTAGTATTTGTCTTCGAGTTTTTTTTTTTTATAATTGATGACGATTATGCATCATTAAAAATGAGTGCATCAGCACAACTATTAACTAACGAACATTAGCTTATGTGACTGCATTGATCAGGAACATATGTCTGAAACATTTGTAGAAATAGTTAATTTGCGATTATAAGTGCACACAAAGTAGTCTTCCGTAATATAATTGCTAAAACGTGATATTGGAATTTATATTTGTAATTTCTCAATTATCACTTCTTTGTCTAGAAATTAGCTAATAAATATTTAATGAATACTCCTATCTTCACAACTTTAGAGTTGTCAAAAGTTGTTGCCCGGTTTCCATTATCAACGATTTTACGTGATCTGCATGCATTATTTGATTGCACATTTCAGTGCATCGTTGAAATGTTGCCATGTCATCTTTTGGTAAGACGCGATGAAGACTTTTCATAGGTAATGTATGCGGCAGATAATTCAAGATATCTATAAATTCGAAAAAAGATTATTTTATTATATTATTAAACATACTATTCACATATTATGTATGTTTAACTTACCCTTCATGATCTGCGTGTACAAGAGCTGTAATTCCTGTTGCATTATTGAAGCGGTAATTTTATCCTGTGTTAATTTGATAAGATATTTCCATTCGGTGTCCTTTGTATATTTATCCTGAAACAGAAAGACAATGAAATATTCTGGCAAGATTTACATTTCAATCTAGTATCATGTACAAATACCTTTGCATACTGTACTACAGCTTGTGGACAATTATCCATTAGAATTGTCGTTACTTCTTCAATATTCTGAATGCATAAAGTCTTGAGAGATAAGTTCCCATCAATGTTTTGTGTTTCAAGAAATTGCTTGACCTCGTGCAAACATTCAATTGGTAAAAATTCACACGATAACACAGATTGCAGCTTAAACAATTCTTTGGGTATAATCTTTTCGCTTTCCGATATATTATTAAAATTTGTTAAATCTTTAAAATCATTCATGTTTAAAATTTTCTGGTAATCTTTAGCGTATGGTGGCATTTTATTCAAATAGTTGGGTCGATACTTGGCAAACATGAAGTACTCCTTGTCGTTCTTCCCCTCTTCATCTTGGGAATCAGTTTTATACACTTTTGTTTGAGTTAATTTACCTAAATACGATCGTACTAACAACTTGAACGCTTCGACGAGAGCAAAGTCCGAGCGTATCTGATTTTTATTTACGACCAACGGCCACTCGATCATGGACTTCGAGCTGAAATAATCGTGTAGATATTTCTCGAGAAAAACTTGCAACGTAGCGGCCGCATTGTGTCCGTCTCTTCCAACTCGTGACGGTAAATATTCTAGGAAAACCTGTATGATTTGATGCAACGATAATGCACCCTCGTCTTCTATTATCTGTATGAGAATATCTGCGAAAGTGGTATTCTTTATGAGCATCAAGGTACCGGCAAAGTCCGAAAAAGTGGGGATCATAGGACTCCTCTTTTTCATCGCAGTTATATCGAACAGCAATTCCCAGCGCGTCAGGATGATTTGTTTAATACATTGCACGGAAACTGGTTCCAGCATTTTCTCCGCTTGTTCCTGTTTGTCGGCCTGGATGTATAAGAGTGCTAGGGCAAGTTTGACAGTGTCGTCAGTCTCGTGTGTCAGCAGAAGGTTTATTAATTTCTCAGTGGCGTACTCCCTTAGTACAGAACTGCCGAAGATCAGTTTCAATAAATCCTCTTTTTCCAATTTACAAATGATCTCTATAATATTATACCCTTGCAAGAGCGCGTCAGCCTCGGATCCGCTTTTCATAGTGAAAAGCGCTTCCGTCAAGAACGTTAAAAGGCCCGGTGCGCCCTGACTGCATTTTCTAGATAATACTTCCGAAGGCTTCAACCCAGACATCTTATAGTAGGGAATACACAAATCCCAATCTGATTCAATTTCCGATTGTATATAGTAATCCGCAAGCAACGCACAAGATTGATTATAAAGATTTTTCAATTTAAGATCGTTTTTATGCATTGCATCGTCGAATTCTTCGTTATTCAGGTCGTTGTAAGATATATCTTTCGCCAAGCGTATCAAAGTATGTGCTTCTCCCAGCAAATGTCGATAAGTACTTGGACTGGAGGATTTATGATTCTTTGCCGCATTCAAGATGTCGAAATATACATTCTCGAGTTTAGGTAGATTTAGAGAATACATGGTCCAAGAACTGTCAGCCTTAGCTAACAACACTATGTAAGTTTTTGTGTGCAATAGTTTTTGTATCCCTAAGAACGGCCTCAAACCGATTAGACTTACCGGTTCAGTAACACTGGGACAAGTTACTCTAACGCTGTCCATGCAATTTGAAAGTTTTGCAATATGATGAGAAAGACGTAATGTGTAGGACTCGAGACCAGCCTCGGTCAATGCATGAAGTATTGTATGCTCCAATGCTACATGATGAACAGGTGCAGTGAATGGATAAGTAGTCAGACACGTTGCATCCAGGGAATTATTGCTTGCCGCTGAAAAGTGATACAAGTATCCCTCCTGTGTAGTGCAAACGAAGCAACTCACACCCTGTAAATATCTATACTTGTCAGACTTCAACATGGATTTTTTCACGCCAATAATGTTACATTCTCTCTTCATGTATAATGGTTTCAATACCAGACATCTAAAGATATCTAGAATTGCGTCTATCTTGACATTATTATTGCCAGCATTGATTTTCAGACATAACAAATTTTTTATTATGTAATTTTCAGACCAACCTATGTCAGGTGAGGTTGTTTTGATGAAGATTCTTATGTCTGCTGAATTTAGGACAAAAGGACTGAGAGCGTGACCTGGTCCAGCCCTTTCTGAACTTATTAATGGCAAATTGACTGTGAATGGTTGCGAAGTGGGATCAATAATTCCATGTGTAATTAGTCTGTGCATCTCATCTTTTTCATTGCATACCAAGTGTTCCCAATCTATGTAATTCTTATTATTACTTGGCTTTGTTCTGTCGAAATCAGCAATTTCTAATTTATACCATGTATTTCCTTTTATGCCTTTGTGCTTTTTATTTTTAGATTTTACGTTGGTTATCACTGCCTCATTATTTTCAGATGTCATATGTTGGTAATCTTGATCTATAGACTTATGCTTTGTATTTGTTCCTTGCATATCTTCATTTCCAAGGCTATTACTATTTTCTACCAAAGATGAGTCTGTGGATATGGATGTCTTATCAACAGAAGAAGAATTTGTGGAAGCTAAAGAGCTAAGTTGGTCAATATCTTCATACATTGAATTTGTGAGACGAAAAACGGACAAATTTATATTATCCATAATTGCTATAAAATCTTCAACAATTTCCATGTGTGTTGGTGCAAATGAAAATCCCAAAGACCATGGTCTAGGCTCAAAGTCTATGAATTTCATTTTTGATACTTGTTGCGTTTCAATTTTGAACTCGTGTAAAATAGCACTGTTTCCTGAGGCTATCAATAAATTACCAGTACTCTGACAGCAGGCAATCAATGTAGGTTGTATATTTAGAGGTAGCTCTATCATTTCCAAACTATTCAAGGGTCGATTCAAACTCGGGGTAACGCGTCCGGCAATCCTGGCTCGCATTGGCTGACTCTGGTCCTTCACCACAGCCCAATTCACATAAATTCTTACAAAATTAGAAGTGACTCTATTCGCATGATTATTGCTCACAGTGTCTCTGAGATATTTTGATTCCAGTGTCACAACGTAATCTCCTTTAGCACAATGTACCATTTGATTGATCATGTCTACTGTAGGGAAAGCAGTGCGTAGTTTGACATCCGAATTCATCAGCTCCCACACTTCCACGCAATGCGTGGACAGCGCCAGCAGAAGCATTTCTCGCCTCTGACTGGTGGCTGTGCATGTTGCTGTAGGTTCCTCAATTTGGGTAACATTTTGCCCTAGGAAATTGTGTACTGTTATCACGCGTACCATATTTGTGTCTTGTAATTTTTATCGCTTTTTATATAATGTAACACAGCATTATTATAATTGTATTTTTATACTTTCGTTGAAGTGTTTTCGCTTCGTTGACAATTACATCTAAGCGTCATAACTGACTATTCGTATCGATGTTTGCAAAGTGTGTATCAAAAGTATGGCATGCACGTAAGTATTAATAAAATATGATCTCAGTGGACTCCACGAGAAAGTGACAATCCTTTGGATGCTCCTCTACGAAGCTTCGGGCTAGCAAAGCTGCAGGTGCATCATTTACTGACATTCCCGCAATCGTGCATGTCACTGTAAATCAGCGTAAATATGACACAAGGACAGATTAATTGCATCAGTGAGCACGATTATGTCGCTCGTATGGCACTTATCCAGCAACCAGCATTATGTTTGAGATATATCTCGTGTTCTTGGTAAGATATAATTCTGATTTGAACAAATAATTATTAGAAGAAAGACAAACTTGTCAGATGCAGTTGGTTTAACATTGTCAGGCATAGCGCGTTTGCGCGCAACGAGCTTGACAGGTCAGGTTAGGTCAAGCTGAATCGACGGTGGGTCAAACGTCAAACTATCTTTTGACAGATGCAAGACGGATGTGTACATGTGTATCGTGGAAGAAGTCGTGAATAAATGTGCATATTCGAATACACAAAATAAATTATATTTTCATAAATATAATTGAACATTGAGAAAAATCAGAAAGAATAAAGAAAATTTTAGAACTATATATGTTTCCCGATAGTATATATTGCCAGTACAGAAAATCTATGATATATATATATATATATATATACACGTAACATGATTTTTATTATAGATTTTCAGTGCTGGCTTTCAATGTATATCGGATAGCCTAGAAATTAAATTTTAGTTAAATTATAAGATATAGAACAAATTAATTAATTAAAATAAAAAGAGAATTCAGTTATCTTAATTTTTTTAAGAAGAAAAATTAATATTTTTTCTTCAGTATCTCCAACTTTTGCTGACGTAAGCATTTTGTCGCTATTGGACATATATATTTTTACATCTAGGCTGCGTTTTGATATTCACTGTCAGTTACCAATTTGCTAGTACCTACTTTCTCTGCCTGAGAGTTTCACTCCCTTCAGCCCCATCCCCCTCTTGCTGGATACGCTCCTAAACCTATATATATATATATATATATACGAGAGTCCATTAAATTTTGCGTAAATTATTGACAATGTTCTATAATAAAATAGAAAGGTTTTCTCGAAAATGAAACTTATCTTGATTTTTATTTTATTTTCTTAACTTTCTCAAAATTCGAAAAAAATTATATTTTTTACTTTATTCCACTCTTTACTTTTTTTATTCCCCCAAAGTTAAAAATAAAATATTTTATCTGCGAAATGCTATGTTTAAAATGAAATAAGTATATAATCAAGAATTATGAAAGACAAGAAAAAAAAGAGTAAAAAATGTAGTCAAATACATCTAAAAAGAAACACGCCACGCCAATGAATAGCACGCTATCATATATCATATGTTACACCTATCGTTAGAAGAATTATGTAGAATGTGTAGAATGTTCGCAGTCGTATGATAATAGGTATAATTATATGAGAATTATGAATACTTTAACTATAAACATATAAGATTTTAGCGGTTATATTTCGTTTGTAATTTTGAATTACGTATAAAGAAGATATAAACACAAAAATTCAATATTTGTTTACGGCGTGCGCGATATATTGCAAGATTCCACATAGAACACACTGATTGGTTTAATGTTTGAATAATACCGAAAAAAGATTAGATACCACGCTATTGTATTACTGATATCGGTATCGTTGAAGGTATCTCGTGATTGCATGTGTGTTCAAGAGAAATACGCTTTTTTACAACGATAAGAGTGGATATACCAATCGGATACCGAGCCGACAGCTGCCAGTTGCATTAGTCAGCATTAGTTTCGGCTATTGTACGTGTTTGACTGAGTAAACAGTATTACGATTAATTAACAGTCATGGAATTACCATCGCCATTGAAAACATTATTTAAGTATGTACTGCTTAATATTACAATTTTATAGGAACATATATGTTTGTAAAAAAATATTTTTAGATGGATTAAATTGCTTTAATATATTTTGTAGTTGTTTTTTCTTTGTCTTTAATTTTTTTTCTAATTTTTTCTTTACATTTTTGTAGATATATAGATGAACATAAGCAGGAATATATAAATAATTTGAAAGAAATAGTAGCTATTAAATCTGTATCAGCATGGCCAGATCACAGAGACGAAATAGTAAAAATGATGAAATTGGCAGAAGTGAAACTGAAAAATCTTGGAGCAACTACAGAATTAGTTGATATAGGCAAACAGACTCTTCCTGATAGTAGTGAAATTCCGCTTCCTCCTGTATTACTTAGCGACCTTGGGTCTGATCCAAAAAAGAAAACCGTGCTTCTATACGGACATTTGGATGTACAACCAGCGCTAAAAGAAGATGGCTGGGATACTGAACCTTTTGTTCTTACTGAAAAAGATGGAAAACTTTTTGGACGAGGTAGTACTGATGACAAAGGACCAGTTCTCTGTTGGATACACGCATTACAAGCTTACAAAGCAACTGGAATTGATATTCCTGTTAATCTCAAGGTACTTGCTAATAAGATATTTAAAGATATTCAATTTAATATCATATTAATTAACATTTTTCTTATGATACTACCTTTGTATATACTAAGCCTTTGGAATTTTTGCACAGTTTGTCTTTGAAGGAATGGAAGAAAGTGGAAGTGAAGGTTTAGATGAGCTTCTTTGGGCAAAGAAAGATAGCTTCCTAAAAAATGTAGATTATGTCTGCATATCTGATAACTATTGGCTGGGTACTAAAAAACCATGTATTACTTATGGTCTGCGAGGTATCTGTTACTTCTTTATAGAAGTCAATTGTGCTGTCAAGGATATGCACAGTGGTACCTTTGGTGGATGTGTACACGAAGCTATGGCAGATTTGGTTTACTTAATGAATACCCTGGTTGATGTTAATGGTCATATTTTGGTAGATGGTATTTATGATAGCGTAGCTAAAATAACTGAAGCCGAATTGGCCAGTTATAAGGATATAGATTTTGATGTGGATGAGTTTAAGGAAACAATTGGAGCTAAGCAATTGTTACATAAAGAGGATAAGGTATATATGTTTTCTTTTTTTTACATATTTAGAAACATGTTGATATTCTAATTTGCATCTATTCTTACAGATTCAACTTTTAATGCATCGTTGGAGGCAACCTAGTCTGTCCCTTCATGGGATACAAGGTGCTTTCAGTGAGCCAGGAGCGAAAACGGTAATTCCGAGCAAGGTTATTGGTAAATTTTCAATCAGGATAGTGCCTCACATGACTCCGGAGGAAACAACCGAGAAAGTAATTGCATACATAAATAAAAAATGGCAAGCCAGAAACAGCCCGAATATTATGAATGTAACAATGTACCATGGTGGAAAACCATGGTCGGAAAACCCCGGGCATCCGAATTATGTGGCTGGCCGGAGAGCTACTCAACATGTTTACAAAATAGAGCCCGACCTCTCTCGTGAAGGCGGGTCAATTCCAGTTACTCTCACATTCCAGGAAGTTACTGGTAAAAATGTAATACTCATACCAGTCGGACAAGGCGATGATGGTGCGCATTCTCAAAATGAAAAATTGAATGTAGATAACTACATCCAAGGGGTAAGTATAATTGAATTAGCAGTCTTTAAAAAAATCGACTAGCTTATTATATAAAACTGCAAGCAAAATATAATTGATTTTATTCCTATTCACAGACAAAACTACTTGGAGCTTATTTATATGAGGTAGCCCAAGTGTAATATCCCATTGTTAAAATTTGTTTGTTAAGGATCTATAAGTTATATATTTCCTATTACAAACATACATTTAGATGTTCTGATGTTCAAATATCTACAAACTTAACTATGAGCGCAAAACACTGAATTATAAGCTATTTTTTCATGATTTTTTTCCTTACTAAAATATCATCATAAAGATGTTTTTGTAAGAAATTTATATACATAAAAGATTTGCATACATAAGAAATTTCTAAAGCCAATGTACAAGATATATATTCTTAGTAAAAGAAAAAAAATATATATATCTCTAAAACAATTTGTTCTTATATAAAATATCATCTTATCGTATCACTTTCTAATCTTTAGTACCCAAGCTGGTTGTCCTCTATGTGCATTAGCAGGTAAATATATTTCTAATTTATCATCAGATTGTTTCCACTAAAAAAAATTTATATATGAAATTATTTTATTACATTCTCTTTATAACACAACTGGATAAAAGCAAGAATATACTTACAGAAATAATCGACGAATAGCCAAGTAATTGTATTTGGAAATTCTTTGAAATTTTAAGTGAACCCAACAATAAAATATTGTCTTCTGGCCATTCTAAAATTGAAGCATATAGTTGTTCTTCATTTTTACTTTGTGTGTACCAAGTGCTTCCTGTTAAAGTATCATTCTGTATAGTCCAAGGTTTAGAATCATAAATAGCTTCTCCATTAACTGCTAGCCAAGTACCTAAAAAAAATATATTTATTTATAAGATTATAAGATAATAAAAAAATCAATATCAATATCTGATATATGTAGTTAGTATATGTAGTAAAATACAATAAGATATAGCAAATGTTTACCCATTCCACGCAGTCTTTCTTCAAATATTGGTGAAATGATGCCATCTTTTGTTGGTCCAACATTCATTAGTAAGTTTCCACCACAACTTACAGTGACTATTAATTCCTTAACTAATTCCGCCAATGTAAAGTATTCAGATAAAATAGCATTTCTGCGAAATCCCCAAGACTTTTTATCAATAGTCATACAATTTTCCCATTTGTGTGGAAGAAGTACACCTAAAAAAAATTAATAGAAAACATATTTAATCAACTTTTATTTATATACTATCTGTTTTTTAACTTGTGTATTATATAATATTGTATAATTGTTTTTAAATTTTACTTACCAGGATTAAAACGATCAGTACATGTAAAGAAACCACCGTGATGGCATGGTATATTGCTACCCCATCTATCATTCACTACGATTGTGTTCTTTACAGGACTTTCATTGTATAACCATGCTAAAAATTCCTTTGATTTCCAATAAGAATCTGACGCTTCCCAATCTCCATCTGACCAAATTATTTCTGGTTTGTAAGTTTCCACTAATTCTTGTAATTCTGGTATTATCTTTTGAGTTACAAATATGTCTGTTGTAAAATTATTTCTCTTATCTGTTACATAAAGAGGATTATACCATTCATACATGGAGTGGTACAAGCCAAATCTTATGTCTGTTTTGCTTCGAATAGCTTCTGCTAGTTCACCTGTTTTCATTAGAAGGAATATATGATTCTTGATATATATTTAATGAGAAATTTTTATTTGATTATATATTTTTTAAATATATATTTATTATTTTAAATATGTATTACCAATAAGATCCTTTTTAGGTCCTACATCCATAGAATTCCAACCGAATGAGTATCTTGACGGCCATAATGTATACCCTTCATGATGCTTGCTTGTCAATACAACATATTTTGCACCTGATGCTTTAAATAATTCAGCCCACTCAGATGCATTGAAGAATTCAGCAGTAAAATCACGTGCAAAGTCTTGATAGGTAAAATTTGGAGGATATCTTTGTCTCATAAAATCATGATATTTTGTACTTGCAATCTCCTCTGCAATATTATAAAAAAAATATGCATAAGAATATATAATTATCACAAACATATATATAGTAATATTTGTAAAGTATTGAATATATAAAATTATGAAAGCATTCAACCTTTCCAATTATTCCAAAACCATTCAGAGCCAAAGCTAGGTACACTGAATACACCCCAGTGAATAAATATTCCAAATTTTGCTTCATCGTACCAAGATGGAAGCGATCGATTGTCTAGACTAGACCAAGTTGGAACAAATTTGGATGCTTTTGTCAAATGTAGTACGAAGTTATATTCATCTGTTTTCGCTACCACATTAAAGTATGCCTTCACTGATACGCAAAGAATCAGCACAGCACACAAAATATGTACAAACAGCATCATCCTAACAGCAGAAGACTTGCAATGAGAGCAGTGGATGATGAATATGTCTTTTGTATCATTTATATCATTGATATATTATTTTGAGATTAGATTAGATCAATACAGTATATTTTTGTAGACAAAGATCACATTAAACCGATGTTTGTGATCTGTGTATATAACTTATATAAACACTTTTAACATACAGAATATGTATATAATTTCATAAAAAGAAGAAGAGTTTGGATTGCATCTTTTTTATTACCGTTAAGCTTATACATATACTTATATGCAAATCAGTTTGTTCTTGATCTTTGATCTTTATGAATCTTGAGAAATATGAAAATTTGGAGTAGAGAATATATATAAATAAAATTTTCAAATTTTAAGAAATTTATATATTCCAAATTGACGATTGTCTAAATTTTATAATTAATAAAAATTGTATTCCCATATATGTATATATATATATATATATATATAATTATAAACAAATACTAAACATTTTTATTTCATAATATTGATATAATGCAAATATGTTATCTCCACCGATTACATTATCTTTAATCAATCGTATGATATATAATCACATGTGTAAATCTCTGTCCCCCTCTATTCCCTTCTCACTCTTTTCAGCATTTATCTGCATATGTAAGGGTCATTTGGGATATAATCTAGTGTAGAGATATAGATAAAAAAGAAGTTGTTTATGTTATCCATTACTTATGCCAAAAGTGATTATATGCATTACATTTTATAGAATTTTTTTTTCTCTCCAAATATATATCTATCTTGTATTGCGACACATTTTTTAGCATCCTTTATAATTCCACATATGTGCTACACATGCAAATGTCCAACAGTTGTATAGGCAAGAAATAGAAGAAGGAAAAAGAGAAATGAATATATGTTATATACATACATATACAGGGTATCCGGAAAGTAACTATACATCTATTTCAAGTATTAAAAAGATTTATCAAACATTATTAGAAAATTTTTTTTTCCATAAAACATGTAAGTGACCTCCATAAACAAATTTTAACTCATCTAATCTTTTTACCAAAAACCTTTAATTTCCCTCATGATATGCTTCTCATAAAGAAAGATTAATTTGCTGATATTGTTTGATAAATATTTATTATATTTGAAATAAGTGTATATATTAGTTACTTTCCGAACACTCTGTATTATAATATTTTTCATGCCCAATCGTATCGTGCGAAATATTTCGCGCGATTCGAGAACGAGATTTATCGTGACTTGATGCTTCGTTCTCGTCGTCATGAAAACAGGATCGCACGAATTTAAATCAAAAGGGCATTCAGCAGGGGAAATTCGTGAATAAATAGACGTTTTTACCGGCGTTTCAGAATAATAAAACTTACTTCTCTCTTTCTCTTGAAATATCGTAATTTAATATGGCTTGGGTACCCTTAGAATCGAATTCAGAGGTGAGCGATCTTTTTGTCAAGTTGTAATGAATATTCTTCAAGCAATGGATTTTGATGGATTTTGTTTTCCGTTTTAGGTTATGACGAAGGTAAGCGTTTGCCACGTTCGATCAACCTTGTTATTGTCTCGACATTTCCAGTTGTATATATGATGATTTGTGCTCATCGATCAATAATATATTTTCCATGAAACAATACATTTAATTTTTTTGACACAATTTTAGAATTCGCAAAAGTTTAATGTACATCTATTTTTGTAGTTCCTCCACAAGTTGGGCGTTCCAAAGAAATGGTCGATCGTAGATGTATATAGTTTCGACTCGGACTTGTTGGCGATTATCCCTAGGCCTGTCCTTGCCGTTGTGTTGCTTTATCCTATGTCCGCAAAGGTATATATACTAGAATGAATCAAAAGTAAGATTCCCTGATGACTTTTATTTACAACATAATAAATTGGACTTGTTGAAATAAAAATTAATTTTTTGAACAGCAATCTCTACTGCGAAGACTATATTGAAAAGTAGTCGTTATCTTATTTTAACACGATAAATCCAATTTGTGCATAAGTGATAAATAAAAGTTGTAAATAGAATAGGGAACCTTTTAACTTTTTAATCCATTTTAATACAACATATAATATGAAATACTGGCTCTATTAAAATTTATTTTGCTTTGTTCTTAGACTGAAAAGACCAAGGAAGAAAAAGAAGAAGAAGAGGAAGTTAAGGATAGCAAAAGCGATGTTCCAGATTCTATTTACCATATGAAGCAATGTATTTCAAATGCATGTGGAACAATTGCGTTACTTCATAGTGTGGCCAATAATTTGGATACGTGAGTATTTATTCATCAATTGTACATAATCAAGTTTGTCACATATATATATATATATATAAACAGAAATTTTACAAATAAATATTTTTTCTATAGCATACAATTGGAGGATGGGTTTCTCAAGACATTTTTAGATCAAACCAAAGGACTTTCATATACTGAGCGTGGGGAGCGTTTAGAAAATGCACAAGATATCATTGATACTCACATGGAATCTGCCCAAGAAGGACAGACTGAGGTACTTTGCCATTTTGTGGTTAAAAATAACAATTGTTTTTTAAACCGTTAAAATAAATATACATATTTTCTTTTTCCTTTAGGCGCCAGCTGAAGATATGGAGGTGTACCATCATTTTGTCGCATTTATACATAAAGATGGCTCTCTGTATGAGCTAGGTATATATTTGGTCTATATTGATTTTATGTTTTGATTAATATTTTGATAATAACATTGGAGGGCGGTTTTATTCGCCTGTAATATTTATACTGATTTGTCACAAGTAGATAATTTCATCAATGCTTTTAATCATAAATATATAGGATGATTAATTGGTATGAAACTTTAAACTATTGATTATTACCTGCAACGATTCTAGCATGGAGCTAGTTATTACCTTATTTAAAATGTTATAATGACAAAAATTTGATTTTTTTAGATGGTCGAAAAACTGCTCCTATTAATCACGGTCCGACTACGCCAGAAACACTTTTGAACGATGCCGCTCGCATATGTAAGGAATATATGGAGCGTGATCCCACCGAAGTGCGTTTCACGGCGGTCGCCCTCGCTGCCAGCGAATAAATGCCATACCCAAATGCATTTGCTTTTAAGCTAACTTAAGAGAAATCTGAATAATTTATTTTACAATGTTACATTATTTCGCTTCGGCAACGCATTTATTTTCAGTTTTACAGATTGCCAGCTTTCTCGACAATATGTAGCACGTCAATGAAAGAAATTTATATATGCAATTGTTTATTGTACCGTTTTTATTGAAAGAATCCTACGACTGAATCCTACGTTTCCCTCGCGCGTGTAATTTTTATATTAGATTTAATAATATCAAAAATAACATGTAGTTTTGATAATCAGGAAAAATAAAAATACCAAGCGATATGCGCATGAGATGCTATACATATATAAAGTTTAAACAAACTAGATATCACGTGTCGATCAAGGTCTCTGAACTTTGCGCAACAAAGTGAACGACTGCCAAAAACGAGTTTCAGCGTGCAAGTTTGAGTTGATTATAAATTAGCATCGATACAACTTCTCATTTGGCATAGATTTAGCACACTGATATTTTTTTTGGCATTCTTTTCTCTCGGATCATCATCACTTATATACTTTATACATATTTTTGTTTTCATTAATAAAATTTCGATCATATTGCACAGATCACATATTTACCACATTGATACATTATGCAATTCGTAGAGATAAAGTATTAATATTAGCACTCGAGATAAGTATATTGATATTATTACAAGTAATATCAAAATTTTTTTAGAGAGAAATTTATTGTGTTATGGAAACGGCATGAATCGCAATAAATGAAAAACTTTCTTGTGCTTTTATTTATTTTACCATTTGTATATGTATTATTATTATCATCTAAGTATATAATAAATACATATAGTTTGACATAAAGACATAAACGAAAATATAGATACAATTAGAAAAATGCTTTTCTTTGAAAGTGTGGTAATAATTGTTTTGACGAAAGGATGTGATATCTTTTTCATGATATTTATTTATAAAAAATAACGTGACTGATAGAAATTATATATGTTGCGATATCAATTCAATTTCGTAAAAATAGTGATTTGTGCACTTTTCATTATAATGATTCAAGTATTGGTTGATTGATGATAATTCGTATCTCTGATAAAAAAAAAAAAATAATTTTTGGGTTTTGAATATTTAATTATTCATAACATTCTTACATTTCTTGAAAATGTATAAGTTTAAAACGATGTTTATTGACAAATTTAGAAATATTTATCTTTCTTGAAAATAACTAGAAGATTGTCGGGAATACAATGAATTAATACATGGATTCCATAAATATTCGTTTATTTTTAAGATACGAATTAATTTTTAGAACATTCTATTGTTTTTCGAGAGAGTATATTTATGTTAAGTTTCCATTATATATGTAAAAATATGTTATACGATGTATTATTGTATTATTATTACAAAAACACAAACGGTCACTGACCAGCCGGAGAAAGTTATTTTGGATTCTCTTCCAAGAGACTAAATATATCTTGGCACAACTTTCAAAATAGTGACTTTAAAATATAAAATTAACTTAAATTCTCTCTCTCTAGTAACAGATTATGTAATACTGTTCTGTTCTAAAGCGAAGAATGCTATCTAGAAACTTATTTGTAAAAACGCGATCATAATTGTGTGTGTAAAGATAGTGTTCATATACAAATTTAGAATTCTTTATTTTTTTGTCATTATTTATATCTATTTTATATTTAGAATTCTTTATTTTACTTGTCATTATTTATATCTATTTTATATAATAATATATTATAGATGTATGTGTGTGTGCGCTATATGCAATTTAACACATGGATACGAAAATAATTTTAAATTTTGTTCTTTACTTATATAGATTTTTTCATAGATAAAACCTAAAGAATTATTTCGAGACAGCCCCGCGCGCGATAAACTAAATGGTGCAGTCTTTAGAATTATTTATTACGTATACAAAGTGTTCTTATTGTGAGAAAGGTATCTCTCTCCAGATATGTGTCATTTTAGTGGAAAATTTAGCCCTCGACTATGTGAACTGGACCGGTTATATAAATATAGCATCGGAGACCGGTTATATTCTAACACAAATAAGTTATGCGAAATATATTATATATAAATTGCTGTTTTGCTGCAGAAAGACCTTAGCTTTTGACGCATTAACATAGCAGAAACGCCCCACTATGTATTTTATTTTATTTTATTTTTTTTCGATGTTCTTCTATCTTGATGAATATGTTGATTAACAAGCGCAGTAGATTACATATTTCATATCCCAAATTCCATTATGTCATATCCTATTTGATCAGGTTTTTTGTTTTGAAAATTATCTTGTTTACAACGTAATCATATTATTTGTTAAATTTTTACCGCTACTTCAAAACAATGATTGAATGTTATAAGAAATCCAAAAAAGTCGCTCGAAGCCTTTGAGATATATCTAATTGAATGATGAAAATTTTAAAAATTTGATTTCTATAGAAAGAATTGTGCAATAACAAATATTTTATTATCTAATAGAATATATAAATTCAATAGTTTTTTCAGATCAATAATAGTGATCTCTATAAGAAATCTGTGGAGCGAAGAAGAAAATATGCAATATATATATATATTAATATGTTTCGTTACACATACAGATATTTTAGAGTTTCATGAAAAATATAGCTGTTTCATCACATAATTTATGATAATTAAAAAAAATACATACAGAAAAATACGCGTGTCATTTTAAACTGAAGATTGCAAGCTTATCCGCTTATCGTATTACTTATCGAATAACTCGTGTATTCGCATATCAGCATTTCAAGGTGAAATCTACGGAAATACATGAAGTTTCGCGTATTTTCCGCAGATTCTCAATAGAATAGCTGTCTCAGAGCGGCTGATAAGCAAGTTGCGATAGAGCAAATTTATTAATCGCACGATGGTATTACGTTTACTATGAAATCATTTATTGTGGCAATTCCGTAAAGCTTTCTGATTAACTGCAATGCGATATCTGTGTCTTACCAAAGATTTCATAAATTTTGCAACGCAAAATTTTAACGCGATCGCGCGTGTAACGAATAAGCCGCCAAAGGAATCTCTCAACCGTGTATTTCTCGAATGGCTTCGAGCGATTTCTTTTGCTGTTCATTATAAACTCATTAACATAATATATCTATAGATATATCTTTCATTGTGTAAAAGAAGCGCTTTAACAAAATTACATGCAAAGAGAAAGATGCGTTCTTTTTCATGATACTTGAAGTTTAAAAGACCGTACCATTTATTATACACATTTAATGTTTTGTAAATGCATCAATATGATAAATCTTCTTCATATTTTAATAGAAAATATTCCTCATCAACAGAAACATTTTAAAAACATGATAGTAATATATATATATAAATAGAAATAATTTTTATTTTAATAAGTTAATTAATTAATTGTTTTTGCCATTAAATTTTTTTATTTGTAATTAATTATATTTTTCTCATGGATATATATATATCCATGAGAAAAATATAATTAATTACAAATAAAAAAATTTAATGGCAAAAACAATTAATTAATTAACTTATTAAAATAAAAATTATTTTTTATTTGTAATTAATTATATTTTTCTCATGGATATATATATATCCATGAGAAAAATATAATTAATTACAAATAAAAAAATTTAATGGCAAAAACAATTAATTAATTAACTTATTAAAATAAAAATTATTTCTATTTTAATAAAGAGGAAGAAATAATGTCATAGATATACAATACAAATTCGTTATGCAAGCTGAAAATAATTTTTGCTCCAATTATTCGTTATCGCGGCTTCCGTCAAGATAGCTCGACGCACTTTAAAGAATAGAACGAAAATCCTTTTGAGGAGTCATATGTGTTCGTGCATACAGATTAACGTCATACGCACTCGTTCACAGAGGAATGTGTTTAAGGTCAACCCACGCATATAAAATTGTACGTATGACCTCATTTTTGTATCCGTGTTGTTAGATTAGAGGCGGGTCTCATTCTTTTCGCAAATTTGATACGCGTGAATGTTTTAAATACGCTTCTTATCTCTTCTTATACTGCGTTTCTCTTACATCGGTTTTCTGTTCGCCCACATCGCTTTTAGTTACGGTTCGTATTCGGCCTTGGTACCTCTAATGCACTCTTACTTTTACTGGACCAAAGAGAAAAAAAACCTTCGTGTCGGAAACGTGCGTCAATAGCGAGGTGGGATTTCCTTAGATTTTGATGTTACTTTACATTATTTTTAATTAAACCTGAAATTTATATGCGGATTATTAAAATCGAATCGCTAAATTCAACTTTTTTTCTGCGAATAGTGAACATCTCAAAAATTGAAAAAAAAAAAAAAAAAAAAACTTCTGATTTCCATTGATTTTTTTTTTTTATATTCGCCAAGTTCAAAATTTTCTTTTATTATCGAAATGAATGCGTATAATAGGTGCTGTTATATATCAGTCCTTGCACGTTGCACTCGTATCATTGAAGATCTTTTTATACGTGCCTCAGGCGCAAAATAAATGACAATATTCTTGCTTTGTTCCGACTCGTTAATCTTTGATTCTCGTTAATCTTGCATTCACGAGAAAGTACAGGACCATTGCAAATCGGCGCGACGCTCGTATACGCTTTCAAGCAATGTTTATAACTTGCTGTCTTATAATCTTTCTTCAGCTCGCTATAAGACTCTTTTTATTCACCGTCTGCGATTATTACACGCTAATAAATTTTCGTATTCTTCTTTTAACATTCTTTATTTAAATTAAAATCGCCTTAGAAATAAGAGAGGAATGTTATAATTTTTTTTAAATTTAATTTTTTAAAATGCGGAATTATTGTGCGTTTTCAATTGAATCATTTATTATTTTTTATTACATTTTTAATAATTTTTTATTCTTTAATTACAACTCTTATTTTATTCGACGATTTTTTTTTTTTTTTTTTTTTTTTTTAAAGTATTTAATTCAATCTTTCATTATTTTTCCAACAGGCTATGTATATTTTTTCAATAATATTTTGTTTTTTTGTTTTGTATCAACTCTTTCAATAAGAGATAACTGGTATCTAGAAAATTTGCACACCTAATGGTATCTGCACAGCTGAGATATATTACTCAGGGTATTCCTATTAGGGGAGCTACTCGGGCTAGCGGGATTGAGGTCGATTTTCGGTCCGTGACGAAACCGACACGGTCTCTGCCCCGGTGCCAAGAATAAAGGGACATACGCGGAACGAGGCATTTCAGCACCGGGCGGTGAGCGAAGGAAGCCAGAAGGAAGTAGACAGCCTTCGGAGAGTGTTTGTTGAGGCGCGAGTAGTACTACTTGGTTTCGCTGACACCGTTTCAGTCGCGCGTAAGCAGCCGACCGTTGCACGTATCCGTAAGAACGGCCGCGAACACCATCCATGGGTTATCCGCGTTCAATTCTCTGGTTACAACAAATCAACTGACCAAGGCGTTTGCGAAAAGGTACATTATATCTGCTTTCGACGCGTTCGTCAACAACACCGATCAGTTGTTGACGTTTCTTTTCAATATGTCATTTATTATCGCTGACGACTCGCAATTCGTACAACGAATTGTATAATGAATGAGTAGATTTCCTTGAAACCAATCTGGGAAAGTGTTCGGGGACAGCGTGCTTTCAAGGATTCAATGTGACGTGCATATGGATTAAAATATAATTTTCACATATACCATACATATTTTCGGGTTTAAATCGTACATCGATGCGTTACATAAGTACAATATTTAAATTTAGTTGTCACAACTGATAAGAGTGCAAATGCGATAATTTTTAACGACATTCGCTTCAATGAGTTTTTGAGTTGATGCGGTTTTGACAGATTCCAGAATCGTATATTTTTATGCCATGCTTCGAAGCGAGATTGGAGCTGTTGTCGTAGTTTTCGCAAACGATACAGTATAGCAAAGTATATTATCTTGATGCGATACTTAATAATTCATCGAACGAGTTCATCGAACCCATTACATGCAAATATTTTCGTAAGCGTAATAAGAATTAAAGATTTAAATGAGAAGATCAACTCTGCCAGTTTTCTTATTTATTGCAATAGCACAATGTTCTAGTTTAGACTTTACTTTATATCTTTATCTTGAGAGAATTTGCAAAAAAAAAGAATTACGCTATATAAATGATAATTTTGTTTTTTACATCGAAACGATATATCTATTCTCTGCTAACGAAATATCAATCTTATTATTAAAATGAGCATTTGTATATTTATATAAATATTAAATTCTTATTGTGTGCGATTTGTGATTAATTTTTATTTCAAGTTTTTATTACATCGAGATAGCTGCGTGATAGATCTTTTTAGCGAAGGACACCTTTGTCTCGATTTTGTTTTTATCTTTAAGTTTGCATAGTTCTTCGGAGCGTTTCACCAGCATTGAGACAGCAGGAGAGACATCATTTTTTATGACAATATTTATTAGGTAGATAAGTTTTCTTCGGGCAGTTGATCTTTCTGCGCAAATATATTTTGTATCATTTATCTCTGAAGTTCTTTTCTCGGGATCGCATTATAATACATATTTGCAATTTTGCTCGACGTAATACGATTTTTTGGCAAGCCTCCATTACACGCAATCGACCTGTTAGATTTAGCGCCGAAATAAGATTTGATTACAAATACGATCCACTCGATATAAGATTTATTGCGCTTTTATCATTGAATGCGATTGAACGAGGATATTTATCATCGTTTTAAAGTGCAAACGGAATAGGATTCTGCGAATATCTCTTAGGCAATACACTCGCATATCACGTGCATATCACATGATACGATTATGAATTACACCTTCGTAAATGTTAACATGCGGAGAAAAAGTGCATTTTTTCCGTTCGCATGCTTCAAGGATAGTAGGCGCAATAATTTAGATTGGCGATTGCGGTCGTGCATCGAGGCGGGAAATAACGAAGAAAATCAGCGACACATATAACCCACGCGATAGAAAAAAATTTACATTCAATAGGAATACCATTTTGCCGCGTCGTTCGCATTATTGAGGATTCGTTCGCGAAACATTTTTTTTTTTTTTTTTTATTTATCTTTATGCGAGACGGAAAACTTTATTTTCGATTGCATTGGATCGCGCGTTTGATTTTTGATAAGAATAGGTCGGACGTTGGCTTATCGTATAATGATATTGACTTATCATATGTGATGACACGCTTGTATATAATATAATGTTGAATGTTTTAAAATTACTTCTATGAAAGATTAAATATTAAAATGCAAAGAGAGAGGGGATGATCGTGTAATCGATGTAAGCTGTTTAACATTTTATTTTATAAACATATTATATTTTTTTATAAAGATAATATGTATCTTCTCCCCCCCCCCTTTCCCCTCCCCCTCCCCCCTTTCATTACGTCAGTTTTTATATTTAAAATTATCTCTTAACGAGATTTTTTGCTCGAATTATTTTATCATATTCTTTAGATTTATTTTCGAAAATCTTTAATTTCTAATAAAGTTTCAAAATTTTCCAAAAACATTTTTGATAGTATATACATATATACTCGGAGTGCATCATTTTTCTTATGCAAAACGTTTTTATCTGTTCCATTCTAAATAATTATCTAATCGCGTTTTACTTCCCACAGGTTTAGTAGAAGCACGATTACATTCATTAATAGAGATAAAATATTGTAGATAAAATATTGTGTCTCTCAATGATGTTTGATAAATTTTAGGAAGTGCCGCTATTGTGTTGATGAGAAAGAATTTTTATAGGAAGTCTTTTTTCTAAATCTTTGCGGCTCTTTCCAAAGTTCTTCGTCCGCTCCCTTCCCTTTTTCCCATTGGCAAAAACAGAAACATTACTGGCGCTTTGAAGCAATCGCGATTGGCGTCTGATAAAAGTGCACGTGACACCTAAGGCTAAAGATGAGCCGTTAAACATTTCTATTTTGGTAATGTCGCCAACGGTAACATTGCCAAAAAGTGAATTTGCATCGGTCAAAGAAGACGCTGAGCTTCCTTAAATGAAACACGTGACAGTGAACAGTTTAGTTGTCCCAGTTTTAGGCTGTCCGATGTAATTATATCGTGGGACCGTGAATTTGTGAACGACAATCGTGAACATAATTACACAATTTGACAGCTACACCCGATTAAAATTCGTATTACAGTAATTTTTATATTGCAATTATTTTTATTATCACGCTTTAAGAGATTCAATTGATTGAACGATATTTTACTGTTCTTAATAATGCTATTCTGCTCCACTTTGACCGATATGATCACGTATAGTCGGCATGTTGAAAAACTTCTGGTAAATTACGAAAGCAATTACGACGATTATATTAAGTTGACTGTGAGTGAATAAGTACGTCGACGGCATGTTTATCGTATGATTATATGATTAAGTCGCACAATAAAAAACAGAACACAAATTTTCAACGAATATTAGGCCAGTTTTTTTATCCTGTTATCTTTTTATTGAAATGCGATTGTTTCTTTTTTTTTTTTTTGACATATGACATATATCTTTGAGTTGTAAAATCTATTTATTTAAATTACTCGACACACAATAGCATAATCAAATGCATTTTCATTATTTTGCATATTAAAAGTCTTTTTAATCACGCTTATATATTTGTAAATAATCGGATTTATTATTTTTAAAAAAAGTAGAATTAATACAAACATATCTTATTATATCAAAATTTAATTATATGTAAATTAATGTGAATCATAAATGTGTAGTTATGAATTTTAATGTGATTATTAATGCTGCATGTGCATTAGAAATGTGGTTATAAATTGTAATGTGCGTATATGTTTACTTGCGTTGATTCTTATCGGAAGACTTTATGATTCTGACGAGCATCACGCGCGCGAATTAAACGGAAGTAATATCAAATAACTAGCTCTCTAAAGTATGTAATATGTAATATACTTACGATATACGCTTGTAGAGAGAAAAGAAAAAATGGATTGATAAAAAAGATATTGCCACATTTATCTTGCATTCGCTTTAAAATAACAAACTTTATTTATCTGCATGTTGCAATTGCTCAGTGATAAAGTATATCAGTCAAGTGAATCACGTGTACGAATATGCAAACTAATATCGATAATTTGATATTATGTATTATTCAAGATATATAGTATCAAATGTGTGTGAGAGATGATAGTGAAAAAAAAAAAAAAATACAATATATATATATATATACACAGAGTGTCCCATTTTAATCTCCTCAAGCAAATATCTCAAAAACCAAGCCCGGAAGAGAAAAATGTTTCGGACAAAAGTTATTTGGTTTTGAGGGGGCCATAAGATGGTACCATTGGTTTGACCTTGGAAAATCATTTGAAGGTCAGGTCATGTGAAGATCAACTTTAAAATCTTAAATGGAAACCCCCATTTTTTATTTAGTATTCTTGTAGCTGACATCGAGAGTTTTCCAAAATACTATAATAAAGTATTTTTTGATTAAGTACTTTTTGAGTTATTTTATATTTTAATCTGACATATTTTGATATAAAAAATAAAATATTTCGTAAAATATTCAGTTTTCGATAATTTTACCGTAATACTTCTATGTACAGAATAATAAGACAAATTAATTAGTGCCAAAAAAAAACAAATAATTGTTTAAAAAAATACATTGTAAATAATTTTCTTAAAAACAATTTTTTTTTATACTAATTGATTTGTCTCATTATTCTGTACATAGAAGTATTACGGTAAGATTATCAAAAACTAAATATTTTACGAGATATTTAATTTTTTATATCAAAATATGTCAGATTAAAATATAAAATAACTCAAAAAGTACTTAATAAAAAAATACTTTATTATAGTGTTTTGGAAAGCACTCGATGTCAGCTACAGGAATACTAAATAAAAAATGGGGGTTTCCATTTAAGATTTTAAAGTTGACCTTCACATGACCTTCAAATGATTCTCCAAGGTCAAATCATTGTCACCATATTATGACCCCCTCGAAACCAAACAACTTTTGTCCGAAACATTTTTCTCTTCCGGGCTTGGTTTTTAAGATATTTGCCTGAGGAGATTAAAATGGGACACCCTGTATATAAAACATATATGCATATATACATAGATATTTGTCTCATAGACATACATTTGTGTATATATATGTACAAATAAACGCTGTTTTTATTTCTATTCGAATAGCGAGAGATTTATATAAAATTATTTCGAACATTTTATAGACTGCTTCATTATGAATTAGTATCGTCAATAACTTTTGACACGGCATCGGTATTGAATAACGAGTTTGTTATGTAAGTTACTATATACAATAGATAGGATTGACGTATATTTGCAATTCTTTACTCGCTGTGTATTAATGTAGCAACAGTATTGAATATTTAATTATGCGAACAATTTTGTAATTAATCCTCGTTTTTTTTTTCTACGTCCGATTACGTGTTGCAAACGTGTTTCGCATTATTCAATATTTTTTATAAATAGCGCTTAATTGCCGTTTTGCGCCCATTTTGCAGATAATGATCGATATTAAGCGCGACGCGTTGTAAGGTGGTATATGCGTCGTAAACTGTAAATAGTTAGCGTGTTGTTTCACTCGCGTCGATGTCAATCCCAACGCGCACGTACGGTTTACATTAAGCTGATAGTGAGTTGTGTGTAACTTGGAGGATTATCTCGATTAGACTCGTTTACGCCATTAAAAGTAAATGGCGCAGGAAATGATTATAGTCGCGTTTTACATGATGATTAATATATAAGGTCATTTCTTTTTTTATTTCATTTAAAGAAACGTCGCTTGTAATCTTCCGCTTCACGAATATCTTTCAGACGAGTTTATAATATGTAATCGGAAGATTCGTGTCCGTTTTATATAAAAACGGACATGAATAATAAAGATTAGATAGCGTATAAAACTTTCCTCTGTTTCCATCGCTTATCTTTCTCAAAAGTTTGTTACGGGATAGGGATAGAAAAATTTTCCATTCGTTTCCGTTATCTTAGAAATAAAAGGAAAAAAAGAGAAATGAATAACGAACGCATAGATGAAGATTCTTATTAAGAACAGAAAAATGCGCACTGCTTACTCGTGCAGATTGATTGAAAAACTCATTACAAGAATAGACTGTATACTTTGTTTTTATGTAATTTATGCAATATAGATAGAAAAACAATACAAAATATGGAAGTAATATATCTCAAGTAAATACTTTAATTATATAAAAATAATTATAATCAATCTTATAATTTAAAATATCGATTGATTTGTTATATACACATACACATGCAGGGTGTCTTACTTAAATCTTGTAAAAAATATTCCTTGAAAATTTTCTGATCTTCCAGAATATTTTTGTTTAAAATTCCAGATAAAGAGGATATTTTAAAAAGATATTTTGGTGCAATTTTCTAAATTTTTTTTTTTTTTTTTTATATGTATTTGTTAATACTCTTTACTCGTACAAAAAAGAACAGAGTCACTTAAGTTATAAGTTGCAAATGTACTGAAAAAAAAAAAAAAACAAAAAAAACTATCACATAAACTATAAAGAAAAATAAAAACTTATTGAAGAAATTATTGTGACAATTTATATTTGTATTTATATTATATTATGACATTGTTAGTTAAGACAGAATTGTCACATTTCATACCTCATACATTTTTTTCTCCCCTCAATCGATATTTCAACATGTGTATCGATCTCTGTCGCGGGATTAATTACTGTGCACGCTACAGATTAATTAAGAAATCAATCAATAAAGAGACTTACGTACAGAGACACGATTCGCGCGTTTAATTGACGAACGACAATACGCTATTAATAATGGAATAATACCGACGAAGTCGAGATCGTCCTTGACCTATTTTTATTATTTTTATATATATATATTCGGTGTGCGCACACATAATTTATTCTTTAATATTTCCACATCATGATTTTTAATTATTCGAGAAATGAATAATAATTTTATTGATAGTAAAAATAATATCTATTTTTTCGTCCAGAAAATTTTATCAATCTCGGATAAAAAGTATTACTGTATAGCGTCTCTCTCTTTCGCGGGATCATTTTATACATACTTGGCGAGACGCAACAGACGTCTCTTACGGCGTGTTTCATTCATCGTGTGTCGTAAATTTATCTAGACGGTTGGACCAAGGAATTTCGTTGTGACATCTTTTTGTGTCATTACGAAAAACGCATATGTCATTACGAAAAATGCGCATTGGGAATTTACACTCACACACGCGCAGTGTGTGTGTGTGTGTGTGTGTGTGTGTAATATGCGACAAATTCATTAGCTTTTAAAGCGTATTTCTATTATCATCTTCTAATATTTTACAGATGGAACTGAACAGCAATCCTGCGATTTCTGCAAAGAAGTCTTCCATTCATGATGATGAAACAACATTCAAGCAGTCGCTTGGGTAAATATATGATATTTATATAAAGACACAAGTATTGTATATATATAAATAATATTTTTCAGATTTTTTAATTAATAAGATATGATCATTTCTTAAAGTAGAGTTCATTATTTAATTACATTGTTCACTTTGCGTACGTTATTTTTCTAATTAGTTATCGTTTCCTTTAATAGAAATATTTTTTTAAATATATTCATCAATAAGTGAAAAAAGAAAAGTTTATTACGTAATATCAAATTAATTAATATGAGACAGCTATGAGTAGTTATAGATAATAATTGACTGCGGATTATAGTGGTAATCACAAGTGTGCTGTATTATTAATTGATTGATCACGTCACGTCATTTAATTATCTCGTTGGACTATCAATTCATTCAGTTGTGTAATTATTGCGAATGATCGTCAAACAATGTTATATTCTGACATTGTGCGATTATGATAAGCGATTTTAATAACATTTCGCTTGAATTATGCGATCGATCGATCGTGTTATCTTTCTTTTTTATTAATTATATTTTATTGAATTTCATCTGTAAATATTGCTTTGTTTGTACATATTAATAGAAAAGCCAGCTGTCAAGTCTGAGCTATTAATCATTATACGTGTATGTAGCGTAAATCAAAATAAATTGTTGGATTAAAATGAGAGGAATGATAGATAAATCGCTGCGGATGTTATTTCAAATGTCACGTTGTTGCCAAGAACGACGTATTGACATAATTATCATGCTTATTGAATTCGGAAAATATTTTTTCAGTGTATTCCTCGTAGGCATCAGTATCACGTAAACGTTAATTGTGGAAATTGAATTATCTCGCTCGAAAATCGCATACACGCGTATCCGGCAATTAACGTCATTGTACATGGAAAACCACCTTAAAATATCAGGGGATCTCGTCACATGTTAGTTTAAAATATAATTTCCTTATTCTTGGAGATTAAATAGAACTTTAGTGTTGGAATGGAATGCGTCCACAGCATCGCGTGGTAAAATTAATAATGTAATTATTATATATATATATATATACATTTAACTTCTTTTTTTTGTTATAGCAATGGCGGCACCTATGGAGCTTTTCAATCGAAAGATCCCATCTTAGCGATAGAAAAGGGCGGTGATGCTATCAAGGGCGGAAGTAATGAGCATGGCATCACCGTACATCATCCTACCTCGTAAGTTTAATGGGGAAAAAAAAAAAAAAAAAAAAACAATAATAAACAATTTCTAAAATAAAACATACATTATAAATATTAGCAAAGATATCGTATCGATAGAAAATAAAGAATATTTGGTACATTTTGTATACAAGCGATGAGAATTGTTATTGTACAGTGTACACTTTAAAAGTAAGTAGAAAAACACAAATAAGTCTCTGTCTTAAACAAGTACGTGACAAGTATGACAAATGATTGCGAAACGTTAGAGACGGAAGTGAATATATTGTACTTTGCTATGTCGCTATGATATTCTGATAAAATATTTATAATTTACCGTATATATTTGTGCGAAACGTAAACGTATTTTTTTAGGAAGAAGCTTCTTTTATCGTTAATGTTGTTTTGACATTGTGAGCATTCTAAGTTTTTTTTTTTTTTTAATAATACGGTCGTGTAAAGATATATATAGATTCATGCGTAGGTGCACAAATATGAATGACTCGCAAATTTCGTCTTTTAGCTATACTGCAAAAAATAGAGAGAAAGAGATAGACAATCTGAAACAAATATTTTGGCATGAGTGCTATCGATTCGCGTGATATCTACATTTAACTCATTTGTAACTTTAATGTCATTGGAAATGGCAAACTGCTTAGATACAGATAAATAGTTTCTTTCGAGTTTCAGAAAATGTAATTTTTAGATTTAAACTGGAATAAATCTATATAATCCATATTTTTTTTTTTAAAAACGAAGTCTATGAAATAAACTTGCGAAAGAACCGCGATGAGAACAACATATACCAAAATATTATCTTAATCTATATATAAATAATTAACGTGTAAATCATTGGTGATTTAAGAATCTAATATTTCAATATTTTATAATTACAAATTGCAGATTTGTTTGCGTTTATCAACATATAAATAAAAAAGAAAATATCGTAATTATCGGAGTTTAATTTGTAAATAATATTTATTTTTGGAAAAAACTTCGAATAATCGTTCGCGCGATATATCGTTTAAATTAAAAGCGAAGTATGCGCTTAAATCAAGATTCGACGCAGAAAATAAATAAGTAAAACAAACTACGCAATAAACAAGTTTATAACAAGCTTGAGCGAAATTAAATAAAACTGATGATTCTGGCAGGGCCTCAAAATTTCGGCCCGGTTCATTTTAAATGATTCCTATTTAGCACATTTGAAACGCATGTCAAACGTTCATAGGTACAATTACATTTTGATTCGTAACTATAATTTCGTAATGATTAAAGAATTCCGCTTATACTTGATGACACGTGTTAATTCGGACTTTCGCATTAAGTCGAAAAGAAGAAGTCAAATGTACTAATGGACGATTGGACAACTGCAGGTACCTGGAAACCATGATGCATCTGTTCAAGGGTAACGTTGGCTCTGGGATCTTTGCGTTGGGAGACGCTTTTAAGAATGCCGGATTGCTGTTGGCACCACCGTTGACTATTTTTCTCGGCGTCATCTGCGTACACGCTCAACATATTCTCGTACGTATGCCTAATTAATAATCACATATTATATAAGATGTCCCAAAATTATCGGATGTCCTTTTAATATAGATCTTTTGGATAATTTGGGGAGACGCGCAATGATTTGAAGATTGGTAGTCTTGGGAGGTATCTTGTATAAATAAAAAAAAAACAAGATATATAATACACGAGGCTTTTCTCTCTCAAAAATAAAAAAAATATATCATAGTTATAATAATTATAATGTGTGTATATTGAAATATGTACAAATAATATTATAGTATTTTAATAAGATGTTGCAGCGAACGTTACAAAATCGTTCTTGATAATAAATATTAATTTCTTTTTTAGATTAAATGCAATGAGGAGGTGACACGTCGTGTTGGAAATGATACAGACGCGAGTGGATTTGCTGGAACCGTGGAGATGTGCTTCGCTACCGGACCTCTTAGACTTCGTAAATATTCAATTCTCATGAGGTGCGTAATAAATGAAGGAAGGAATGAAAAACTGGAAAGCCGAATAACAAGAAACACCAGCAAATGTCACATAGCCGTTTTATAGTTTCCACTTATATATATACTCTTCGATTCATCTGGATGCTACTCACGCAAATTTCTTTCAATTTACCCACACATTTTCTTCTCCATTCTTTTACACGTGTCTTTTAATTTTTTTTTCTTTCTTTTTGATTTCGCACATTAGGGCGAATGCGCATGTCATTTATGTTGCTCCTTTGTAATTTTGTTGCAGAAAATTGGTTAATGTATTTTTGTGTATCACGCAACTCGGATTCTGCTGCGTGTATTTCGTTTTTATTTCTACAAATATGAAGCAGGTGAGGCATCTTTTTCTAGCTATATTTTATCTTTTTAATCGTGCTTCAGTTTCATTTTTTGGTTCACTCGTCACATTCCCATTTTTAATCGCAATATGAAGACTAAAAATGCTTGAGTAGATAACAATTATATTATCTTTATCACTTACATTTTATAATAATTTGTTAATAATAGAACAAGATTAGAAAAATGTACGTCTTAATTCGATATATTTGTATTTTTAGCAATAAATAAAAAAAAAAAAATTTAAAGCGAGAAAAAGAACTTTTATTAATATCGCGAATGTATAGCAATTGTAATTTTCTTCTCTCCTACGATAGGTGCTGGACGCGCACGGGATCGAGATGGATGTTCACCAGCACATGGCTGTAGTGTTGATACCCATTATGCTTAGCACTTGGATCAGAAATCTCAAATATCTGGTGCCGGTATCTTCGATAGCGAATTTCCTAATGATCGCAGGTTATATCGCGACCATATATATCATGAGCCATGACTTACCATCTATACGTGAGAGGAGATACGTCGCGGATTGGAATAATTTACCTCTGTTTTTCGGCACTGTGATATATTCCTTCGAGGGTATTACTCTAGTGAGTGTATATACAATATGTATTGTATTTTATCATAATACTATTACTTTTTTTATTTTAACATTTTATTGGATGATTGCATAAGATCGTGCTCGATTTTCATAGATGGCATTAAGTTACTGCATGGCGGAGTTCTATTGTTTCCGTGTGGTAATTGTTGCTTATACCGAATAGATGACGTTGTCTTATGTCAATTTAGTCAGACATTGTTCAGATAAGTCCATTTGTGCATAAGAGAAATCATTAAAAATGGAGAACGAAAGGTGCATTTGCGGCATGTAATACTATATGAATTTCGGAAAGGCGTGAGTGTTGGAATTGCACAAAAAAATATTCAAAGCGTTTATTTGGACCGCGCTCCTGTTCTCCGAACAGTCAAAAAGTGGTTTGGCAGATTTCGAAATGGTGATTTCAACATGGAGGATCAACCCCGCTCTGGACGGCCTTCTGGCATTGATGATGACATTGTGCATGCCTTAGTGGAAAGAAACCCAAGGATTACAACTGAGGATATTGCTGAGAGGCTGAACATCGATAATTCAACCGCTTTTCGTCATTTAAAAAAGCTTGGATACATTTCCAAGCTTGATACGTGGGTGCCGCATCTCCTGACTGAAAGGAATAAGCTGCAGGAAAACTGCAGGAGTTGCAATGGGAAATTCTGCAGCACCCGCCATATTCTCCAGATATTGCGCCTTCAGATTTTTATCTGTTCCGGTCTTTGCAGAATAGTTTAAATGGCAAGAATCTCAATTTCGAGGAAGCTGTCGAAAACCACCTTACAAATTTTTTTCAAGAAAAACCAAGTTCTTTCTTCAAAAATGGAATCGACAAGCTTATAGAAAATCGTTGGAAAACCATTGTAGAAAAGAATGGAGACTATATAATTGATTAATAAAAGTGTTATCTCTAAAATATAATCTATTGAAGTTTATATTTAAATCGGGCACGAACTTATGCAATACTTTAATATCTTTTGGCTTCAGTTCGGATAAAATAAGCCGATGCTCTATCCGATACCGATGCTATCTGACGGTGTGTTTCTAATAGGCGTTGATATGCAGGTACTGCCACTGAAGAACGAAATGAAGAATCCTAATAATTTTAATAAATCGCTGGGCGTTCTCAACGTCGGTATGGTGATAGTCGGCTTTATGTTCGTCGCAATGGGTTTCCTGTCTTATTTGAAGTACGGTAACGAGGTTGCCGGTTCAGTCACGCTTAATCTCGCGCAAGAGGAAGTGTAAGTATCGAATTTATCTAAATATAATTACATTTCATGAATATAGTTTTATAAAGAGATTCATTATTTTGTCAAGGTAGATTCTATTATATTGTAGATAGATGATAGATGATTAACTTAAGATCAGGTCGTACGTCAGTAAAGTTCGCTGTAAACTATATATGATGTGTTTAATTATAAACATTAAATATGAGTTAATGATTACGGTTAAGAATATTTTATAATATTCATTACTCTCTCTCTTTATGTATTTCAAGGATGGACGGGGAAGCCATCTATAATCAATTAAGGTCTTTACCCGATACATTGTTTGACGTGTTCGATAAATATTAGCTAGATAGATTAGCAAGATGGATTCATATGAGAACTTGTGATAGAGAAGTGATGTGTGCTTTGTGCATGTTTACACTTGCGTGCATGCTTCAATTATTAATTAAGTATATAGAATATATAAATGATATATTCGCACATATATATCCACCGATACCAATAACATTTATACCCATACATCTATACACACACACACACACACACACACACACACACACACACACACACACACACACACACACACACACACACACACACACACACACACACACACACACACACACACACACACACACACACACACACACACACACACACACACACACACACACACACACACACACACACATACATATATATTTTTCTTTTTTTTTTATAAAAAAGAATATAACGAACAAATTCCATTTTGCTAACTGTCAAATTAAATTTTTTTTGCAGCTTGCCGCAATGCATCAAGACCGCTATCTCATTAAGCATATTGCTTACATACGCCTTGCAATTTTACGTTCCGATCGCAATAATGTGGCCAGGTATTGTCAATAGATTCGGTCCCTTTAAGTGGCCGGTACTCGCGGAAATTATTTTCCGTTCTGCCATATGTCTCACCACATGTAAGTGTATCTGAAAGAGAGAGAGAGAGAGAGAGAGAGAGAGAGAGAGAGAGAGAGAGAGAGAGAGAGCGCTATTTATTAAATTATATTACTCGTACTATTATCAATTTTTATATGGCTATGTGTTATAAAATTTATTTTATTAAATCTATCTATCTGTCAAATTGTACATTTTGTACAATGTTTTCTATCTTCAAACTTGTTTTCTATGAAAACTTTATATATCACTTATATAATATGTAGATATTTTAGTCACTATTAAAAACTTTTCCTTTTTATTATTTTTGTTAAATTGCTGATCGTTTTGTTTTAAACGTAATGATCGGATCTTATAGATTTAATATGTATACACGTGGATGTTTCGACTTAAGAGCAATTATTTTAGTTATTCTGGCGGAGGCGATACCGAAATTGGGCCTCTTCATATCCTTGGTTGGCGCGGTCAGTAGCACCGCGCTTGCTCTCGTTTTTCCGCCTATTATCGACATGATCGTCTGCTGGCACAACACTAATCTTGGTTTCTTCACAATCACAAAGGATGTGATCATTGTGCTGATCGGCGTGTTGGGTTTCGCCACCGGAACATACGAGAGTTTGACGGCGATCATCAAGTCGTTCAGCGAGTGAACTCGAACAATCTATATAAGCGCGCTTTGTACAAATTATTTTTAATCTCCCTCTCGTGAAACGCGGACCATGACACCATCTACGGTATTTCCGCGTATGTAACCTGATTTAAATTCACACATACACTTTTTCAAATTTTGCATGTTGTAGATGTCGACTTTAAGCGTCGACATTAGCCATCCTATGTAATAGTAACTCATGTGTGATACTGATAGGTGTAGCTGATAAAATGTAATGGCTGTGGACGCTAATGATTGTTATTAATAATAGTCATGTTATTAATAATAATCATTCAGACAACACAAACTCTTCGATTTTTGTATTGCTTGGATATCGTATTTTGTTTGTGTGTTCAATAAACGTTTCCATGTTTGGGCTTCCATTCGTAATAACGAATCAAAGTACAATAGTAAGTGCAGTTTGCATGACGTAAAAAAAAAAAAAAAAAAATAGATGAATAAAAGTGCATTGTTTTTTTCCGCAATTATATAAGCAAATTTTGCAGCAAATAAAAAAACAGAGATATATTCTTTACACACACATAGTACTTGTTATATTTACATTAGATTTTATTTAAAGAATTGTTCTTGTTTTAATTCTCTAAAAGTAGGATACAAACTGGCGAGATTAGTTAATTTATTCGATAATTAAACAGTCAATAAATAAAGTGAGTAATAATATCAGTGGGAAATATTTATTTTATGTTAATTACTGTTAAATTTTCTCTCTAAAAAAAAAAAATCATCTTTTTTTACAGAAGTGTATTAAGAAACGATAGATTGTGACGGATAAGATTGTGTTTTCAGTATTGCACGTTATTGTAAAGCAAATTGCATGACTCGAATGCTAAAAATTTGTGTTATCTTTTATATGAAGTATTCGCGAAACAAAATTATTTGTGACAAAAATATATATTTTGTTTACAGGGCGCTTGCTTCATTTTAATTGTAATCGATTATTGTAATAGTATAATTGTGCGGTGTATATTATTTATATAGCTCAGGAGACTAGTTTCACAAACATTGATCATATATTCTTATTTAAATCTTTTTCTTTATCTATGTAGTCAGATTTAAAAGAGAGGAAATAAGTTGATTAAATTAATGTAGGTGAAACTAATTCTCAGCATGACCGATATTTATATAATATAAGAAACAATACGCGAACGGGAAAGAGTCAATGTTTTTTTAGTTTCATGTATATTATATTATAGAATAATATGTTTTTTTTTATATATATATATATAAAAGTAGTAACGGTTATGATACGAAACATAATGAACAGCTACAAATATTTTGAAAAATGAATCATCGATTATTTACAATTTGCATACCCTAATATAAATTGTTGTATTTTATTCCCTTATACTTGAGAATTAGTGAGAATTCTTTTGAAAAATTAATTGTACGTAAATAATTCTTACATTATTAATACGTAGTTAATTTATTATAAATTTGTTAAACGCGCGAACAAATGCGTTTTTAATTACTCGTTCTTAATTATTGATATTAAAAGATACTTTTCATCGAAAAAATCCATATCTTTTATTTGCGATTGATTCTCAATCTCAACGTAAGTAATGTATATACGTGTAATATTAATTAAAATTAAAAAAAGGGAGATACTCGTTAATGATAAGTTGTTATGATTATCGGTTTGATGTATGATGTTAGCACGTATTGTATTATTGGAGTACAAATTCACTCAGGAATGCTTATAGTAAAATAAATATATTTTTTTTTCTTAAATATATTTAATGTAGAGCAGAGTATATATATATATAAAATTTTTTTCTTTCTTATTATCAGTGAGATGTTGAAAAAGCTGATGGAAGATAAAAAGATATATAATAAACATGTGGCACAATAAATTGTTTAATTATGTACCATGTGTTTCCAATCAACTTGAATACTTTTGTTGTATTTATTTATTAACAAACATTTGGAAATAATGTATCTAAACGTTGTCGAAAATATTTTAATCAAATATACTATTTTGAGGATTTTCTTGACCAGAAAATTAATGTTCTACTTTTATTTGCATCATTCTATTGTAACAGAGATATTTAGTTACAAAAAAATGGCGTAAATTAATTTAAAGCATTAAATTTTTGCTCACATATTTTAAAAAGCTTAACAACGTTTCTGATCAAAATATTTTGATTTAAAATTTAGGCTAAAGGACATTTCAGATCATAACAATACTATGTCAATAAAAATCAAATATTAGTAATACTGTAATCGTCGTAACAATGGTATTATTCTTCTGATTTAAATCAAAACACTTTCAATATTATTACTGCAGTAACATACATAAAAAGAGACATCGAAATAACGGTGATATGGCATCTGAGGTAAAGGAAAATAATATGTATATACGCTATAAGATCCTTTCTATGAAATATACAAAAAGATAGAAATATTATTTCTTATACTGATAATATTATCGTGTATATATTTTAGTCAAGAGCTCTCTTAAATGAACCAACAAAAATATTGATTGAACCGACAAATCCAATCGATGACAGATGCATCAATATCGGAGAATTGATTTTGAATACATTTAAATCTAAACCGGACTTCATTGGCCAAGTAAGACGCATGATAATAATAAAAATTACTATGCACATAAATGTACAGAAAAAGATTCAACAATTATCAATGTAAAATTACACAATTCTTTTAAACACGATGCAGTATATTATTTTATTGCAATGCGATTGATGCGTAGGTAGATGCCAAGACGGGAGAGAAAAATACGTTCCAGCAGATGAGAGAACGAAGCGTAAAATGTGCATTATGGCTGAAGAAATTCGGCGTTCGACGTAACGACATTGTGACAGTGTGCACATCGAATCATTTGGATACTTATATACCGTATTTGGCGACTCTGTATATCGGCGCTATTTTGACTGTATGGCATGAATATCGCACGAGTAAGTTGACTTTTCTCTGAATTTTTGTTTTGTTTCTTTTTTTAATTTTTAAGATTATATATCTATATGTATGTATAAATTGGTTTGTATAGTTAATTGTGTGTATTATTTTTAGTAAATTTAAGATATTATATACAAAGTAAACCGAAGGTAATTTTTACCGATATCGATAAAGCTCCGGTAATTCTCAATGTGGCAAAACTAATGAATGTTTCTACAAAAATTATAGTTTTTAAAAAGAAAAGCAAAAAGGCAAAGCAATTCGAATCTATAAAATGTATCTTAAACGGTGATTTTGATGAAGACGAAATCGATACATTTTCTTGTACAAAATTGGAGAGTAGCAAGGACACCGCAGTGGTTCTGTTTTCTTCTAGTACAATTGGTTATATTCGCAAACATGTTGCAATTCCACATGTATTTTTTACATCTCCATCGAATCAGGAAATGCCCTCTATGTCGTCTAATGACGTAGGTCTGTGGGTCGAATCTTTACATTGGAATATCAGTTTGCTTTTGACAGTTCGCTGCATTCTTTCGTACGTGAAAGCGGTCAAAATAAATGAATTTTCAAATCCATCACTTGAAGAGTGCTTTTGTGATATTATACACAAGTATAAGGTAAAGTTCAAATATTTTAATCTCTTGTTGAAAATGTATGAATTATAAAATATTTACGTCTTCATTTTCTTTTTCAGGTAAATTGGGTATTTTTGAAAATGGGTATGGTTGAACAATTTTCTAACTTTGAAATTTTTAAAAAGTACGATATGTCTTCCTTGAGACAAATGATATTCAGCTGTAGAAACACTCCATATATTTGCTTCCCATCACTTATCACTGTGTTGCCAAACACTATTGTTACTCGAGCATACTGTATGTATATTCATTATAATCATTACAATTCATTATAATCAACGAGACAAACGATAGTGATGAAATGATGATAATGTAATTTGGTATTATATTTATGTGGCTCTTGTACTGTTTAAGGTCTACCTGAAACAGGTATGATCGCTTTTCATCAAAACAGGGGAGAAGAATTGTTTTCTTACATAAGTGCAAATGTTGTGTTAGTGATTGCTGATTTTAATACTAGTTTACCGTTGCCAATTTTCAAATATGGTTTTATCTGTTGCAAATCACCGTCCTTGACAAACGGCTACTTTAATTCTACGACTGGAGATATAATTGCTGCTACCGACAATAATGGTTAGTTATTATTTAATTGATTTTGTTTGATTGTATGCAATGTGTAAGGTGGCTAAAATAATACAAATAGTTAATAAAGAAACATTGACATACATAGAAATACAGAAAATTCCTGGTATTATATGGTTACACGCATATATCAATTTTTATAAAAAAATAGCAGGATTATCGGATTATTTTTGTCTTGTATTATAGATTACATTTATTCAAGCGCCATTTTTCATTATTATATAATATAAAAAAAGGAATAAAAATAAAAATTAAATACAATATTTAGTTTCTCTTTTCAACATGTATTATAGAAATATATGTATGTAATATATCAAATTTTTGAAGCATATTCAAATTATGTTTCTGGAATATTACATATTTATTAGGGTGGTTTCATACCGATGAAATTGGCTATTGCAATGACGAGGGTGGTATTTGTATTGTCGAACGAGGTAAAGAAGGTAACGTTATATCATACAGAAACTATCAGTTTCCAGCATTAGAAATTGAGCAGGTGTTACTACAGCATCCGGAGATAGAAGAGGCTGTTGTAGTACCTATATATAATGTTTTCGATGGTCATCATCCAATGGCGTTGGTTGTAGCAAAGGAGGGATCAAAGGTAAAAAATTAATCAGTTTTCCGAAAAATTAAATTAATAAAAAAATAATTTATAGAATGTTTACTTGTTTGTTGTACTTCAGATAACAGAGGAAGACATAATAAAATTTGTAGCGTGGTTCGTGGACGATCGTAAGCAGCTTCATGCGGGAGTGCTGTTCATGAAAAAACTGGCAAACTTCCATTCTGGACATTACGATCGTAGAAAAATTTGTAGATATGCGAAGGAGCACGTATTCAATGCAAAAAGAATTTAATTAATTTATAGCGCTATAATTATTTTGTACTATCTGTAAAAATACACATATATTTATGTAAGTTGACGTTAATACAATAATGTTTTGCGATGGCGGAAATTATATTGTATCAAATGACAAAAATCAATGTATATTTATATAATTTGGAAAGGATTTATTTGCTAAAGTAATTCATATTTATTGCAAAAAAAAAAAAAAAAAAAATTTACCCCAATTAGTTCATATTTTTTCAAAGAAATTTATTTTCAATGGAGAGAAATTTATAAAAATTACTAAATTCGAAATCTAGCAATACAATGACGAGAGTTGTTCAACGTTCAAGATATTTTTGCAGTTTCTTTTTTCTCACATCACTCTTTCTCTTTTGTCCATCTACTCTTCCTCTGAAGCATTGAAGTAAAGTCGTTCTTGATTTTTAAATATTTTACAAATCTCCCCCCGAGTGTCTTGTCTTTGATTATATTGTATTATGGCAACGGTTTTGCATGTTATATTTAAGAAACTCTTGATGTCGAAGTAGTTAACTGCCAGAATCATTTCGAAGAGAGGGAGAGAAAGAACGCCTTGAGAATCAGCATTCCATTAATTGATGCATGAATACGCTTTTCTTTGTTCTCGTCATTTTTTGGCGATGGGGGAGAGGGGGTGGGGGGTCGTTCTGGGGTAATTCGTAACCCACTGTATAACTTTTCTGAAAATAGCGGAATTAACATTTAATAGAAGCACAATTTCCTTTTCATCAAAATTTCTCATCCATACGTAGATCCTCCAACATGATCTTCTAATGATGTTCAAATATTTTGTGATCTCGACGTCAATTTTCAATCCTTCGCCGTTGGAGCTTGATAGTTTTATGTTAAGCATCTTTTTAATGGCAAAATAAATGTTGTCAATTCAACGGTAAAGTCATGCTTCTGTCTCATGAACATAGTTCTTTTCTTTTTACTTTCTTTCACGTTCTGCTGCTGCTGCTGCTGCTTATCTCAGCTATTTTTCTGGCTTCCTTTTACACGATATCTATTTTCATCAACGCTTCTAATTCGGAATGATAAAGAAGGTTAGCTGTGTGCTGTATCACGCTGTATTTTTCCGATTTTTATCTGTGTTTGATGTACGATATGTATTGTATATTGTGTAATTTTATATTGAATTTTCATTGTATTTATTTTTAAAATTTTCTTTTATAAAAAATGATATTTGTACATAACGTTTTCCCCATATAAAACAAAAATATTTTAAATTAATAAAATATTACATTTATTTTAATATTATACAGTACGTACATTAGTTAATTATTTCAATTATCCTATAAACTTTAAATCAGTTATAAAATGAGTCATGATTTGACTTTTATATTGGAAACATATATATAAAGGTCAAATTATATTTACGCAGTGTAAATAAAAAGTAGGGTGATTATTTCATTATATAAATTAGAAATGTGTTTATCAAATTGTTTTTGGTATTACCGGAATATTCAATTATCTTTGTATCAAGTATTTCGTTATTGTCGATATAGACGTTCATATAATTAATTCATTAAAATTTCTTATTTTAATTGTAAAAATTTATTCTATTGTTATATCGTCTTTCAAATTTGTTCAATTATTTTGTTCATTAACTTTTCATTAAAAAGATTTATAAAAATTTATACGCAAATGAAATTAAAATATGTGTCCGTCGAGATTATATTGATTGTATCGGGAATTCATTAAAGTTGAAGGTAATTCTAATCAAGCAAAGAGATAAAAACTCACGTAGATAATGCCATCGGATTAAAGATATCGAACCGATTCAAACATTGCGATTGAATCCAATCAAAAATTATGGTATTATAAAATTTAATGGTTTAAGATACGTAATGTTTTTGACTGAAATCCGCTTGATCAAAAGTGGTCCATGGCTATAATATTTGCTACCGATAACAATGATTAGCTACAATTTTATTTCATTAATTTTATAAATAGCACGTATGGGATGGTCGAAGTAACATATTTCGTCTATAAAACATTTGTTTATTAAAAAAACTATGGATTTACAAAAAATGCCTGACATTTGCTATCTATATATGAATCATTAAAAAGAATAAAATAATTATCGGGACAATTTTTAAATCTTTATTTATATTACACGTATTGTTGTGTCGGATATAAAATAAAATAAACAAGAAACAAAAAAGATGTTATATAAGAAAACGCTTTTCATTCTAACAAAACAAACTATAAAAAAATCACATGTCGGTGTCATTTTTTATTTTTTTTTTCATATTACGTTATTGAAAAATAGCGCGTGTTTTTTTTAGGATAGTTACAAAAAGGGGTTTTTTTAAGGATAGTTTGAAAAGGATACATTTTTATAATAAAGATTGTGACATATCCACATTATAAATAGAAAGAAATTTAGGTAAATATATATAAAGCACAAAATCGTGACATATATAACTCAATAGCTTTCTGATGAAAATATTTTCATTTAACTTTAGACTAAAGGACATTTTAAATCATAACAATACTGTGTTGATAAAAAAGGTTAGTTACTCTGCAACGTTGTACAATAATATTATTTATTAAATTTAAATTAAAACACTTTTAATATTATTACCGAAGTAACGGGGATAAAGAGAAGCATCGAAATACCAGTGATATGGCATCCGGGGTAAACGAAAATTATATCTGTATACGCCATAAGATCTATTCTATAAAATATTCAGAAAGGTAAAAATATTGTTTCTTATACTAATAACATTATCGTGCATACGTTTTAGTCGACAATTCCTTTAAATATACCAGAGAATATATTGATTGGACCGATAGATCCAATCGATGACAAATGCATCAATATCGGAGAAATGATTTTGAATACATTTAAGTCTAAACCGGACTTCATTGGCCAAGTAAGACGCATGATAATAATAAAAATTATTTTGCACATAAATATACAGAAAAAGATTCATTAATTATCAATGTAAAATTACACAATTCTTTTAAACACGATGCAGTATATTATTTTATTGCAATGCGATTGATGCGTAGGTAGATGCAAAGACGGGAGAGAAAAATACGTTCCAGCAGATGAGAGAACGAAGCGTAAAATGTGCATTATGGCTGAAGAAATTCGGCGTTCGACGTAACGACATTGTGACAGTGTGCACATCGAATCATTTGGATACTTATATACCGTATTTGGCGACTCTTTATATCGGCGCTATTTTGACTGTATGGCATGAATATCGCACGAGTAAGTTGACTTTTCTCTGAATTTTTGTTTTGTTTCTTTTTTTATTTTTAAGATTATATATCTATATGTATGTATAAATTGGTTTGTATAGTTAATTGTGTGTATTATTTTTAGTAAATTTAAGATATTATATACAAAGTGAACCAAAGGTAATTTTTACCGATATCGATAAAGCTCCGGTAATTCTCAATGTGGCAAAACTAATGAATGTTTCTACAAAGATTATAGTCTTTAAAAAGAAAAGCGAAGAGGAAAAGCAATTCGAATCTATAAAATGTATCTTAAACAGTGATTTTGATGAAGACGAAATCGATAAATTTTCTTGTACGAAATTGGAAAGTACCAAGGACACCGCAGTGATTCTGTTTTCTTCTAGTACAATTGGTTATATCCGCAACCATGTAGCAATTCCATATGCATTTTTTACGTCTTCATTGAACCACGAAATGCCCTATATGTCGTACAATAACGTAGGTCTGTGGGTAGAATCTTTGCATTGGAATATCAGTTTGCTTTTGACAGTTCGCTGCATTCTTTCGTACGTGAAAGCGGTCAAAATAAATGAATTTTCAAATCCATCACGTGAGGAGTGCTTCTGTGACATTATACAAAAGTATAAGGTGAAGTTCAGATATGTTTTAATCTCTTGTTGAAAATTTATGAAATATAAAATATTTTCATTTTTATTTTCTTTTTCAGGTAAATTGGGTATTTCTGAAATTGCGCATGGCTGAACAGTTTTTAAACTTTAATGTTTTTGAAAAATACAATGTCTTCTCCGTAAAACAAGTAATAATAACCATTAGAACTACTCAATATATTTTACTCGAGAGGTTTATCAATGCGTTACCAAACGCTCTCGTTACTCTAGCATACTGTATGTATACTCATTACAAGTATAATAAACAAGACAAATAATAGTGAAGAAATGATAATTACGCAATTTAATATTATATTTACGGCTCTTGTATTGTTTAAGGTCTACCTGAAACAGGTATGATCACTTTTCACCAAAAAAGAGGGCACCACTTCGCATCTTACGTGAATAAAAATGTTAGTTTGTTTTTTGCTGATTTTAATACTGGATCTCCGTTGCCAGCTCATCAATATGGTCATATCCGGTGCAAATCTCCGTCCTTGACAAACGGTTATTTTAATTCTTCCACCGGAGAAATGATTCCTGTTACCGATGATAATGGTTAGTTATCATTTAATTGATTTTCTTATTGTATGTAATGTATAAAGTGATTAAAATAACATAAATAATTAATAAAGAAATATTGACATATATAGAAATTCAGAAAGTCGCCGATATTATGTAATTACATGCATGTATCAATGTTTATCAAAAATAGTAAAATTATTGGATCATTGTTTTCTTGTATCATAGATTACATTTTATTCCAGCGCTATTGTTCATTATTATATAAAAGAGTAAATAAATAAAAAATAATATTTTGTTTTTGTTTCTAACATATATTATACAAATATGTGTCTATAACATGCGTTAAAGTTTTGATATATATTTAAATTACGTTTCTGATAAAATATTATTTGTTTATTAGGGTGGTTTCATACCGATGAAATGGGTGGTTTCGGTTCAGGTGCTGTCTATATTCTCGAACGTGGTAAAAAAGGTAATGTTATAACATACAGAAATTATAATTTTTCACCGTTGACGATTGAGTACATATTACATACGCATCCCGAGATAAAAGATGTTGCTGTAGTACCTATATATAATTTTCGCGATGTTCAACATCCACTGGCGTTGGTACTAAGAATGGACGAATCGAAGGTTAAAAATTGTTTTTCGATAAATTAAACAATGATACTAATAAAAAATTAATTTATAAAAAGTTCATTTGTTTCTTGTACTCCAGGTAACGAAGGAAGAGATAATAGATTTCGTAGCGAATAAGGTAGACGATTATATGCGGCTTCGCGCGGGAGTGCTGTTTGTAGGAACTCTGCTGCACTTCCCTTCTGGACATTTCGATCGTAGAAAACTTTGCAAATTTGCAAGGAAATATGTATTCAATACAAAAGGGATTTAATTAATTTATAGCGCTATAATTATTTTGTACTATCTGTAAAAATACACATACCATATATTTATGTAAGTTGACGTTAATACAATAATGTTTTGCGATTTTGCGGAAATTATATTGTATTAAATGACAAGAATCAATGTGCATTTATAATAGCATAATTTGAAAAGGATATATTTGCCAAAGTAATTCATATTTATTGTTCTATTTAAAGAAAATGCGTAATAAAAATTTCTAAAAATTACCAGATTTGAAATCTAGCGATGTAATGACGAGAGTTGTTCAACGTTCAAGACATTTTTGAATTTTATTTTTCCTCACATCACTCTTTCTTTTTCCCACTCTTTTGCCCATCTACAATACTTTTCCTGTGAAGCAGTCAAATTATTTTTGATTTTCAATATTTTACAAGTCTTCCCGAGTATCTTTGATCATATTATGGCGATCATATTTTTGCATGTTATATGTTATAAAAAATTTTTAATGTCGAAACAGTTTGCCAGAATCATTTCGAAGAAAAGGAGAGAGAGAGAGAGAGAGAGAGAAAGAGAGAGTGCCTTGATCAACTTTTAAAAAATCAGCATTTCATTAATTGATGTCATGGGTATGCTTCTCTTTATCTTCATTATTTTCTGGTAATTTAGGAGGAGTCATTCTGGTAATATGTAACGCATTGTCTGACTTTCCTGAAAATAGTGGAGTTAACAGTAGCAACAGCACAATCATCTTTTCATCATAATCTCTCGTTCATACGTAGATCCTCCAATACGATCTTATAATGGTGACCAAATATTTTTATGATCTCAACATCGATTTCCAATTTTTCGCCGTTGGTAGCTTTATGTTAAGTATCTTTTTAATGACAAAATAAAAATTGTCAATTCTATTGTAAAGTCACGCTTCTATCTCATAAACTCACGCTTTTTTCTTTCTACTTTTCACGTTCTGCTGCTATACTTTTGACTTCCTTACTTAACATCTATTTATCTACGCTCGACACTGATAATGATTACTTACAATTTCCTTTCATCAGTTTTATAAATGCAATGTATGGTCGAAGTAATACAATTTGTCTATAAAAAACTATGGATTTACAAAAAATATTTGACATTCGCTATATATATATATATATATATATATATATATATATATAAATCATTTAAAAGAATAAAGTAATTATCGGGATAATTTTTTAATTTTATTTATATTACTTGTATCGGATATTGTCAAATAAAAAGGGAATAAAAAAGATATTATATATAAGAAAACGCTTCTCACTCTAACAAAACAAACTATAAAAAAGTGCACGGTATGTCGGTGTTACGTTTACTTTTTATTCATATTATATTTCTGACAAAATAATGTATATTTTTTTAACATAGTTCTATCTTGAAAAAATGCATTTTTATAAAGATCGTGATATACCTACATCATAAGTAGAAAGAAATTTGGGTAGGTATATATAAGGCACAAAATTGTAACATATACATATATATATATATATATATATATATATATATATAACTGAACAGATTTCTGATCAAAATATTTTCGTTTAATTTCAGGCTAAAGGACATTTGGTATCATAACAATACTATGTCGATAGAAATTAAATGTTAGTCATTGTATAGCGTTGTGACGTACAATAGTATTATTCTTCTAATTTAAATCAAAGTATTCTTTTAATTTTCTTATTGCAGTAACGTAGGAGATAAAGAAAAACACCGAAATACCAGCAATATGGCATCCGAGGTAAGGAAAAATTATTGTATATATACTATAAGATCCATTTTATGAAATATCGAATAAGATATAAAAGGTAATAATATTATATATATTTTAGTCCACAGTTCCTTTTAAAATACAAAACGATGTATTGATTGGCGAGGAAAATTCAGTCGATAACAAATGCATCAATATAGGGGAATTGATTTTGAATAAATTTAAATCTAAACCGGACTTCATTGGCCAAGTAAAACGCATGATAATAATAAAAATTATTTTGCACATAATAAATATATAGAAAAAGATTCATTAATTCAACGTAAAATTACATGATTCTCTTAAACATGATGCATTATTATTATTTTATTGCAATGCAATTGATGCGTATCGTAGGTGGATGCAAAGACAGGAGAAGAAAATACATTCCAACAAATGAGAGAACGGAGCGTAAAATGTGCACTATGGCTGAAGAAATGTGGCGTTGAATGTAACGACATTGTCACAATGTGCACGTCCAATCATTTGGATACTTATATACCGTATTTGGCATCTCTGTATATTGGTGCTAGTTTGTGTGTATGGCATGAAAGTCGCTCGAGTAAAAATTGTTCTTTCTCTGAATATTCATTTTATCTATCTTTAATGTTATATATATATAGGATATTTTGTATACTTAATCATCAATATTTTCAGTTAATTTAAGACACTATTTGCAAAGTGGTCCAAAAGTAATTTTTACCGATATTGATAAAGCTCCGTTAATTCTCAATGTGGTAAATATGATGAAGATTTCTACGAAAATTGTTGTTTTAAATAAAAAAAGCAACGAGGAAGAGAAATTCGAATCTCTAAAATCCATCTTAAACAGCGATTTTGATGAAGACGAAATCAATGAATTTACTTGTGCAAAACTGGAGAATGACAGGCATATCGCAGTGACACTGTTTTCTTCCGGTACAATCGGTGATATTCGCAAACATGTGGCAATTTCACACGCATTTTTCACATCTCCATCGAACCAGCAAATACCCGTTATGTCATCCAATGATGTAGGTCTATGGGTCGAATCCTTACACTGGAGTATCAGTTTGCTATTAACAGTTCGCGCTATTCTTTCGTACGTAAAGGCGGTAAAAATAAATGAATTTTTAAACCCATCGTTTGAAAAGTGTTTTTGTGACATTATACAAAAGTATAAGGTAAAGTTCAAATATGTTTTAATCCCTTGTTGTGGAGAATGTATAAATTATAAAATATTCGTATTTTTTTTTTTTTTTAGGTAACTTGGGTATTTCTGAAAATTGCTATGGGTAACGATTTTTATAAATTTAACGTTTTTAAGAAGTACGATGTCTCTTCTTTGAAACAAATAATATTCGGCGGTAGAATTTCTCTAATAAACAAATACGAACAATTTGTCAGTTCGCTGCCAGACGCTTCTGTTATTCAAGCGTACTGTATGTATATATCTATTAAAATTACAATCAACAATCAACGATAGTGAAGAAACGATATGAGAAACAATAATGACGCAATATAATATTATTCGTGTATTGTTTTTGCATTGTTTAAGGTTTACCTGAAATGGGTGTGGTCGCTTACCAGCGAGAAACTGGAAAAAGTGGATCCAGCGGTTACGTGAGTAAAACTGTTCATTTGATGATTACTCATTATGTTAATGGATCAATCTTAAAATCAAACAAAATGGGCATTATCTCTTGCAAATCTTCGTATTTGATGAACGTTTGCTTCAATTCTATGCCCGGAGAATTAGTACCTGTTACCGATAATAGTGGTTAGTTACAATTTTATTTAATTGATTTTATTATTGATACATGTAGGCGGCTTAAGTAATACAAATAATTAATTAAAAAAAAAAAAACACCGGCATATATATTATATATATAGATATAGATATATAGAAAATCGTCGACATTAGTTATGTACGTCAATCATTATGAAGAATATTAAAATCATTGGTTTACTTTTCTTCCTTTGTAGATTTCGTATATTCTTACGCAATTTTTTATTATCAATAAAATTATAAATAAATAAATAAAAAAAAAATAAAAATTAAATATTTGGTTTCTGTTTTCAATATATAGCGTGTGTAACATGTTAAAATGTGCGTGGGTTTATTTTTATGTATGTTAAAATTGTGCTTTTAATAAAATATCGCAATTTTTTTCCAGGATGGTTCAATACCGATGACGTAGGCTATTACGATTCCGATGGTGATATCTACATCCTGGATCGTAAAAAATATATTATACAATACAAAAAAAGTTATTTTTTACCGGCACATATTGAGCAGGTATTACTAAAACATCCGGAGGTAGAAGATGCCGGTGTGATACCTATATTTAATACTTTTGATTGTCATCATCCATTGGCGTTTGTTGTACGAAAGAAGGGATCAAAGGTTTAGAATTGATCATTTTTTTTTTTTTTGATCAAATTAAAAATAAATATATTGATAATAAATTGATTTATAAAAAAATGTTCTTGTTTGTTATACTTTAGGTAACGCAGGAAGAGTTAATACAATTTGTAGCGGAAAATGTGATCGATTGCATGAAGCTTCGTGCAGGCGTGCTGTTCAGGCAGGAACTGAAATATTTGCCTAACGGATGGCTGGATCGTAGAACTCTATGTAAATGGGCAAAGGATGATCTAAAGGATAAAATATTTTTTGCTAAGAGAACATCTAAAAAAGCTTAATTTACTTATATTAGCGCTATGTTCATTTTATAGTCTGCAAAAATGGATATTATTTAAATAAGCTGATGTACGACTGTAGGATTACATAATATGACAAAACTTTAATGTGCTGTAATCTGTAATATAAATATATGACGCAATTGCCATATTAGGCTTTCAGTAAAAAATAGATATACAATAAATATATACCTGCATATATATGTATATATTGCATGAATATATGTAGTGACAAATATTTTTTTTATTATTTAAATACATTTTTCAGTAATATGTGCAAATATGTAAATTAATTATTGAATTGCGAACGTGACAGTCGCATGCATAGTGTGTAGACTTTTCTCATATCTGACAGGTCCTTAGAATAAAAACTTATATACGATTTTTATTTAATTTAATATTTTTAAGTTCCTTATTAAAGAAATATTATTTGTACATGACGTTTAATAGAAGAATTAAAATATTTTTAAATTACAAATAAATATTTATTTTTTACACTTACTTATATATATATATATATATATAAGATATTTATTTTAATTATGTATTATATATAAATTTTGTAAAACAGTTTCAAAATATGGTTCATGAATTTTGATGTTCATTAGAAACATATCTGAAATGATTTTATTATTCTTGAACAATGTGTAAAAAGAAGAGATAGTAGTGTGGTTATTTTATTCTATCTTTTAAATTAAAAAAAAGTTATTCGTATGTCAAATCAAGCTATTCACGTACTTACACTCACTACCGTAGTGCACGTACGGAATGATGTCGCGAATATTTAATCATTTTTATATCAAAAATTCTTGACAAAAACTTTTGTGTAATTATTTCGTATACTTACTACATTGTAATCGTGAGCTTTATTTTGCTTATAATGTTTTTTAAATTTATTCTATTATACTCCGTTCGTGAGATTATTTCGAAATTCATATTAAGAAAATAAACAAAACACGAAAATAAACAAAACTATAATACATAAGCTATCAAGATTATATCGAGAACTTGCTACATCTGAATTTAACTGTAATCAAACGGAAAGAAAAAAATATGTATAGGAGAGAATATTAGATTCAAGAAATTAATACAATTTAAATTAAATGATGTAATATTGAAACCAATTAAAGACTACGATATTACGAAATCTAATAGTCTAATTAAAATATATAATGTAAAATGTGCTTTAAATAAATATTAATGTTAAATATTATTTAAAATCAACAATTTATTTAAACATTGTGTAAATATTTATGTATACTTGTCTCATTAGCATAATAAAATTTTTGGTGTAAATAGCATTATTTTATTGAACAATATTTTTATCAGCAAAATCTATAAAAAAATAATATACAAAAGAAACATATTCTAAAAAAAAAAACATATTGCTTTAATTAAATTTACATTATTGTATTATTTGTAAATAATGTTAATTAATGTGTATAAATAATTAATTATAAGATTTTTTAACAGTCTAAAACTTTTCGAAATTGATATTAGATTATCAAATTGATAAATATATATATATATATAACGTATAGATTTATAGAATATTTAACAGCATTTCTAATCAAAATATTTTCGCCCAACTTTTAGATTGAAGGACACTAAACATTATGTCAATACGGCCTCGAACAAAATTAAACGTTAGTCATATAGTGTGTATCCGTAGTAACAAACAATAATATTATTCTCCTCATTTTACATATAATTTCAAAGTATTTCTAATATCATTATTATACAATACAATAACATAAATAAAGAGAAACTTATTACAGTAATATGGCACACGAGGTAAGAGAAAATTATATGTATACGTCATAAGATTCTATTTTACAAAATATTTAAAGAGATAGAAACATTATTGTATATATATATATATTTTAGCTCACAGTTCCTTTCAAAGTAGACGATGCATTGATTGGAGAGGAAGATCCAATCGATGACAGATGCATCAATATTGGAGAATCGATTTTGAACGCATTTAAATCGAGACCGAATTTTATTGGCCAAGTATGATTCATACTAATAATAATTAAAATTATGCTGCACGGAAATAAACCGAAAAAAAAAAAAAAAAAAAATTATAAATTATCAATATAAAATTACATAATTCTAAATATAATGCATTACATTATTTTATTGCATGTTACCTGCCATAGGTAGATGCAACGACGGGAGCAGAAAATACATTTCAGCAGATGAGAGAAAAAAGCGTAAAATGTGCATTATGGCTGAAAAAATTAGGTGTTCAACGCAATGACGTTATAATAGTGTATTCTCACAATCATTTGAATACTTATATACCGTATTTAGCGACTCTGTATATCGGGGCTATTTTGTCTGTATGGTATGAAGGTCGAATAAGTAAGTAAATTTTTTTTCTGCATTTCTGTTTTATTTATTATCATGACAATATGCATGTATGTGTGTGTATATATTGTACTTAATGTGTAAAAATATTTTTAGTGAATTTAAGATACTTTTTGATGAAAAGTAGCCCAAAGGTAATTTTTACTGATTTCGACAAAGCTGCGTGTATTGTCAAAATCGCAAGAATAATGAATATTTCTACAAAAATCGTGATTTTCGAAAAGAAAGACAAAAAGAAAAGCAAAGCAAAAAGCAATGAAATAAACACATTTATATCTATGGTATCGATATTAAATGGTGCTTTTGATAAGACTGAGATCGACAAATTTTCTTGCGTAGAATTGGAAAGTAGCAAAGATACCGCGATGATAATATTTGCCTGCGGCGTAACTGGTGCGATTCCCAAGGATGTGGTAATTCCTCATACATTTTTCACAGCACCGTCAAATCAAGAAATACCCGTTATGGTGTCCGACGACATCGGCTTATGGCCTGCATCCTTAGGTTGGAATATCAGTTTGCTCTTGACAGTTCGCTCTATACTTTCCTACGTAAAAGCGATTAAATTTCATAGATTGTTTGACACGGATGATAAATCTCACTTACGTAACTTAATAGAAAAATACAAGGTAATATATAAAGATATGTTAATCTCTTGTTGAAGAAATAAAATATTTATATATTTCTTTTTTTTTTTTTTCAGGTAACTTGGATATTCCTTGAAACTAGAATGTGTTTCCAATTTTCACCACTTGACATTTTTAAAAATTCTGACATCTCTTCCTTGAAACAAGTGCTAATTGGCGGTAACCCACTTCCAAATTGTATTTATGAAGAGTTTATCTGTGCGCTTCCAAATACCTTTGTTATTCAAGTATATTGTATGTACATTTGTCATAAATATAATTAACAATCAATGATAGTGACGCAAAATCTAATATTAATAACTCTTATATTGTTTAAGGTCTGCCTGAAACAGGTATAATCGCTTATCAGCGAAAGACTGAAAAATCCACATTTAGCGTGAGTAAAAACGTTCATTTAGTATTTGTCGATGTAAAAGACTGTTTACCAGTAAAACCATACAAGATTGGCGTGCTTTGGTGCAAATCTCCGTCTTTGTTAAATGCCTATTCTATTTCTACGACGCTCACTATGACAGCTACCGATAACAATGGTTAGTTATAACTTTTTTAATTTAATTTTATAAATTATGATATATATATATATAATGTCTGAAATTATAAATAATTAATAAGAAAACATTACGCGGACTATCAGTAGAAGTATTGTAGATTATTACTGGCTATACATATTTTTCAATTATTTTAAATGATAAAAAAATTATCGGGTTATTTTTTGTATATTATTACGTGCAATTGTTTAAAATACTTAGTTGTAAAATAAAAAAAAGGAAAAAGAATAAAGAGATTTGATATCTCATTTTTCTCTTTTCACATTGCTCCTTAATATTTGATCTAACGCATATTCTAGAGATATGTATACCGAGAGATGGTAATAATAATCATCTTCTTATATTTATTCAAATTATACTTGTGTAATGAAATATTGCGCGTTACTCAGGATGGTTCCATACTGAAGATGTGGGCTATTATGAACCAAATGGTAATATCTACATTCTCGATCGAGGTGAACATAATATAAGATATAGAAACCATTATGTTTTAATACCGATAATACTTGAGTGCTTAATAACATGTCATCCGGGAGTATCCGCTGCTTCTGTAGCACTTATATGGACTGTTTTTCATGGAGAGCATTTAATAGCATTAATTGTACGAAGAAAAAAATCAAAGGTTTAAATTTGATATTTTTTCTCGTAAAATCAAGCAAATTTATTTATCATGCATTTACATTTCTATGTTTTAGGTGACAGAAGAGGAGCTGAAGCAATTCGTTGCGGAAAATTTGCATCGCAATTACATACACCTTCGTATGAGCGTGCTATTCGCTATAGGTCTTCCGGTACTTCAAAATGGATTTTTGGATCGTAAAGAAATTTGTAAGATAGCAGCCAAATTATTATACAATAAAACACTATTATCTGACAATCGTGAAACATCTCTATGAAAATATTTTTAAATATATAAGCTAACGTATATAACAAATAACGAATAGCATATAGAAATAGTAAAATTTTACAGTGCATTTTATCATAAAATCATGACACACTTATCACAAGATTTTGAATAAAATATATATTTTATATGTTTTATATAAATATTTTTAGTAATAAATAATCTTTTGTTCTGCAAATATAATTATTAATAAAATATATGTTGTATGTATATAAATGTATCTAGAAAAGTTGAATTATTATACATATACAATATCAGTCGATATACATCGATATACATAGTGTATGTGTATGTGTGTGTATGTCTTGATAATGTGGCATTTGTGCGATTATTTTGTCTTAGATATTTATAAAATTTTAATCATAAACTTTATTTTTGTTTTAGAACGTTTCTTTAATATATTTGTTATCGAAACTTATATACATATATATATATTTGTTTATCGGATTTACTAAAAATTTCTGTCAAATTATATTAAAGAAAACTGATAGTAATAATAACTAATTAATAATTATAGCAAAGGGGAATTTTTCCTTCATTCTTCGATTTTTACACCATACTTCGTGTTACAGTTTTTCATTCGTAACTTGTCTCTTCATTTCTTTTTTTTTTTTTTTTATTCTCTGATGTCATCAATGGAGATTAAGTTTAATAAAATAATTTAATTATCGATTAAAAATATCATGACATGTGTTCTTAAAATACAATATAAAGCTTAAGAATAATGTAGATGTATATAAGGTATTATTATTTCTTCTAAATTTAGCATTGAATATTTTTATTACGTAAAACTGAATTTAGAAAAAAATTAGACTTGAATAAACATTAATTAGGTAATTTTTAAATTCTGGTTTCGACGATGAAAACGTTATCATATTACGTCATATTATGTTGATCATTTACATTTGTAATTACAATTACTCTTTACGAAAGAAGACTGACTAAATGAATTTTACTGAAAATGCTGACACATGGATTTAATCTCTTAACGTTTGTTCCTTTTATCGTTACATGTATTTTTTATCGCACATCATTACATCGTATCTTTTATTTAAATATATATATCGCTACAACTTTGTTGTATTGGCAAGAAAAATGCTTGAAATTGAATTAAACAAGTATTTTTATATATAAATAAATATCTGTTTTTTATCAACAAATTAAATAGACAAATTTTGTCAAATTTAACAAAACATATCATAAAAACAAGATAAATTTTTTTTGAAATAAATGATAATTGATATCAGTAAAAGTAGATAGAGAGATTTATATCTTATTTAGTAAAGGTAAATAGATAGGTAAGTAAATATATAAGTACGTAACTTTAACAATTTTATAAAATTACTTTAGGTCGGCCTGACGATGATACTAGAACATAAAAAATGTTTGAGATAATGGCTATTGCTATAATCACATAAGAATACATTACGCAATAATAAAATAAACAATAGGACAATAGAATTTATGAACTGTGTTGTTCACACAAATCGAAAGCAAGATGGAGAGAGGAATATTCGCATATAACTTACAATTGCCTTCAAGTACGAGGTATGATAGTTTATATTCGCCTACGAGCAGATCGTATCATTGTTCGTTTATCTCTGCTTTGCATTTATATTGTAGAACTGAAGTGATTCTGAAGTAGTGTGTAAAAACTCTTCTCATCTCTTTCAGATAAAAAATATATATACCTTGTTGTAATTAGTGTATTAGCGATTTGTATTCAAATTCGAGCAATTTTTAATAAAATAAAATATTTTAAAAGATAAAATACGTTATGCTGATGCAATGCAGTTAAATTGTATGTACCAATATTTATATAGGTAACGGAGCAAGAATTAATAGACTTGGTGACAAATAATATGATGGATCAATACAAAGTTCGTGCTGGAGTTATTTTTGGACGCTTTACCCTATACAGGTACAGGCAAAATTGCGAGAAAAGAATTGAGAGAAATGGCTAAGAGACTAGCCGTCGAGTAAAATAGCATATACCATATATTGTACAATATATATATTTATATTTTCTATAATTATTATTTTTTATCTTTTTTGATGATCGTATAAAATTAAAAAATTTACATAATTATTTCACGAATAATTTTAGATTAAAATATATAATTAAAATGGCCATTTTGTTTGTTATAAGACTTTTCAAATGTACACACATTTAAATTCTGAAAATTTCGCCCAGTGGAAATATTGTACCTTATCAAAAAGTAAGAATCGAATTTTACACTAAGAATAACCTTTGATTTCATTTTGTTTTTGAATTATACAATAGAAATTATATGTCATGAAGAAAAAAATTGTATAGCGTCAATTGATTTATATAAATTAAAAGTCAAACTAATTTTTTTCCAGAATAAATTAATTAAATGTTCAAAGAGATATCCATATTAACTTTCAAACATTTTTAAATACTTCTTTACAAATTTTGTGTACCTTTCATGATGGCATGATTGATGTATGAAGAGTTTATATATTCTGCTTTACGTTTTCATTGATTATTGAAGAGATATCTAATCTTCAACATAAAAATTAATGGGGAGAAGATGAAATAAAATTTATTCATTAAGAAATTATTATTAAGAAATTTTATTTTACATTGATCACACGTAATTAGCAAGTTTAACATCATTGTAAAAGTATTGTACGTTAAATACATAACAAAATGTGGCGCGTGATAATCGCGTTTGAAAAAAAAATTCCTTCTATTATACTGTAATAAATAGTTAATCCATAAGATACTTCTCGTTTGATTGCATTTTTCAGCGATATACTATACGTCAATTTCATTTTTAGACCATGTGCTTTTTAGATCATTGACAAATGCGCCGAATTTGTAAATAATAACTCTTATTGCTTTATACAATAGCATTACTATTATAAATACAAAGCTATTTATGCCAGCTTCTTAATAGGCTGATAATTATAATTTTTATAGTTTACTTGCCCTTCGATAGTTTACGTGATATATTATAAGAACATTTTTTGGATACTAGTCACAATATAATCAATATAGTCGATTAATATAAAAACTTATTCTTTGTGAAAAATTAACAATTTTTAATATGAAAAAATATTTATTAAAAAATTAAATTACACATTAATTATTTACACGATGGGCAACATCTCGCTGATTTGATCTTCATATATTCTTAATATATCAAATGTAAAATGTACGATTTTTAATAACATTACAAAAATGCGAACTCTATATACAGGATGTTATTAAAATAAGAGGACAAACATCGAGGGCGAGCTTCCCACACCAAACATGAAAAAAGTTCATATCAATATTTTCATAAGGTTGCACAAATTGAAGGCAGTTATTGAACATCAGTTAGGACAACGCGGGGAGATACCATACGTTACAATTATAAGTTCTGACAGGTCGTTATTACATTAATTATTACAATAATTAATAATATGAGATAAGTGAAATACAATCAAAATATATATTAATGAGTAAAAGTGTGTGTACACGAGGACGATTAGAAGTGTATGTGGTAAAGGTCTGCGTCGCTCGTATATGTTAAATTAAAATTAGAATTTGAATCGTATAAGTTTTATTGCCGAAGCAAGCACCTAAGTTAAACTTCGAGGAACTAATGATATGCAATCGAGTAATTATCAAATACATTATATTGAAGTATACGTTAATATCATATACATATTCGAAAGATGACATAATTATGCAAAATAAATAATAATAATAAACAATAAAGTAGTAACAAATCTTTTATTAAAAAGAATTTATGGCTGATAAAGTTTAATTAAAAGCATAAAATGCCGGAAAAATTATCATGTTAGAATACAATATATAAATGAATGTGTTCAGATAAACGGGTGTTGCTTGTCTCAATAAAATATCAAGATGAGCAACAGTTTTCATCCCTTTCTAATCATTTTTATTCTTCTCGCGAGTTGTGTCTAGCAGAAAAGAAAAATTTATGCACATTGTGTATCGTCTCAATTATTTCTTACTCGATGAATGTTTATCTTATCTTAATAATCTTACATATCGTTGTTTTATGTTACATACACAAGTAGAAGGCATGCGTCTATATCTTTGTAAGTTTTAAATAGTGTTATGAGTCACAGAACACCGTCAGTAATCGCTCAGTCACTATACACGGTGCGATCAGTCAGTACAATTTTTGAGCACATTAAGAGTATTCGTGCCGCGGTAAAAACTTCTTCACGAGCAATGTACAATTAATTGAAAAAAAAACAAACAAGTCAGTATTATTATCATGTAAAAAGGAGCGAGTGGAGTGCTTCTCAAAATAAGTCATTAGTAAGAAATTGTGCAGAATTCTTCGATTTGTTCTCGAGAGATTGGTACGTATTTTCGCACGTTTCGACATTTACTAGTATACAATATTATTCTATTCTGTGTAATCCGACTTATCAGATATAATAAATACTTAATTCTATTTTAGAATTTTTTGACACACGTATTTTAACTTTTATGACACAAAATATCTATTTATATTCTATATTTATATATGTGTATATTACATTTTATCTTTTATGATAATAAATTATCTGCATATATATCCGAACGTTTCAGGTCATCTATTTTCAGCATAGTATAATGTTCTAATGTCAGAAAATTGGATACTTACAATCACATAAAATAATACCTAAAAAAATTAAATTAATGTTTCGTAAATATAACACTCCGCGAAAAATTGTCACTTTTTATGAAATACATCTCGAAATCTCGGAAGTGGTTGCATCAATTTTATTTAAACCGTAGTTGCGCAAGACAAAAGTTTACATCAACGTTATAACAGAAAAAATATCGTTAGATGTTCTGTTGCAGATAAAGTTCTGGAGATATGTTAACTAAGAATAAATTGTTCGTATTTAAAAATTCCGAATAAAAATTACTTGATAATGTCCTCGTTAACATAATCGCATGACCAATCGTTTTACAATATATATAAATTGACCGCACTGCTTGATATCGCGTTCTGAATTACAGCAATTTTATTTTAAATTATTTTAAATTATTTTAAATTATTTTAAATTATTTTAAATTATTTTAAATTATTTTAAATTATTTTAAATTATAGATATTTCAAATCAGCTCGATGATAATGTTAAAATGTCAAAAGTATATAATAATAACTATTGCAACAAAATCGAGGTTACATTTTACACACAAATAACAGCGCAATAGAATATATAATCTGAATTACTGATGCAGCTCGCAAGTTAATTGCAAAATGCATTTAAGAGAGGAATATAACATGCATCTGGAACAAAGTTGACGCAAATAGAAATTATATAATGACAATTGATATTTGTCCATGATTATAGGAGCGTGTGTTTATTGAAAAAAATGTGATCTTTATGTAGGACAAAAGCTCTTTTTATCTGAATATAAAATATCTTTTTTGTTATAATTAAAAAAGTAAAAATTCTTTTATATTATAGAAATTTCAATTACATCCTGAATATTGAAATAAAAAATTTTGAAAGCACAATACGTAGGAAGGCACATACGTAGATTTCTTCCGAAAAATGTTGAAAAACATTTAATAAAATATATTGTTTTAACTTTAAAGAAGTTCAAATAAAGTTTGTGTTTTTAAATATCGTGATTATTTATTTTGTATCTGTAACATATATATAATATTATTTGAGATTAAAACTTTTTTTATTACTTATTTTATTTTGCATCTGTTTCTGAAGATTTAAAATATTATGAAAAATAAATATTTATAAATACATTCGTCGATAAAATTATCGTAATTTTTGACATGAATTTATCTTGCGATAATTTTGTTGATCAGTGTACCATATATATATATCTGCATATTTGCAAATTTGTACAAACTTTTGCATATTTTTACATATTGCATATTTCTGTAAAAATTTATACATATATACGCATATTTTCTAAATTTCAGTGTATATAATCCAAAAAGGATAGTTATGAAAATACTTATACGTCGCTTTATCTTTCCTGTGCGTGGCATTGTCTCGATAAAATACAAACCGTAAGATTTTTTGAATGATATTTAAGAATATATATATATATATAACAATAAAATTGTTTATATTAAATTATGCCTATTATAATATACGCAATTATCATAATCATTCTTGCTTTGATATTAAATTATGTAATATTATTTTAAAAAGAAGACACTTATTTTATTGAAAATCCTTTTATCTTATGTACCATTACATCGACAATCAATTTTAGTTTAATTAATTGAGATGCCCAAAAAACAATTTATTTAATGCAATCATTTATGATGCAGTGGTATCATCGAATTTTGCTACGTCACTTTTTAATCGTATTCAATACTTCATATTTGGAATACAAAACTTCAATATCTCTGGCGAAATGGATAACTTGAAGGTAAATGCAAAACAAATATTATGAGAGAATAATCTTTTTATATAATATTTAAATGAAAATCACTAATATTTAAACAAAGTAATTGTCAATATGACGCGAGACATGTACACAGATTAAAAATACGAAAATGCAAGTTTATATTAAAGGGTTGCAAAAATATGGTAATTTTTTAAAGAAACAGACATCTATTATTTTCAGAATTTTACTGTGGAAAATAATGTTTATAAAGGAAGAATACGATCTCATACTATTAAGTATAAGAGTCTTGGAGAGTTAATATGGACTAAAATTGAAAGCCATCGAGATAAAATTGCATACGTAAGTCAATTTTTGTGTTTCAGCAAAAGAGAACTTTTTCAAGGGTACAATACTTAAGCAAGTTAGAAAAAGAAATTTTATATTAATAATCTTCTAAAAAAGAAAAAGTATATTTTCCATCTTTAGAAAATTATTAATCGCCTTTTTCTATCAATGTGAATGTGTTTATAAAATACACAACATAGATCTATTCGCCGGTTTAAAAAAAAATTCATCTTGGAAAAACGTAACAAAAATATATAAAGTGAATTTTGCTAAATTCGCTTAAGATTTTTATTCTGCTTTACTTAACTTTATTCTAATGTCAATAAAATATATAATATACATATATGCATCCGCGTTTAATCCTATAATATTCGTTATATAAACAGGCAATATACATATATATATAATAATTAAGTAATATAAGTTTACAATCGTTTATTTTTCATATTATTAAATACAATTTGCATATTAATTTCATATTAAGTAAGCATTTTTGAAAAAGTGCAGAAGGTATTTCAGATCCACTCAATGTCATTTTCATTATGACTATAAAATTTATAATAAAACGCACGTTTGGTTTAAGATACTCTACATAATAGCAATAATATTATAGTTGGATGCACGCACTGAACAAGTAGTTACGTATACAGAATTACAAGACAAAGTTGTAAGATGCGCGTTGTGGCTACAAGAGCAAGGAATTAAATCCGGCGATGTTGTCAGTGTGTGCACAAAAAATCATCTCAATTCCATTGTGCCTTGCTTGGCGGCAATTTATGTCAACGCGATCTTTAATCCGTGGGACGAGAACATGGATTTTCGTAAGTTCTTCTGCGATGATAGTTAAAAAAAAAAAAAAAAAATGTTCTTACGTTATATTCGATTAATAAATAAATAATCAGCGATAATATAATTCCAACCGCGGTAAATATAATTTTATCTATATTAAATTAATTAGATCTTGTTTTTTTTTTATTATTTATTGTTAGTTGCGTAATAACGCGCGTCTATGAATTATTTATTTTATTCAGTGTTTTTTATTTGTTATATGCAGCTTTTATTAATTATGCGTTATTTGTTCTTAGGAAGCGTGCTGCATTTTATGAAGCTGACTACTCCGAAAATAATCTTCTGCAGCGAGCGACCCGTAAACGTCATCTCGAGCGCGATAAAAGAAAGTAACTGCAAGTCTACGATCGTGATTTTCGGCGATTATCCTGGCGCGTTCTCATTTACCGACATTTTGAACATGTACAGCGATGCGGAAGTGGCGAATTTTCAATATGTCGATGTCGATGACATCAAGCAAACGGCGTACATCGTGCACTCGTCAGGCACTACGGGGATGCCAAAGGGCGTTGAAATATCCTATTACAGTCTATTACTTCTCAGCGAGAATAACAACATAAATATGACCAGTGTGATGTCAATGTGGTTCTCATCATTATACTGGTTTAGCGGGATAATGATGAATCTAAAATCGATCGTGCAGGGCTCCGAAGCGATTCTATATCCGGAATTTGATGAAGAGATGACATGTCGACTGATTGAGAAATACAAGGTGAGAATAAGCTAACGGATTGCTCGTGCAGCAAAATTATTATTTTATTCTATTTATAAAAGTTTTTTTCTTTTCCGAAGTCGTGAGAGTAAATATTTTTAAATATATCTGTATCTTCCTTTGATTTGCGATAAAAATCAATAATAGCTGAGAGAGATATTAGAAGTATTAAACTTGTAGATAGATATCTTTTTATAAGCTATTAATATGAAAATAATATTGCACTTGCTCACGAAATTAATAAAATAATAAAAATAAAATTAAGTATTATTTTTTTTTAAGCAAAGAAATTTAATATATTCAACATTACATAATAATTTATTATTCTTAAAAAAATGTTATTAATTTGCTATTAAACTCATTTATCATCTGAAGACTTTACAATTTAAATTACACACAAAAGTTTTCAAAATATTGAAAATATCTTCTTGTGTACTGTTATAATGCATGCTTACTCAATAAATTACATAACATGTTTTATATTTACACACGACTGGCATATTGCAATGCAAAAACATGAATCTTTTTTTTTTTTATTTTCCTATTCAGATAACAGTGATGTTTCTAAGCACGAGTATGATTAATCGATTTCTTAAGGCGGGCTATGTAGAGAAGTATTCATTATCATCTTTGAAAGTCATATATTGTGGCGGTGCAATAATTAAGCCAATAACACAAAAAGAAATGAGACGTATTTTACCGCATGTTCAAATATCACAAGGTTACGGTAGGTGTATCATTCTAATATAATAAAATATTATAAATATATAATATTAATATATAATAAACAATATCTAATAAATAAAAAGATTTATTGTAAAAATTCGATTACTTATCTTGTGTTTCTAGGAATGACAGAAATCGGTGGAATATCGACATTGCAGCTTTCGCATCACAAAGATGGATCTTGCGGAACGGTAATTGAAAATGTGCAAATGAAGGTCATAGACCCAGAAAATGGGAAGGTCCTTGGGCCGAATAAACCAGGAGAATTATGGATAAAGACGGCTTACATAATGAATGGTTATTACAGGAACCCTGAAGCGACAGAGAATATTATTGACGAGGAAGGTAAAAAACTTCTCTCCTTCTGTGCGTATGCGCGTAAACCCTGTTAGTAATATATAATTAAAAATTTAATTAAGTTAATATTATTTATGTGAAATATTTATTTATGTCAATAAATTATAGTGATCAAAAATTTGATTAATAATAATAAAATATCCCGTAAAGTAAGTTTGTGAATTTTTTTAGGATGGCTGCATTCGGGTGACATCGGTTATTTCGATGAAGACGGGGAACTTTTCGTTATCGACAGGATAAAAGAGTTTATAAAGTACAGAGGATATCATATTTCACCTGGAGAAATTGAAGGTGTCTTATTGTCACATTCAGCTGTGTTGGAAGTTGCAGTAACAGCAATACCTCATGCGACAGATGATGAACATCCTCTTGCTTATGTTACTAAAAAACCCGGTGCAAAGGTACAATCTTGTTGCGATTATAATGAGATCACCGAGCAAAATTCTATGAAACGATATCTTAGCAATCGCGAATTGATAAGTTTTGTAAATCGTTCAAATATCTTTTTTTTTTTAAATTTTTATATGTATGTATATAATACAATTTTTAATAAGTTTATTTCTAAGATTTTTTTTCCCATTCTTTTCATTCTTTAAACATATTAGAATGAACATGTGTGTATAAATTTTATTTATTAATATAATAAATATATCTTAGATTAATACATGTAACTTAATTTAAATGTCAATTATACAAAGAATATCAGAGATCGTGGTGCAAGTAATATGACGCAATTTATTATACAAATGCAAATTGAAAATATCAAATTTTTTTTATACAAGGTTTTGTTTAAAAAAAAAAAATCGACTTTAAAGATATTCTGCGCGCACTTAAGTTTATGCGCATTTAATTAACGAATGGAAATAATTTCTTATACTCGTTGACTTGCATTTGCATAAAGAAATCACTTCCATTTTTTTGTTCCAAGATTCTTGGTACACCTTGTACAATTGTTGAGAGAATATAATTATTGTTATATGTGTAGGTGACGGAGCAAGAATTAATAGACCTGGTGGCAAATAACATGATGGATCAGTATAAACTTCGCGCTGGAGTGATATTTCTGGATGCTTTCCCCTATACAAATTCAGGAAAAATCGCCAGAAGAGAATTGAAAACAATGGCTAAAAAACTAGCGATTGAATAAAATAATGAATTATATTTATATTTTTATGATTACTAATTATTATATTTATATATATATATATATATAATTAATAATAACAATTATACTTAATAATATAATAATTATACTTAATTACAAGAATAATAAATTAATTCTATAATTAATAAAAAAAGCTTCTTTTTTTTTAAATTTTAATATTTAACTTTTTCTTCATAAGAAATATTTTTTCTCGTTTTTTTAGTTAATTTTTTTATAAGTATTCTTTCTCTCTCCCTCCCTCCCTCCCACTTTCTCTTTTCTCAAACTGATCGTAAATATCTGAACTTTTAAAATTATTATTAGTAAATTATATATTTCTTAATATAATATTTTTATTCTATTTTTTTATTTCAAATTATATATTCTAGATTAAAAAAAAAAAAAAATGATTTGCAATAAGAAATAACGTGTGCGATTACATTAAGTCGGTTAAAGTTACAAGACATATTTATAGCAACAGCAGTAACAATGTCATGTTAGAAAGCAATTACCAGAAAAGGAAGTGATATGCATGTGCGGCATTTGAAATAAAAATAGCTGCTTTACTTTGCGTTTATATAATCTCGATTATTGCTGAGACTCGTGAGAAAAGTCTATGCTATTCGATCGATTTGCATGTCAAACAAAAAGCAGTTTTCTTCTCTGATATGCTCCGCTTTAGTATGTGACGAGCATCGATATAAGTTAGCAATAAGTTTATAAATATAAAAGAGAGAGGGAATGTGTGTGTGTGTGTGTGTGTGTGTGTGTGTGTGTGAAATCGATATTTTTCTCCAACACGCATATATTTAAAATTTTTTTTTATGTAAAATGAAATATAAATTTATAGCATTTACGTAATTGAATAATACTCGTATGTGGAACAGCGAAAGAGAGATGATAAACATATTGATAATAAATCGTTGTGTATTTAAAAAGATATGACAAAGCTGCAAGAAAATGATAATATGCGAGATGGAGCAATTATCAAATATATCGTATCTAAATGTATATATTTCGTGTTTTTTTAGAAAAAAATATACTTAAAAGATATGTAATAGAAATATATTTTTAAAATAATTTAAAAATGTATAATTAAAAATAAATAATTTAAAAATAATTAAACATAATTATATAGAAATATTTAATTTAAAAATATATTTTACATATATCATTATATTATTACTATTTCTCGCATAATATATGTGTTTATTTTGTTTTAATAGTTCAAGGTTTAAAGTCTGTTATTTATAGCTACAGTGTTGGCTGCAGTGGTGGTATTAATTCAGAGTTTATCTTTTTCTCTCTTATCTCGTGTGTATAGTAATAGCGAGTAAAGCAAAAGTAGGAGGAATTACTTCTTATTACTTCGTGTAACAGTTGCATCGCGCAATGATATGACACTTCGAGTACAATCGCGAATGATAGAACACTGTGAGTTTTCGTACAGTCACGATATATCAGTTCAAACACTTTTTAAAGTGTTATTCACATCGTAGCATTACTCATAATAGGAAAGCAGTTAATATAGTACGCGATTAATTAAAGAAACAAGTTAACATTGTATTGTGTAAATAAAAATTTTTAATTAGTCTTTTCGAGATGAGCGATCAATAAAAAGCTGTGCACAAAACTATGTTTTCTTTTCGAAAGATTGGTATATTTCTTTTATCGCAATATTTATTAATATATTGTATTATCGTGCGCAAATTTGACTTATTGTCAATATGTATTTAATTTCATTTTAGCAAATTTTAATTGTCACGACGACATATATCTTTATATTTTTCAGTGTTGAAATACTTTAATTTTTAAGCAGGTGCTTAGGCAATAACATCTGTGTGTATGCGTGTGTTTTTTTTGACAAACAAATATGAAAATAAAAATATAAGAAATTTATTTAAGAAAATTTTTCAAATTATTATTTTAATTGTCAATTTTCCTTAATTTGAATATTTCATATAAAAATTTTTATTATGTATACTATATTACATTGTATTATACATTCTTTGAATCCAAACATTTTATATAAATATTTTATTCAATATATTAATAGAGAGAGAGAGAGAGAGAGAGAGAGGTGTAAAAGAAGGAGAGAGTTGCTACATCGCCGTTTTATTGCGTTCAACATTTCATATCTAGAATCTAAAACTCCAATATCTCTAGCGAAATGGCTACGAACGACTTAAGGGTAAGTACAAAAACATGCGCGTACGTATTATGATTAATATGTTTATATAATATTTAAACAAAAAGTCACTGTCAATATGGCGTAAGACATATAGATTAAAAACACGAGACGCACATTTGCTACAAAGGCATGCAAAGATTTGTACTGTTTTTTTTTGTTTATTATCAAATTTATTTATTATTTTCAGACTTTTACTATAGAAAATAACGTTTACAAAGGAGAGATAAAGTCTACGTATAACTATAAGAGTATTGGAGAAATAATGTGGGATAAAATTAAAAGTCATGGTGATAAAATCGTACACGTAAGTCAATATTTACATATGATATCAATATTGAATGTTTTCTAATAACGAGAGATTTATCGTATCAATATAATCACTCTTCCATTAATATATTTATAAGATATTATTAACATAGACTTATGTTCTTGTATCTTCCTCTAACAATAAGATATGCTCTCAAACACAAATAAGTGTATATAAAATGAAAAATTTATATATTATTTAAGCATTAGCTAGAGAGTTAAAAAAGTGGAAATATTATTTTTTTAAACCGTTAAAACGTTATAGTATTCCTTAAGGTTAAGAATATGTCTTTTTTACTATGCAATATCATTACAACTATATGGAGAAAAATAATTTTCTTTATTAGCAAATTTTTATGCCATCGAATTATGAAGCAATCGAATCATTATATAAATAGAAAAAAGACTTGTTAAAATTAATAATAATAAATTCATATAATTAAAATACAATATTGAACTATAATAAGTATCAGACACAAAAATGGCTACATTTTGCACAATATCATCAATATCATTTGTAATCGTATATCTGAAACTGACAGTCATATTGTTAATAATTTACAATTATATGCAATATTAAGAATCATTTATTTTGATTCTCAAGGAATTCCAGGGTCTCTAAGAAAATAGATACATGAATTTTGTGTACGTACAATTTGGATATTAATTTCATAACAAGTACACTAAGATTTTCGAGAAATTACACAAGACATACCTTAAAACCATCCAATGTCATTTTAATTATAAATAAATAATTTATAATAAAATGCACGTTTGGTGATTTTAAGATTACTCTATTTAATGTTATAGTTAGACGCATGCACTGAACAAGTAGTTACGTATGCGGAGTTACAAGACAAAATCGTAAAATGCGCGTTGTGGCTACGAGAGCAAGCAATTAAACCCAACGATGTTGTCAGTGTGTGCACAAATAATCATTTCAATTCCATCGTATCCTGCTTGGCAGCAATTTATATCAACGCGATCTTTAATCCGTGGAACGAGAACATGGATTTGCGTGAGTTCTCCTTCAGTGGCAATTAAAAATTATTACGTTATATTTGATTAATCAGAAGTAATTTAATTCCAACAATGGCGAATATTATTATCTAGTTTTAAATTAATTATATTTTATCTTCATTATTATTTAATTGTGTTATCATCTACGTATTATTTATTTCATTTACCATTTTTCTTTATGCGTGAGTTCTCCTTCAGTGGCAATTAAAAATTGTTACGTTATATTTGATTAATCAGAAGTAATTTAATTCCAACAATGGCGAATATTATTATCTAGTTTTAAATTAATTATATTTTATCTTCATTATTATTTAATTGTGTTATCATCTACGTATTATTTATTTCATTTACCATTTTTCTTTATGCGTGAGTTCTCCTTCAGTGACAATTAAAAATTGTTACGTTATATTTGATTAATCAGAAGTAATTTAATTCCAACAATGGCGAATATTATTATCTAGTTTTAAATTAATTATATTTTATCTTCATTATTATTTAATTGTGTTATCATCTACGTATTATTTATTTCATTTACCATTTTTCTTTATGCGTGAGTTCTCCTTCAGTGACAATTAAAAATTGTTACGTTATATTTGATTAATCAGAAGTAATTTAATTCCAACAATGGCGAATATTATTATCTAGTTTTAAATTAATTATATTTTATCTTAATTATTATTTAATTATGTTATCATCTACGTATTATTTATTTCATTTACCATTTTTCTTTATGCGTGAGTTCTCCTTCAGTGACAATTAAAAATTGTTACGTTATATTTGATTAATCAGAAGTAATTTAATTCCAACAATGGCGAATATTATTATCTAGTTTTAAATTAATTATATTTTATCTTAATTATTATTTAATTATGTTATCATCTACGTATTATTTATTTCATTTACCATTTTTCTTTATGCGTGAGTTCTCCTTCAGTGACAATTAAAAATTGTTACGTTATATTTGATTAATCAGAAGTAATTTAATTCCAACAATGGCGAATATTATTATCTAGTTTTAAATTAATTATATTTTATCTTCATTATTATTTAATTATGTTATCATCTACGTATTATTTATTTCATTTACCATTTTTCTTTATTTTACATAATCCTTATTAATTATGCCGTATTTGTCATTAGAAAACACGCTGCATGTTATGAAGCTGACTACTCCGAAAGTAATATTCTGCACCGAGAAATCCATAAACGTTATCTTGAGCGCGATAAAAAAAAGCAATTGCAATCCCACTGTTGTGATTTACGGCGATCACTTCGATGCAATCTCGTTTGCCGACATTTTGAGCATGTACAGCGATTCGAAAGTGGCGACTTTCCAGTATATCGAGTGCAATGATATGAAAAAAACAATGTGTATCATGCACTCGTCAGGCACTACGGGAATGCCAAAGGCCGTTGAATTATCTAATTACTGTCTGTTGCATATAAGTGAGAGTAAAGACATAGATTGTACCAATGCGGTGTTGATTTGGTTTTCACCACTTTATTGGATAACCGGAATAATAATGAATTTGATGACGATCGCGCAGGGTGCGAAAATAATTCTTTATCCGGAATTCGACGAAGAAATGATATGTTTATTAATCGAAAAATACAAGGTGAGAGTCGTGAAAAAGAATCTACGATAACACCGCTTGCAATAAGATTTATCTCTTTTACTTTACGTAAAAGATAAAGGACAAAAAATTCTTTATATAAAGGATAAAAGACTTTTTCTTTTTATCTATTGTCATAAATGCGCGCGAATAATTTTAAATTTGTCTCTTTTTTTTACTTCAAAATGATAACTGAGACATGTTAGCATGTGATTGGAACTTGCTAAAAAATATTTTATAAATAATAATAATAATGATGTTACTGTTTGATTTGCAAAAATTTTTTCATCGAATAATGTATTGTTTAAGCAAAATTTAAGTTCTTAATATTGTGTAAATTTATCTCTCTTAGGAAAATTTGTATTATATATTATTGTATTTTGTAAAATCTTTACGTCATCCGAAAACTTGCATTTGTGAGTAAAAGAAGTGTCTATTATAACGATTATTCATATGCTAAAATATTATTATAATAATTTAAATAAATTCAAGTTACAATATCAAAAAATCATTTTTACATATATTATTATAATATTATTTATTAAATAAATTAATTAATATATGCACATTTTACATTTTTGTATATATGGTAATAATAGAATGCAAAAGCATAAATCTTTCTTGACTTTATTATTAGATAACTTTGACTTTTCTAAGCACGAGTATGGTCACGAGGATTCTTAAAGCGGGTTACATAAAGAAATTTTCATTATCATCTTTAAAAGTCATTCTCTTCAGTGGTGCATTAATTAATGCGAAAGTACAGGAAGAAATGAAATGTATCTTACCACATGTTCAAATATTACAAATTTTTGGTAGGTTATTATTCTAATATACAATAATTATATATTTTATAATTTAATCATCCATATCTTGTTTTTAGGGATGACAGAACTCGGTGGATACGGGACAATGCAGAGCTCAAATAATAAGAATGGATCTTGCGGAATAGTACTCGAGAATGTACAAATAAAAATTATAGACCCAAAAAGCGAAAAGATTCTTGGCCCAAATCAGTTGGGAGAATTGTGGATAAAGACGGCGTTCATGATGAATGGCTATTACAGAAATCTTGCAGCGACAAAGAATATCGTTGATGAACAAGGTAAAAGTACTATGCAAATAAATTTTCATATTAGTAATGTACACTCGTTCCTTTTTAAAGAACCTTTCTAATAAAATAAATTTCTAATAAAATAATCTAACAAAATATCTATCCAGGAAAAATGATCAGATCAAATCAGATCATATCAGATCAAATTATATCCGATTAGATCTATTTTTATATTCATCTTAATCTAATTTGATCTGATTTAAAATCATCATTTTTTTCCGGGTAGTAGTAATATCACATGTAGTAATAATACCATGAAAATGAATTCAAGTTTCTTGTAGGATGGCTGCATTCGGGTGACATTGGTTATATTGATGAAGATGGGGAACTCTTTGTTACGGACAGAATAAAGGATCTTATAAAATACAGAGGATACCAAATCTCACCTGGAGAAATCGAGAGTGTCTTACTATCGCATCCAGCAGTGTTTGAAGTTGCAGTAACAGCAATTCCTCATGCAACAGATGACGAACATCCTATTGCTTTTGTCATCAAGATGCCTGGAGCCGAGGTACAATCTTGTTGCAAATATGATATGAGGCTACAGAGTATTCACAAAAATATTTTATAATTTATCAATTGCATGGAAATTTTAATCTTCAAAAATTTTTATAATAAAATTTGTTTAATAGATCTATTGTCAAAAGTATAAATTTCTATTTCCTTTTCTTATAATAAATTGCAGATTAATTTAAACATTAATTGCGTATGTGCGTTAAAATAATTATTTTTATAGATTGTTTTTTAGTGTAGAATATAAAATGTTTTATAAAATCGAGTATGCTATGTTGTAATAATCAAATTGTGTATGTGTTAGGTGACGGAGCAAGAATTAATAGACTTGGTAGCAAATAACATGATGGATCAATGCAGGCTTCGTGGTGGAGTGATATTTCTGAATGTTTTACCCCGTACAATTTCAGGAAAAATTACGAAGAAAGAATTAAAAGCTATGGCTAAGAAACTAGCTGTAGAGTAAAAAAAAAAAAAAGACTATTTATATTTATTATCATAAAATTACATAATTATAATTTGATCTTTACTTATGTAACCGAGCATTTATAAAATTTTTCCAAATTATAGATAAGTAGAAATGAATTAAATACATATACATATTTAGAGACAATAAGAAATAGAATATATACGTGTATATAACAGAGAGATTTTTATCTATTTTTTAATCCCTCAAAAGTAGAATGTATAATTGTAGAAATAGGTTTAGTGGTTTTTACAATATGTCACGATTCGCTTGTTAATTTAAATAAAGTTAATAAAGAGATAAGAGATTCCCGTTTATCTTCAAATTGTCTTTCTTATAATTACGCATTTCTTTTCCTCTCTTTATCCGTTTAGATAAATCCAATCATTTGAACTGGGAAAGAAAAATACATTTTCATTGAATTTAAATTGATACTGATATTTATGTATCAAAAAAAATTATAAAATTTACATAGGCAGCTACATATCTCTTGTGTAATTTATCATTTCCTTCTGCCGTCTTTCTCATAATTTTCGTCATTACATAATTTTACGCGCATCCCTCTTACTAGAGAAAATATTTTACGTTTTACATCTATAAAATATAAATGAATGCAATATAGGTGCAACTTAAGTGTTCAATATGCGTCTTCTCCTCGCTCTCTTCGCGCAATTTTTCTTTCCATGAATTCTCGGAAAAATATTGTAAAGACAGTTGAATACGAATCGTAATAAGATACATTATTTTCTGTCCATAATATAGTTCGTGAGATTTTATTATGACAGAGATATTGACACTAGAAAAAGTTCTTGCTTTTCTAAAAGTAGATCTAACTTTTGCTTGTTGCTGGCCACTTCCAGTCAAGGCCACAAAGTATCAAAAAATTCGCGACAAAATATTTCGATGGTGTTGTTGCATAAATGGTATGCTAATGTCGATATCGTTAATGTATACATTAAGTCTCGAACGTGATAATATATTTCTTCTTATGAAAGTGGGTTGCGAGTTGAGTGCCTTCCTACAAGTTCCGATTCAGATCACTTTGTTTACGCTTCAGAGTAATCGTTTGCAAGTAAGAGACACAAGAAAGATATATTTTTATTAGATTAATTGTAATTTCAAAATTTACATCTGCATAATTTTTATAAATAGAATAAACATCAATTAAAAATAAATTTCTCAAAATAAAAATTAAATCAAAATAAAATTTAAAAAAACTAATTTAAAAAAAAAAAAATTTTTTTTCTTATGTATACATATGTATATAAATTACGCACACACAATCACCATTATTATTGAAATTTTATAGCGATTCTAAAAATACTTCAACATTGAATTCTTTGAATATATAATTTCTATTCTAGATTAATTTTTTTCTTTGCAGATTCTGATATAAAGAAAGCGAAAAAAGAATAATTGAAGTTTTGCACAAATGTAGAATAGATCAATAAACGTGTAATTATGTCATAATACTAAAGAAAGATGAAACAATCCACGGACAAGAATTTAAAAGTGATAAAAAATTAGAATTTTGTTAGATTTCAAAATATATACTTTTTTTTTTATAGATTTCATACACAAATTCTAATTTTAACTAACTATAAAAATAAGAATAGTCGATTTAACGCCAAAAAGTTTGAAAGCTGTTTAGATAAAAAGTTGATTTCCCTTTCTAAAAAAGGCATGAAACCTCGAACTCGAATATATCGAAACGTTGAACCCTTTTTTCCGCGATGCTAATTGACTATCTCGCTTGTGCGCTGCGACTTGTTTCATTCGTGTTATTTGCAACTGTCGAATCATGTGAATTTTGACAATTTGACAATTTGTGAAAGAAAAAGTTTAAAGTTAGGAAGGAAAAGTTAGAAAAAATTGGTAAATGCCCATAAATAAATGCGCGCGCTTATATTGTTCTAGTATATGTAAAATCTCTTTGGTTCTCTAATATTTTCTGAATTTTTGAATAGCAAAAGATTCTGGCTATTTATTACATATATATATAGATATATCTATATATGTATATAATGTAATATGTGTATATGTATATATATATATATGTATATAATGTTTGTAATTACTTCGTAGAAATCATAATTTGCGAAATTATTAGAAAGATGTATATAAAAGATAAAATTATAAAATTATATATGTGTGTGTGTGTGTGTGTGTGAATGTTAAATATAATTTTTATTTACTAATATATTTTTGTAATTACTACAATCATGACTATATAGTTACTAATAATTGCGCATGTATAAATTAATTTTGGATATATAAAATTTCTAATCTCGTATGTAACGTCAGAGAATTAAAAAGCGTTAAGAAATGATTTTTCATATAAATATGATTTACTCTTTCTAACGATATTACTAAATATCTTATAGTACTAATTGTAAGTTTATAAATTTTTAGATAAGATATAGTGATAGAGTAGAAAAAAACAATGAAAGAGGAAGAGAAAAAAAGTAGTGTGAAGGGAAGAGAGGGACAAGGAAAAGGGAGAAGAGGAAAAAGGAAAATGAGAGGATAATAATATAATTAGATCAGGAACTTTTATTTATATGCTCGGATTATAGAAGGCATCAATATAGATAATTGAATACGAGAAAGATTTATTATTTTGTTGTATCAATATAATGTTATATTAATCCATTTTTTATTTATTGCATCTATTCATAACTTGACTATTCGTAATAAATACAATAAAAAAATCTGAATTTTGTTGAAATACAATAGACGATTTTTTTCAGATCTCTTCATCTATTTGTGTCGTAAATATCAAACTTCTGTCATTATGCAAAACATAAAACTATATTTTTATGATTTAAAATTTTCCTAAAATGAAGAGACATCATCGAAAAATGAACTCATATACTAAAATCGCGTATAGCGAGATTTTTCGGTAGGCAGTTAGTATATAGTAAAAAATATATACGGTGATTAAAACACGACCTGTGATTAAAAATATTTCAATTCTAAGTTTTGTTCATTCGAAAAGAATTCGGATGTACTACATTTCGATTCGTTCGTTATCTCAAAATATTCGAAACTATAATATTTTGCAGCTTGTTACAATTAAGAAAATAAACTTGAGCGTTTTTTTCAAAAAGGCTAATCAATGCTAATTTTTTTTTTTATGGATCAACTTCAATTTATCAAAGGTTTAAAAAATAAAGATTATATAAGAAAGATAAAAAAAATATATATGTACATGTGTGTATAAAGAATATGTCTAGATATATAAGATGAATGCCGTTTAAAATAATTGCTAAATACAATATTTTGAGATACGAAGAAAAGTGTAAAAGATATTCTTTATTATTTTTAAAAATTTTAAAAACATTTTTAAAAAATTTTTTATAATTATATCCAAGTTATTTCCTATTTTCAAAATGGAATATTACATTTTGATGAGAAAGATTTACTTATTTCAATCGATATTTGTCATTTCTCGATTCAATAATAGTAAATATATTATTAATTTAAAGAACACATACATTTTATGATATTATTTTTCACTTACTCACGAAACTAAATAAAATAAATAATGTATAATAAAGATCTTGGTTCTCACACATCTGTTTCAATCATTTCTCCACTCCAATGTGATCTTGGATTTCAAGGCTACTTTTAATAAATCTGTTAAAGATATTTCTTTTCTAAGTTTTCATGGTAACAAAATAGAAATATAGTTTTACAAACAAAAAAAAAATTAATATAACTTTGAAAAGTTAAATTTCTTTTTGCATTATAAGATTCTAAAAAATAGGAAAGAAAGTATACTTTTTGATAATGAAAGAATTGGAATGGTCAACAGCATTTGAAAGAGAATTCTATTTATACCTATTTTTCAAATCGTTCATATCTATGTTTTTTTTTGTATTTCGAAGAATTTAATATTACGTAATTTATTTATTCAAAATCAATCGAGACATTGACTTGATCATTTTAAATCTTATAAGGGATAGAAATATAAAAAGTTTTCGATACAATTTTTACTTCATTAATTTCACCTGTTTTCAATGCTCCATATTTTCTTCTAGACTTGTAGACTGTTTTTCTATATCTATTTATTCTACGTTTTATCTTTTATTATCAAAGCTTGAAAGTTACCTTTTCTTATGCCCGGCTTCCACACCAAAAACATATGCTGTGGAGTATAAACACTGGATTACTACTGTGATGTACGGCATGCGAAGTATAATGCATTGTCGTATACTTGCAGCTGTTGTTAGGCAAATGGACTTTCTTGCGCATGTGCGTGGCAATAATAGTAGCTTAATACAAAAGCGTATATAGAAGATATAATATTTATCATATTTAATTTATTATATAGATATATAATATTATTTTAATATATTTTAGAGACTTTTTTATCTATAACAAAAGTAATTATTTTAAACTAAACTATTTTACATTTATGCAAACTTCAATTTATCAAAGGTTTAAAAAATAAAGATTATATAAGAAAGATAAAAAAGAATATTAATGTACATGTGTGTATAAAGAATATGTCTAACAATAAGATAAGGGCCGTTTAAAATAATTGCTAAATATTTTGAGATACGAAGAAAAGTGTAAAAGATATTCTTTATTATTTTTTAAAATTTGATAATAAGAAACATTTTTTCTAAATTTTTTATAATTAAATATCCAAGTTATTTCCTATTTTCACAATGGGATACTACATTTTGATGAGAAAGATTTACTTATTTCAATCGATATTTGTCACTTTTCGATTCAATAATAGTAAATATATTATGATGATTCTAAAATTGCTTTTAAAATCGTTCCATCTTGAAATAAAATTGTATTAAAGAACACATACATTTTATGATATTATTTTTCACTTACTCACGAAACTAAATAAAATAAATAATGTATAATAAAGATCTTGGTTCTCACACATCTGTTTCAATCATTTCTCCACTCCAATGTGATCTTGGATTTCAAGGCTACTTTTAATAAATCTGTTAAAGATATTTCTTTTCTAAGCTTTCATGGTAACAAAATAAAAATATAGTTTTACTAAAAAAAAAAAAAAAAAAATTAATATAACTTTGAAAAGTTAAATTTCTTTTTGCATTATAAGATTTTAAAAAATAGGAAAAAAAGTTTTTTATATCTTTTCTATCATTTAACAGTTATGTTAAACGGCATTTATCTACAAATATCCTGTATAAATCCTGAATAAAGCATTACATCTTTCATATTATATATATATGTATTATATTTGTGTAGGTTGTAATATATGAAATGGAAAATTATATTCAACAAGCAAAACCAGAAGAGAAGGATATATTTCAAAAATATATTAATAAATGCAAATTATTTTATGGAATAACATTATGGTGGATAACTGTAACTGCTGTCGCAATTATTTTTGGTCCGCTATTGCTACCTCAACCCTTTCCAATCGAAGTACAGTACCCATTTTATATTGGCCAACAACCGTTAAAAACTATCGTTTATTTGCATCATGCGATGGTCGTATATCAAAGTTATGTACAAGTATGCAGCAATGTCTTCGTGGCTGTTCTACTTTGGTTTGTAGCGGCAAGATTTGAAATTTTATCTCAAAAATTTCGCAAAGTTAGAAGTTACTCGGAGTTTAAAACCTGTATACAAATGCATCAACGGCTCTTACGGTAAGATATAAATTATTATGACAGAATAAATTATTATCTATCCAAGTTTGTAATTCAATACGATTGTAGTGAGAGAGAAGAAAAATTTTAAAAATAACAGACGACGCGTCAATAATAGTAAAAATTAATTATCTATTTAAAAAAATTTCTCTTTATTTCAAAATATAAAATGTCGCTATGTTTTACATTTCTCTTGTTTATTGCCAATTTCAAAATAAAAATAAAGAAACCGAAAGTCGATTACAGATATGCGAAAGATGTTACCATGACGATCCGATATATAGCATTGTCGTCAATAGGATTTAGTACTGTAGCAGTAGTATTCAGCGGTCTTACCTTTTTGAGTGTGAGTTATGTCTATTTCATTTATTTATCGTATTCTGCGTACATGAAAATTAAACATATTGTTTTACGCAAAAATCTGTTTGAAGAGATAGAAGCTTATCTTAGAAGATGCGAGCTTTTCATTGTAGAAACACGTACCACATGTGTTGATTTAATTAATAATAAAATTTACATATATGTATAACATACATATGTATACATAATTTATTTAAGAATATAAAAATTGATTTATTAGACTACAATTGTTTATGGGCACTTTCCTACTTATATTGTGAATTTAATAATTTTAATTTTTTTTATATTGCGTTAGCACACAACTGCATTATTGATATTATAATATTATTTTGTACAGCGACAACCATTAACTATAAAGGCTCAATTTTTAACTGTTGGCGCATCCTCGCTTATAGAAGTTTTTGTTTGCGCGTGGCCAGCTGATTATGTTTTAAATACGGTAGGATATGAAAAATGTATATGGAAAAAACCAAAAGAAATTGATATATGCATAATAAAATTGATATAAAAACATAAAAGCAATAAAACGTGAAAGATATACAAATTCGAATAATATATATAAACACGCACAATATTTTTTATATAAAATGTTGATAGATATAATCAGCTTTATTATACAGAGGCACATATGTTATGCCCCATTGATTTTTATCTTCATTTAATATAAAAGTCTTTTTATAACATTATAATCGAGATGTAATTTTATTTTAATATTTCAGAGTAATAACATTGGCCATGCTGTATACGAATCATTATGGTATAAGAAAGAAGTGTTTTTACAGAAAGACTTATTATACGTTACATTGCGATGCCAGCAGCCAGTATCCGTAACTGTACCATGCATGCTACCGACTCTTTCACTTAATTACTACGCTTCTGTAAGTTGTATCGCATCTACAACTCTCATGGATAATTTATTCTGGCACAATCCCGATAATTTTGGCGATATTATTTAATAAATATTTCAACCCATTTCTTTGCAGCAAGACATAATGCAAAAATTCCTAAAGCGCCATGTAGCTTTTGTTTTCGAATTATAGGTATTATTTATATACATTACAAAAAAAAAAAAAAAAATAATATTGTACATTTTTGTATAGAAAAATATTTGTTACACTTAGATCAATTTATATCATTTATGCATAGTGGGAAATTGATTATTCTATATGTATTTTCAGGAACTGTATAAATCTAAATTAATTACAATAAACTTATTTCAATAAGTTTCACATGCGTACAAATCTTTGCTTTATTACATTAATACGTCTACGAAAAATAAATAGGAAAAGATCATAAGTTCTGTACTTACAATTAATCTGAAAATCTCTTCAATGTATACCAATCAAAAGTAAATACTTGAGCGAAAAAAAAAGTAAAGCTCCTTCCTCTCTGCATTCTCATTATTTGACCTAAAATGAAAAGTCAATCCTATTTTTATAAAATTTTTAATTCTGCTAATTATATATAATATAAATAAAAAATAATATGAACAGCTAATTTTGCCTTTATTTGATTTTCTACTATTTTTCCCCTCACTTTTATTAATAATTTTAAAATAAATAGTAACAGCAATTTTTTGTTTTTATTATCAATTTCAGCATTTAAGTTATCTTCAGAAAACATTATGTTTGGCATCGCCAAAATTATCGGAATCTCTTCTGTAATGTTAATTAATGCTTTTCTTGAGTATATTAGTATATGCTTTTGTACGTATACATTTAAAGTAAATGGTTTCATATAAACAATTTAAAATACGTATGTTTATCTAAATTTAAAATAATGTATAATTTAATTTATAGTCATTTTAATGACATATATATAATAATTGAAACTAAATATTTATATTTCACAGTATTTATCAACTACGTTTTCCTATTTGACAACTTTTCGAATAATTTTTGCCGTAGAAAATGGACTAGAAATATGATAGATTGAATGTTGTATGCTTTTTTAATGTAAAGAAAATATATAGTATTATAATAAATATTTGGTATGTATATTGTTAGTATTTAGCATTGAATTCATATTATGCTAGTGACATGATATTCTTCCATAAGTACATATTTGTCTTTACGTATCATTAAAGATTCCATATATGAATGAATACGTTTTATTATGTATGTTATAAAAGAATATTTTGTCATGTTATATCATATATTGTATAATCTGCATCTATTTTTAAATTATAATAAACATGCAACATTAGAAGATAATAATAAACTGAATATTTATAATTTTATCACCGTATATGTTTTTTTTTATTTCTCGTTTTATTTCTCATACTTATATATACTTATATATATACATATATAAGTATGAGAAATAAAATAAAAAATATGTGTGTGTGTGTGTGTGTGTGTGTAAAATTCTACGAGCCAGGACTTATTTCTTTTTTCCCTTTGTTTCTCGAATATAACTCTCCTATCCCTCTAAAAAAATCCATAATTATTTTTTTTCTCACAATAATTATTATTATTATTTCTATTATTATAATTATCATGATTTGGGAAGGTATAACTAATATCAATATTTTTTTCTCTTTTCCTCTTGTAATATATTGTGACCCAGAACTCTAAGAACATTTTTTCACGACGCAAGAAAATTGTTTAATTATTTATTTTATTTTAATATTTTATTTTCTTAATAAAAATTCTGTCTCGCAAACAATTAAAATCATAGACTAAACAATCGGCATCATCAGAATAGAAGAACTCGAAGGGTCCTGGCTCGAGTTTTATTAGATTCGATCTTTAAGGATGACCTGAGTGTTGAATAAATACCGATCTTCTCGTAGTTCAAACTTGGCCTAAAAAATACACGATAGATTATAAATGAGACACTCCTGATCTAGTTTTCAAGTCTCCTTCTTTTTCCTTTTTTTATTCGTCAAATGTTCTCTTAAAAATTGATCGCTTATTTAGTCTTGTACGACCCCTTTCTTTTTCTATCCAGATCCTTCGGATTCGGACGCAACAACATTTAAAAAAAAAATCTTATTTTCTTAAAATAGTATAAACTTTAAGTATATTAGTATGTTATTAGTTTTTTCTCTCTCTCTCTACATATATTACGTATAAAAATATTATTCTTAAAATATATATATATAATTGTAAATATTAATTTTTGATATATATATGTCTAATAATATAATGTAAATTGCTTATTTTACCTCGACTTAAAAAAAAAAAAAAAAAAAAAAGGTTAACGTAAACGATGAACAATATGAAAAACGCTTTAAATGATGAGTTAAATTAATGTTACTTTTAATTGAGAACTATCATGATAAAACAGAATTAATATGAATCGTAAAGTAAATGACTATGCCCATTAATTGTTTGACATACCAACTATCATAAATACACGATTTTCTTTTTAGGCTCGTTAAAGTAATTACTCCATTAAGTAACATCAATGATAATCTAGTAGCTGTATATCGAGAAGATTTCATCAATACAATGAAGACATTGGTGGAACTGATATATAACACGGAAGTAATATTTAATCTTTTTTATTATAGAATGTATAGAAAACACAATTGCAGGTTAATATCCCTTGCAATTTAATTTTACTAGTTTATTTCTCATTTATAATAAAACTCAATGAGGGATAAAGTGAGAATGTTTTTAAGAAATAGAAAAAGAAAATCTTTAAATTTAAAATTTTACATTATTAATTATAATTTTCTCATTTTCGAAATAAAAAAAATATTTTTTTTTACACAAATATAAAAAAGTGACGGAACGTTTCTTCAAAATATGAGAACGTATTGTTACCTTTTTACCATCCTGTATATTACACAAAGATGAAATACTCATTCACACAATTTTGCATGCATTCTTTGTGTGTGTTGAATTTATATCGATATACAATATGAGCTACAAAGTAATCTGTGGTTTTTGCAGAAATTATTGTCCGAGATAGAGCAACCTGATAAAATATGGACGCCATACGAAAAAACTGTATGGTTGAAATTTATGCATCACATATGCATGAAATACTTTTCTTTAGCGTTAATATATTGTATATTATTGCTGCAAGTATATTTATTCTTACGTCAATAATAATGGATAGACTTTTACCGCTCAATGTCGTGTATTCTTTTCCGATATCCAAAGCTTCTTGAATTTATTACGCGGTTTGTCACATATTTACAATTAAATTTGCATCAGTTACAATAATCCTCGAGACTTGATGATAATCTCTACAATGTGGCACGCTATCTTTAAATTAAATTTGTTGGGTATTCAAATGCGTTCTCCCTCTATATTAACTATTAATAAACTCCCGAGCCCCCATCATAATGTATCAAAATATATTCAAGTAAGTTAACATTATTTTATAATGGTTTTTAAAATAATATTTTATTGTATCGTAAGAAAAATATATATATTACAGTATAATTTAATTAATATTATTTATAAATTGTTATTTTATAATTTTTTAATTTATTTATGTACGGGAAATTAATTGTATTGCTAGTTAAATACTTCTCAAAATGACGATTGTTGTTTCTATATACGTAATCACTTGCGGTTTGCTGGTTTTAAATGTGAGTATTTAGTATTTAATATGCTCTCAAATTAAAAAGTATCTTATAATCAAATAGCGAAACTTTTATTTATCAATAATTTTTTAATAAACCATAAACAGTTAAAATCTTTCGAAATGTATTCCAATCATTAATCATAGTAAATTATTACCATTATTATTATCCAAAATCATTAAAAATATATATGTCAAGATTAAAATCGTTGTGAGAAAGGGAAAAAGAAGCTACATTAATATTTTTGTTATTAACTTAAATGAAGTTATATTACATTTATGTATATAAATAAACCCGATTTAAAACAAATTAAATTATATTATATTTCAAGATTTATATAAAGGTGTATTTCTCAAATGTTGAATGTAATATATGGATTGATTAATTAAAATGTTTTTTGCACTTGGCGCAGCCAATAACCGATATGGTTAATCTTTCAATCTTATGTAATATAAATCGTACTAGTGTGAAATAAATATTTTCATTTTTTGATAAAAACAATAGAGATATAAGACGTTTATTTTAGAAAGAGATAGAGATTATTATATATAATATATAATAGATTACATATTGTATCATGTTAAAATATGATAAATTAAACAAATGAAATATTTCTTAAAAAGGCAAAATCTATTCAAGCTTGTGTAATCAAAAAATTAAAATATTTTTTATTTTATAATTAAATTATGAAAACAAATATTCATTAATTTTTTGTTCTGTCTAACTTGAAGAAAGCAACTGAAGCGCTGATAAATTTTTATAACTTTTCTCTTATAGGCTTACAATATTTCTTGGCAAATTTATGATTCTCCATCGACTAATGCATTACCAAATATACGTCGAACAATCTTTATGATTATTCAAAGGTGTCAGAAACCAGTTGTAATTTGCGGCACTAATTTTATATCCGTAATTTCAATAAGATTTTGCGGAAGGGTAAGCGTTAATATCAATTCTTGACATTCTTATTAACGTGACATTCGTAAAAATATTGTTTTTTTTTTATTTCTAGGTTCTTTATGCTACGTTCTCATATTTTATTACATTACAAGCGATATTGCATGCGTAATAGATTTGTAACATTTTATATATATAGTTTTTCTTGATAGCGCGCGTGTAATTATCTTTGGCATATTTATAACAATATTTGAAAATTTTTATCATTGATTTTGATTATATTAATGATTAAAAATGTCATAATAATTAAATATATGTATGTATGTATCAAATAAAAGTTGAAAAGTTCAAAAATATTAAAATATTACATTAATTAATAAATATAAATTATGTATAGAAAAACAAACATTTAATTTGATTATTTAAATTTATTGTTATCATATATTGTTCTCTATTAAGTATGAATTACAAAACGCAAAAAATATAAATTAATAATTTTCTCTTTCTTTCTTATTATGTATTATTAGCTATTATTACGTACAAATGTACAGAGATACTTTTATGGTGCAATATATAGTAAATTTATAATTTTAAAAAAGAAATTATAAAAAATATTATCGCTTATATACATTAATTTTAAAATATTAATGTTTGAGACATAATTTATATAGTGAACATTTTTATGTTACAAAAATAATATATATGAAATTATATAAATATTAATATAATAATGATAAAAATATAGTATATTGATTTTTTTTATTATTATAAAATTGTATTCTTAGAGATTGCAAGTTTATTTCAAGATTGATATCATCTTTTAACAATTAAGATTGCACTTCGAAAAATCACCTACGCTTTATTGTAACATATCTTTTGAAGATATTGAAAATGTCTCAAAAACGACATTTATAATACAATATATTATAAATCTTTTTCTTTGCAACGAAGACAGTGAAAAGTACATTACGTTCTCTTTCTAATAACCGCATACAAGCACGTTGTTAGTATTTACTTATATCGAGAAAAGATTATATCCATATAGCCCCCGCACCTTTTTAAAACTGCTATTGCTTCTAAGTGAAAGTAATAAATAATAATAGCAAATGTATCAAGAGAGCATGCTTTATTCATTGCGCATCTCGCTATACCGCGCAATTACCAGGATTGTAAAGACTGATAAAAGAAATGTTATAGACGCGCCTCTGCATTGCTTGTTTTTATTTTACCCGCGAGTCTTTATTATTTATTCGCATTTAATGTTTTCAGCAGAAAAGAACATTTGCTGCTCGCAGCAGTTATTCGCAGTGTTGCGTGCATCGTTTTATCAATAACGATAGATCTATTAGAATAATGTTGCGAAATAGAGATTATATCTATGTAAAATGTGATAATACGCTTTGTCTATTTATCGCCCCCAAGTTTTTCTCGTATAGATAAAAAGAATCACGAGGCATTTGTATTTAAAATACACGACGCAGTACGTGCAGTTTGTAAATCGAGGAAACTTATCAAAATTATTATGGCATGGTCTGTAACATTAGAAAAACTCATCGCTTTCTTGAGAATGCATTTGGTTTTCGCATGCTGTTGGCCGCTTGCATCCACTGCAACGAAAAAGCGAATTATTTATGATAAGCTTTTTCGTTTCTTCAATGGTTTGCACTCCATGCTGATGATCTTTGCGGTAGCGTATAGGATTATTTCTCAGTATGACAATACATTGGTGATAATGCAACTAGGCTGCGTCTTAGGCACCTTATGCGAAGTTCCACTGCAAATATTTCTGTTTACGCAGCAGCACGATCGTTTGCAAGTAAGAGAAGCGAATTTTATATACATCCTTATATCGCTATACCATATATTTTGATTAGTAGAGTAACGCAAGCAAAACTATCGTATAAAATGAATAATCTGGTAATATAATATAAATATATAAATTTATATTAAATTATTTATATAAAATATAAATATAAATATTTGAAATAAATATTGTGTGAAAACACATCGCTTTCAAAATATTCTATATCCGATATGTGTGCTATAGTTTTTTGAAAGAAATCTCGGTCTAAAACTTTGATTAAATATAACGGATTATATTTACATTACAGTTAAATTTAAAATAAAATACTTATATAAGAAATGCAAAAATTTTTTTATATACTCCTTTATTATAATTCTTATTTCTCAGTTAAACAAAATTATTTTATTCGCATAAAATTAAACTGGATTGAAATAATTGTTAATAACATTGCAGAATGTAATTTCGAAGATGGAAAATTACAGCAAAAGTGCAAATCTAGCAGAAAGGGATGTAATACAGAGATATATAAATAAAAATATAGCAATTTACAGCGTAACACTGATGTTGATGACCGTAACTTTAGTTGCTTTAATTTTAGTGCCATTGGTGCTGGCTCATCCCGTAGTAGAATTAGAGTATCCATTTTCTATTGATTATCAACCGATGAGAGGGATTATTTATTTACATCAATCATTTGCTTTGTATCAAGTCTACGCTCAAGTTTGTGCCACCGTTTTTCTTGCTCTTTTGCTTTGGTTCTCAACGGCTAGATTTGAAATTTTGGGCAATAAATTCCGCATGGCTACGGAATACTCTGATTGGCAAGCGTGTATACGAGAGCATCAAGAGCTTTTAAAGTAAATCTAATCTAAAATCAAACGTAATATCAAATAATATATAATGATAAATAATAAATACATAATTAAACAATTAGCTAATTATGTAAGAACAAGCTCTTTAAAATTTGTTTCCTTATTAAATATATTTTATTAAATTGGTTTTTTTAATTACTTTTCTTTGATTTTATATATTATTTTTATATAATATACATATATGTATATATCGTATATACCATATATATATATATATATATATATATATATATATATATATATATATATATATTACAGTTATAAGAATATATATTATAAATTTAAGACAACATATGTTTGAATGAAATTAAAATATATTATTTAAGATATTTTTAAAAGTAATTAATAATTAAATTTTTTTGTTTTAAGATATATATTTTTAACTGCTTGAAAATTTTTTAAAAACCGATTTGTATATATAAATATGATGGCGGCAGTAGGCTGCATTGCTAATTATATTTATTTACATGTATATATATATATATATATATATATATATATATATACACGCTTATATATATTTATGCTATTTTTATGTAGTTTAATAAATCATTACAGATTTACGGAACAAGTAACTTTTTCCATTTCACACGTAACATTATCATCGCTAGGCGTTAGCACTGTAACGGTAGTATTCAGCGGCCTTACTTTTCTTGGCGTGTGTATCTATTTATTTTATTAATCTATTTTTATATTAATTACTAAAGCATGTGAAAAAGTGTGTAAAGGACACTTTTTTGTTTCCCCGAATAGACGGCTGGCGACACTCTAACTTCTCTGTGAAGTTATGATAAATCATAGAGGAGTTAAGGTTGCCAGCCACTTGTTCGGGAAAATTCCTTTACTTTCTTATTTGTCTTAGTATCAAATAATAAATCTATAAATAATAAATAATAAATCTATTCTAAAAAGCAAAAATATAATTTATTATTATTGTCACATAATAAACAACTCTATCTATAAAAACAAATTGATTACAAAATATCATTTAAATAAATCGATATTGATTTAAGATTTTTCTATATGCGTGTATATGTGCTATTCTGTGCTATCTATTAATATGTATTTACATTATGTTTATTATAACATTGTTTTTTAAAACAGCAATTTCCAATATTTGTAAAAATGCAATATTCGATTGTATGCTGTTCATCATTGGCAAAAGTATTCTTATGCACTTGGCCAGCTGATCATTTAATGAGTATGGTAAGTTTCAACAAACAAAATTAAATATATAAACGTATGTTATAGAACATTCAAATGTTCAAACAATATTATAGAGTTCTTATGTCGGGGACGCTGCATATAATTCATTGTGGTATGAATATGGAGTTGCTGCACAAAAGATTATGTTGTACACTTTACTTCGAGCTCAACGGCCTGTTATTGTATCTGTTCCTGGTTTGGTCGCGGCTTTATCTTTGCAACATTACGCATCTGTATGATAATATATTGTAGCGTTAATCATAGTTATATTGGATGATTGCATAAGTTCGTGTCCGATTTTCATAGATGGCATTAAGTTGCTGCATGGCGGAGTTCTATTGTTTTCGTGTGGTAATTGTTGCTTACACCGAATAGATGACGTTGTCTTATGTCAATTTAGCGTCAGACATTGTTCAGATAAGTCCATTTCTGCATAAGAGAAATCATTAAAAATGGAGAACGAAAGGTGCATTTGCGGCATGTAATGCTTATATGAATTTCGGAAAGGCGTGAGTGTTGGGATTGCATAAAAAAATATTCAAAGCGTTTATTTGGACCGCGCTCCTGCTCTCCGAACAGTCAAAAAGTGGTTTGGCAGATTTCGAAATGGTGATTTCAACATGGAGGATCAATCCCGCTCTGGACGGCCTTCTGGCATCGATGATGACATTGTGCATGCCTTAGTGGAAAGAAACCCAAGGATTACAACTGAGGATATTGCTGAGAGGCTGAACATCGATAATTCAACCGCTTTTCGTCATTTAAAAAAGCTTGGATACATTTCCAAGCTTGATACGTGGGTGCCGCATCTCCCGACTGAAAGGAATAAGCTGCAGGAAAACTGCAGGAGTTGCAATGGGAAATTCTGCAGCACCCGCCATATTCTCCAGATATTGCGTCTTCAGATTTTTATCTGTTCCGGTCTTTGCAGAATAGTTTAAATGGCAAGAATCTCAATTCCGAGGAAGCTGTCGAAAACCACCTTACAAACTTTTTTCAAGAAAAACCAAGTTCTTTCTTCAAAAATGGAATCGACAAGCTTATAGAAAATCGTTGGAAAACCATTGTAGAAAAGAATGGAGACTATATAATTGATTAATAAAAGTGTTAGCTCTAAAATATAATCTATTGAAGTTTATATTTAAATCGGGCACGAACTTATGCAATCACCCGATATAAAACAATATATTGCATCTTATTTTTTACATTTTAAGATATGCAATGTGAATAAGAGAAATATTTATCTATCCCACTTAAATTGATATAAAATAGGAAGAATATTATATATACTATATTTTTTATATTTTTTTTTAGTCTTGTAACTAAATGATTATATGTGACGAAGACACACAAAAATCTTTGTTCTAATTATAAATTAAAATTGTTTTATTATGCAATTATATACACATATATAATATTTACTTTTATTTCTAAAAATCAAATATTTTAATTAAGAGAAATCGTGGATTTACAGATTTCTTTAAATATTTTTACAGTATGTATCCATGGCATTTTCTTATCTGACGTCATTTCGAGCAATTCTTTCTAACGATGTGGATTAATTTGTGTGGATAAATGTACACTTTTTATTCCGAAATAAATATCTATGCAATAAAATTAAAAATGCATCAATTATGGTAATGTTTTTTTATATAGAAAAAGATAAATATATAAAATATGTCGTAAATCTTTATTTTGATATTCGCACTCCGCTTATGTTTTTTTTTTTTTTTCAAATGTTTCGCATAAAGTTTTTAGTTAATAAAATAATGTATACAGAAACTATATAAATCTTGCAGTGCTGTGGACAGTTTAAAAAATTATTTTAGTTACAGTATCCTTTTTTTTTAAGTTACGCAGCGATGTATACTTTTTGCAGCTGTGTATACTTTTTGCGCAGCGTTTAATTGGAACACGAGTTCTATATACAATACTTATTCTCTTTATACAATATTCTTTCAAACACACGCAGACTACATAATAGTTCTCGCAATAATTCAAGCGTGAAATAACTGCTGTGGAACGCGTAGCATTATATTACCGGTAAAACACTCTCGCCAGTCTTATAATTTATTAATTCTTAGGCTTGCATAGTGTTGAAAGCAAAGAAAATGCGAATGAAAGAAATAATGAACGCTTTAATATTTCACTCGATATATATATTTAATGTTACTACTGTTTTATACCGCGCGATCTTATCTCATATTTTCTTGGAGTTCTTTTTTTTATGTTGCATTTTACAATTCTTTGTAAAATCGCGAGAAAAGCACGCAAGGATAGTTGCGGTTTAAACGCGCATATGAAAGAAAATGCAATAATAAGTTAATATGAAAGCTACACCGACGCTGGATAAAATGATTGCTTTTCTTAAGATGGATTTAATGTTTGCTTGCTGTTGGCCTCTACCACCAACTGCCACGAAGTTTCAAATAATTCGTGACAGAATATTTCGATTCTTATCAGGCGTAAACGGTGCATTTATAATTATCGAATTAATATATTCGATCAGTAATCATCTCGATAATGTATTCCTGATTATGCAATTAGCTTGTGCATTAGGTATCTTCTGTGAGGTTCCATTGCAGATATTTTTATTTACGCAACAGCACGATCGTTTACAAGTAAGAGAAACAACAGTTATCTTTATACCAGGTATATAAATATGAAAGCGGAATTTTTGTATAGAAAATACACGTTTATTGTATAAAAATGATAAAAAATATTTTATTCCAAGTAATGCCCATTGCTAGCTATACATTTCTCCCATCTCTCTGACAATTTCTGGATGCCACGCCAAAAAAACTGTTGCTCCTTTGAGGCAAACCAGTCATCGAGCCATTTTCGTACATTTTCGTAAGAATTGAAGCGCTGCTCAGTAAGTGCGTGTCCCATCGATGCAAATAGGTAGTAATCGGATGGAGCCAAGTCTGATGAGTAAGCCGCATGCGAAAGTATTTCCCAACTAAACGTCTCAATCGTTTCCTTGACCGGTTTTGCTGTGTGTGATGGTGCATTATCATGAAGCAAAATCACTTTGCGTTGCCTTTTTTGATATTCTGGTCGTTTTTCACGCAAAGCTTGATTCAAATCGAGTTGTTGTTGCGTTTGAGCGTCATCCTCATCCAACAATGTTTGCAATTCGCTGTCTTCAAACTTTTTCGGTGGTCTTTCACGTTCTTCGTTTCTCACGTCAAAATCGCCACTTTTGAATTTTTTAAACCACTCAAAGCACTGTGATTTACCAAGAGCATGCTCACCGTAAGCTTCGACAAGCATTCCATGCGATTTTGCAGCAGTTTTCTTCAAATGGTAACAGAAAATCAATGCTGTCCGCAAATCGTACTTTCCAGGCACAAAATTCGACATGTTCGACGCTATTAAAAACTATGCTGTTGTATGAAACTTGTATTGTTGTGAGTTGAAAATCTTTATCAGATGTCGAAACAAGAAAATGGCGCCAATGACGCGGTTTGACGGTAACTACATTGACAGCTAGGGCAATCTATGGGCAAATTCCGGTTTCATATTTATATATCTGGTATATTGATCAGTAGTGTACACATTGCACAGAAAATAAATGGATCGTATTAATATTTTGTGCACAGAACATTTTTGCGCGGATATATTATAAATTGCACAGATAATTTTATTATATATTTGCATATTACAACAATAAAATGAGAAAATTGTATTAATTCTTTATATAATTTTATTATTTTATTATATACATTGCATACACAACACACAACCATATTGCATAAAAGTAAATATCAATATTTCGAGATTATTGGAAGTAATTTCAATTAATTTAATTTTCACCTTGACATATGTCGTTAATGTGACATATGTCACAATTTTGAAAAACCTTCAAAAGTTTTTAGCTTCCGCATTTATTATCTATTTAATGAGAACTTTGTCGATGCGGGAACAAGAGTGCACGCAAACCCACACACATGTCGAACTGTATATAATTAGATATCGTTTCGCCCGCAGTGAAAACACCAGGTGATGTGAGGTAGACCTCGCATTGTGGATAGTTGCAAAACCACATATGGAACTGTACAATTACAGATTTCTCAGTTTTTATTTTTTTAATCGTTAAAAAAACTATTAGAAAATTAAACTTTCATTTGTTAATAACTTTTGGATAAATATTGACTGTTTGCTAAAACTTATATCGTTATGTTTTACAATTATTAATATATTGGAATTTTGTATTATTGAAACTATTATAGAATTTTAATTGACAAAAAAATTATAATATTATCTACTTATATCTTTTACTTATACGAAGACAATTGAATAGATATGGAACACGTATAATAATTTTTGCAAGATAATAAATTAATGTGAGATAAATCACTGAATCTTATCCTAATTTAAATAAGCACAATTTTATTAACCTGAATTATATGATCTATTTTGAAAGAGATATATAGGAAGCCATTCAAATTTATAATCAAAAAGCATAAATGTTAATTTATTAATTTTTACTCAATTTTCTCAAAAATAAAATCTCTTACGAAAAAATTTTATTCTATTTTTGACTTATGTTTAATAAGGAATCAGATCCTTTTTGATTTATACTCCGTTTCCTTATTTATCGTATATTTAAAAAATAAATCAAATAATGCACCTTCTGTACCAATATATTCTACTAATGTCTAGGTACATAAAAAATTATAATAATTCTATCTCTTTCACTCTCATTCGAAATTTATAGAATGTGATTTGTAAAATGGAAGATTGTTATAAACGAGCAAATGCTGAGGAAAAGGATGTGTTTCAACAATATATTAATAAATATATATTACTGTATGGAACTACCTTGACTTTGACCGCTGCATCTTTAGTTGGGTCACTTTTAGTGCCATTGATTCAATCCCGTATGTTTCCGTTAGAGATAGAATATCCATTTCGCGTTGACTATCAACCGATGACAGCGATGATTTATTTTCATCAAGCGCTCGGTATGTATCAAGTCTCTTGTCAAGTAAGCGCTAATGTTTTTCTCGCTCTTCTACTATGGTTTACGACGGCACGTTTCGAGATTTTGTCCAACAAATTCCGTACGATCACTAAGTACTCTGAGTGGAAAGCGTATATACAGGAGCATCGAGAAATTTTAAGGTAAAGATTAAAAATCGAGATTGACATGAGATTTCAGAGTACAAGTTGATTAATTTTATTTATAGATGTATAGAAATATAAATCTTGCATTAAATTTAGCACATTTATAATTTTAATTTCTGTAAATTATCAGAATTATAATCTCTTTAACTATGACTGTTCTAAGAATTTTTATTCTTCACCAATGGTATAAAAAATATGTCGCGAAAAAATATATTACAATTGTTTCCAAAGAATGAATTTAATGTTTGCAGAAACTTTCTTTCGAGATAATAATTTCCTAAAATATAATCGGGCTTTTTGATGATGTAGTGAGAATTTTATACTAATGAAAAATTATATTCGATAGAATTTAATGTTTCTTTTTATATGATTTATACACTTTGCTCCGGTGTCAAGGAGCTATAGTTATATCTGTTCCCGGATTATTAAAAGCCTTATCTTTTCAACATTATGCCTCTGTAAGATAAGGCGTTCTAACATTACTCTAATTACATATAGAGTGAGCATCGTAATTTATGATAGAAAAGAAAACATAATGCATTAGACACGAAGAAAAAAATAAATTAATTTATTGCGATTCCAGAGAAATTATTTATAATATTATTAACATTGTTATAGTTTTAAGCATGATTTATTTATATTTACAAATTAATTTGAATAATTTTGCAGTATCTTTCGACGACATTTTCGTATTTAACAACGTTTCGAATAATACTTTCTGAAGATGAGAAAACATAATTTAAAGGAGTTTACTAAATTTTTGTGAAAGCCAACTACTTTTCTTCTCTACAGTTAACAATATAAAAAAAATGTATTGTTTCTTTATTTAGAGTAGTCACATTAAATATATGTTAGATAAACTTTTTAAAAAAAATTATGTGTCATACTAGCTTTGTACTATAATACTGAAGGTGTTACTTATGACTACATTATATTTTGCTTATATACTGCTCCCTCTTATCCCCCATTCTAATGTATATAGGGAAGTAAGAAAATAATTATACTATTACAATAGAGCTCAGCGTCGATACATTATAAGCTAGTTGAATAATTTGTGAATTTATACACATGGCTCCGTTAGAAGCAAAATTGCAAAGCAGGAAATGTGCATCATATTATCTAAAATGTTTTATCCTTACAGCTGTGTAATATACGCGTTGATAATAAATTAAATATAATACGTATCCTGCCTGAAATGCTATTCTCCGTCGACGAAGTCAGTTGAAATCGTGTGTATACGCATGTAACGATAACATAAGAGGATAGATCTAATATTTGTAATGGCAAATACATTGACAATAGAGAAACTTATCGCGTTTTTGAAGGTCGATTTGTTATTTGCATGTTGCTGGCCATTGCCACTAACTGCTACAAAATTCGAAATAATACGTAACAAAATATTTCGCTGTCTCTCTATCTTGCACGGATTGATTATGATGATTGCGATATTGTATACAATTTATACTAATCAGTCAGATTTATTTCTGATAATGAAATTATGCTGCGAGTTATGCACCACTACAGAGGTTCCATTACAAATAATTTGCTTCTCGATGCAGTACGATCGTCTCCAGGTAAGAATTTAAACAATATTATATTTAATTGACATATACAGTTTAATAGTAAGAAAAATAGAAAAAAATATATACAGAGTGTCCCATTTTAATCTCCTCAGGCAAATATCTCAAAAACCAAGCCCGGAAGAGAAAAATGTTTCGGACAAAAGTTGTTTGGTTTCGAGGGGGCCATAAGATGGTATCATTGGTTTGACCTTGGAAAATCATTTGAAGGTCATGTGAAGGTCAACTTTAAAATCTTAAATGGAAACCCCCATTTTTTATTTAGTATTCTTGTAGCTGACATCGAGAGCTTTCCAAAACACTATAACAATGTATTTTTTCATTAAGTACTTTTTGAGTTATTTTATATTTTAATCTGACATATTTTGATATAAAAAATAAAATATTTCGTAAAATATTCAGTTTTCAATAATCTTACCGTAATACTTTTATGTACAGAATAATAAGACAAATCAATCAATATAAAAAAAAAATTGTTTTTAAGAAAATTATTTACAATGTATTTTTTTAAACAATTATTTGTTTTTTTGGCACTAATTAATTTAAAATAACTCAAAAAGTACTTAATAAAAAAATACTTTATTATAGTGTTTTGGAAAGCTCTCGATGTCAGCTACAAGAATACTAAATAAAAAATGGGGGTTTCCATTTAAGATTTTAAAGTTGACCTTCACATGACCTTCAAATGATTTTCCAAGGTCAAATCATTGCCACCGTCTTATGGCCCCCTCGAAACCAAACAACTTTTGTCCGAAACATTTTTCTCTTCCGGGCTTGGTTTTTGAGATATTTGCCTGAGGAGATTAAAATGGGACACCCTGTATATATTTACTTATGTATTTATTTATTTATTGCTATCTCTCGCGAAATGACAATAATTTATTTTTATTTAAACGCATCAATTATTCAAGTTATAAATTAAACTATTATTTGCGACTTATCAATAATGTTATATATTTAATATTTAAAAAATAAGTTATTTACTACTCGTTTGTTTATATCATTATATCTTGCTGTTTTATAAAAATTATATTTCGAAATTATTAATCCCGATTCATATATACACGCATACATACATATTTCTGTACAAAAAAAGAAAGAAAAAGACTAGTTAATATAAAATTTAAACTATATTACGATTGCATATTAATATGCAATCGTATTTTTGTTCATGTCATGAATATTGCTGCTCATTTAATATCGTGATTCAATTGCAGTACGTGATTTATGAATTGGAGGATTATTGCAAGCGTGCAAAATCAAAAGAGAGGAGTGTTCTTCATCAATATATTGATAGTTGTAAATCAATTTATGTAGGTTCAATATGCGCCTTCACTGTTACCGGTGTAGCTCTTGTTCTCAGTCCTATCATAGAACCGCATCCGTTTCCCATCGATATAAAATATCCGTTTTCCGTGAATTACCAACCTTTGAGGACTATCATTTATTTACACCACATACTACTTATATATCAAAGTTATACGCAGGTGTGTGCAAACATTTTCATTGCCCTTCTCTTGTGGTTTGTGTCAGCGAGATGTGATATCTTATCCAGCAGATTTCGAGCAGTCACAAAATTTGCCGAATTACGTGCATGTGTAGAAGAACATCAAGAATTACTATGGTAAATAATAATATCAATATTATACGTATAAGATATTACTTACATACTTGTTATTCCCTTTGTTTGTACTTTTTGGCTTTTCTTATCGTCTGTCGCTTCTCATTGTTTTTTTTTCTCTTACATTTTCTATTGTCTTCCTTTCTTTTATTTAAAGTAGTATATGAAATAAATTTATAAGATACATTAAAAATGTAAGAAATAGAGGCGCTAAATATAAAAAGAAAACGGCAGTATTTTGTATACTGAATAGAGTATAGAGTAAATACAATATATAAGTACTGAGAGTAATATGGAATAATAAAACTCTGTGAAAGACACTACAATATATTCTTTACACAAATAGCTGAATTTCTCGAACACAATGATTATTATTATTATTATTTTTTTTTTAAATAAGATTATTTTTACAAAAAAATAATTTTTCCCAGTAAGTTATTTTTTTTTTTTAATTTTATTCACACGATATTTTCTATCGAAAAGATATACAACATATATCTTGTGTACAGGTCTATGCTTCTAATCGTCTATGTTTTTATTTCACTATATATTACTGATTTATTGCTTTAATATTATAAAACATTTTTAGTCGCATAATTACGAGATCTTGATAAAGATACATGTATCATTTCAGGTATGGAAAGAAAGTAACTCTTTCTATTCGGTATGTGATGTTAGCGTCGCTGGCTGTCAGTACAATAGTTATCATATTTACCGGCTGCACTTTTCTTAGCGTGAGTATATAATTATTATTCTTATCCAATGAAATGCAAATACAAGCGTATATTTTATAAAAATGTATTTTTGCATTTTTTTTTATTTATTAAGCACTAAACAGAGAGCTCTTATAATACGTTACTGTTATATTTTACATTATTGTAATAAAGTTTTTTTTTTTTCACACACGATCGCACTAGTTTATACAAAAGAAGGACCACCGCGCAAGCTTTCTCGTAACACGTTACGTTAAGTGTTACGTTAAATCTAAATTCTTACGTAATCTTGAATTTATTTCAATTTTAAAGAAAATTGTAACGGAACAAAAGCATACTGCGTTATGATTTTCTTTGCGCGTTGACTGAAGTTTAAGATTACATATGAATTTAGGTTTACAATCGGTATGTAACGTAACGTGTTATGTAATGTATGTAACTCTCTCATACGTATCGTATAATTTAGAGAGCATCTCTATATTGTTCGACAAAGCATAAAAATATAGTAGAAAAATGTCTACATTCTTTGTTCATTATAATTTTCTCTTTTACTAGCGACAACCAATGTCGGTGAAATCAACATTTTTAATCTTCTTTATTTCGTCTCTCGCAAAAGTATATTTATGCGCGTGGCCAGCTGATCACTTGCTAAGCGCGGTAAGTTACACGTATAAATGTAGAGATGTGCGCGATAAGGAGATATATACGATATATTTGAAACTTAATATTGTAGAGCACCGATATTACTCACGCTGCGTATAACTCAATGTGGTATAACGGGAAGATTGATTTTCAAAAGAATTTTCTGCACATTTTATTACGTGGCGAGAAACCTATAGCTGTAAACGTACCCTGCATGCTACCGACTGTTTCGTTAAATTATTATGCCTCAGTGAGTCACCGATTTTATTATAGTATTTTTTTTGGCGTTTTATAAATATGAATATTTTTACATTATTTAATGAGATACGTGCTTGAAATATTGTCGTACTAAATTAACTTGCACAAATATTTTTATTTGCTTTTATTTTTTAAATATAGACAAGTTGTTTAGAGAGAGAGAGAGAGAGAGAGAGAGAGAGAGAGAGAGAGTTATTCTTATATATATTTTCGTTAATTATATTCTATGGATAATATTTTATTTTTATAACAAAAATATAAATAAATAATATATTTAATATACCGTTTGCCTGTGAGAAAATTTTCAATAAGTGAAATAAGTTAATAAACAACACGATTAATTACCTCTAAATTATCAAAATCAAACATTTATAATTTTCAAAACGTCTTTTTAGTACGTCTCGACTGCTTTCTCCTATCTAGCCACGTTTCGAGTTTTACTTGAGGAAGATGATGATTGAATGATGCTGATGTATACTTACTTATGTAAAATAAGAATATTTCTTGTACAATAATCAGGGTTGGGAACGTTACTCTATAAAAGTAACGCGTTACCGTTACCGTTACTTGGAAAGTAACACGATTCGTTACTTTCTCGTTATATTTTTGTTTCTTCGCAATGCTAAAATAAGCTATTAGATTGTAAAATTATTTAATAATCAATATTAAATATAATAATCTATGTTACAACCAAAAACTCTAAATTAGTAAACTCTATATATAGCAAGCGTTTTTTTATATTAAACTTATTTAATGATTGTAATTTTTTTATGTTAATATCTTTACTTTTTAACACACTTATCTTTATAGGAATTTAAATTGCAATTTACAAATTTCAATTTTGTCAAAAATTTTTATCAAACGTTGTTTTTAAATATCGATAAGAGAAATATTGATATTATTAAGAGTGTATTCCAATATTCGCTATCAGTATTGTAAAATCTATAATTTACGTTACTATAGATTTTCAGTATCGGCAGTGACTATCGGAATGCAGCCTACGATGGAAGGCTACAAAATGGCTTTTCAAAAAATACATCGATTGAATAGATATATAAGATAATAAAGAAGGAAAAAATAACGATAGAAGTAACGGCTAATTCGTTACCGTTACGAACAGAAAAAAAGTAACGATCGTTACCGAAAAAAAGTAACGGTAACGACGTTATAAGTAACGCGTTACTTCCCAACTCTGATAATAATTGTATTTATCAATTATTAAAAAATTGATTTCTCAATAATAAGATCTGAATATTATAATAATATATTGTGTATAATAAATTATATGAATTATTTCTTTCCGTCTACCATATATCATATATCACTGCCGGCAATGAATTAATTTTGCTTTACCTTAAGTAAAGTTACCTATACTACGCTCGTTATAATGGCTTGTAGTCAATTACCACGAGGGACTTTGTAATTCCGCTTCATTGCTAATTATAGTATATCGTGTTGGATTTAATTACTAGATGATTATGTATACTATTGGATTGTAATTACATAAACGCGATGTAATATCTGAAAGTGCTTGTGAGTTTGAGACGTATGTTAGGTTCGATACGCATGATTAATTAACGACGTTTATTTTCTTATGCGATGGAAAAAGCATTTCAAGACAAAGTGTTTAATCAATAGCGATGAAAATTATTCCTCCGTCAAGACAACCTTCCAGGTAATAATCAATCGTAACAACTCTAAGATCGTCAGCACTTTTCGCAATAAATGCTGTTTTACTCCGATATTATACGTGATTATTCTCCCGAGGTCTGTCGAATAATCTTAATGGAATAATGAGCAATTCAAGCGCTCTACTCAAATAGGCTTCCGCATTTACGAAAATAAAACAACTTTCGCAACTTCAATATATATCAGTGTTTCGAATTATGTTCAACATACGTGACTTATGAAAACATCGCACAATTGCATAGAAATATGGAAAGAAGCTTGCAATATTAAAATTAGATTTTGTCAATATTCTTCAATTATATTCAATTGTATTACGATTTTTTTTTAATATTTAAATTTTAAAATACTAATTTGCGCAAAATTGTGTAATCAATATTATCCAAATAATCTAATATTTTTTAACAGAGTATTTTTAACATAGTCTGCTCCGAATATAGGATGTAATAGATAATGTTGCTTACAATATTTTACGCAACGCGCAATGCTTGGCGCCTCGTGACAGTGTCATTACAGTATTTACACGAGTAAATAACCTTTCGCGAGGATGATTAAAGTTCGTATTACGCCTGCTTGAACGTCCATTGCGAATTGCCCAAGTACTTCCGTGTGTTATTATGGAGAATAAAATAACGCTGGATAAAATATTCGTCTTTATGAGATTATACTTGACGTTCGCTTGCTGTTGGCCGCTGCCATCGAACGCAACGAAGTGTCAAACACTTCTTCGCACTGCCATTCGATATTTCGCTTGCGCCAATTCAATAACATTTAACATCATGGCGGCATGGACGCTCTATAAACACAGCGACGACGTTCTACTTGTGATGAAACTAGGATGCCAATTGAGTGCTGTCTTGCAAATTCCGTTACAGCTGATACTTTTCGCGTTGCAGGACAAACGTTTGCAGGTATAAGACATTTATGTATACATCTCTCGTAAAAAAAAAAAAAGTTACGTTCTTTTTCATGATTTACTAAGTCTTGCAAAAAATGGTTGATGATTAATAGCAAGATAAAAAAAAAAAAATATCGAAATTTTTACACATTCTTAAAGAATAGTTGGAATTATTTCCTCATCGTAGCTTTATTTTTAATTTTTATTCTCCTATAATATATGTTGTAAATTGTAAAATGTTTATATGCATGTATGATTAAATTTATTTGTCTCATAAAATAAAAATTTTTTATACATAATTATTGTGATATTTATCATATTCTATGCGCCATCTTTTGCAGTTTTGCCGTATATATATATATATATATATATATATATATATAATCAAATATATAAGATTAAGAAAAAATTATAAATCGATATAAAATATAACGCTTTATAATATTGCTTTCATAATAATATCATTTATAAAACGGTAACAAAATTATTAATATTAATTTTGACAAATATGCACACAGTATATTGTTTCGGAAATGGAAAATTATTACAAGCAAACGCAAAAATATGAAAAGAAAATTTTTCAACAGTATATAGATACAAGTATACCATTTTATGGTACGTATAACTGATACGTAACGTATGATTATTTATACATTTCATATATAAACTTATCTTTAATTAATCACGTGCACCTTTTGCGCGTTAAAACGAGTTAAAAATAAATTAATTAAAATATTAAAATTTTTATTCATATATTTACAACATTAAAATAGTGTTCCAACTTTTATTTCTATCCCCTATATATATATATATACAATATATATATATACATTCATATGTGTACGTGTATATATATATATATGTGCATATTTGCTACAGGTATCATTCTTTTCTCTGTGGCAATGACAAGTATCGCCATAATTTTCGCACCATTGTATACGTTGCAATCGTTTCCGAGTGAAGTGGAGTACCCATTTGACGTACATTATCAACCATTGAAAACTATTATCTATATACATCATATATTGACCGCTTATCAAAGTGTGATACAAATTAGCGCCAATACTCTTCCTGCTCTTCTACTTTGGTTTGTAGCCGCCAGGTTTCACATTTTGTCCGTCCGGTTCCGTACGATGACGAACATGAAGGAGCTCATAAAATATACGCGAGAACATTATATATTACTCAGGTATATAAGATTATACATGAAAGAAAATACAGGATTGAAAGACAATATCGGTTTAATTGCGGTAGTTGGAAAATATAATATAATGTATTAATTCTTTTTTTTTTTTGTAAAACATTATATAAGGAAAGGATTATTAAGAGTGCTACTAGAGTTATGAGCAATATTTACACTGCCCATTTATAATATTAATATTGGATGATTGCATAAGTTCGTGCCCGATTTTCTATTGTTTTCGTGTGGTAATTGTTGCTTACACCGAATAGATGACGTTGTCTTATGTCAATTTAGCGTCAGACATTGTTCAGATAAGTCCATTTGTGCATAAGAGAAATCATTAAAAATGGAGAACGAAAGGTGCATTTGCGGCATGTAATGCTATATGAATTTCGGAAAGACGTGAGTGTTGGGATTGCACAAAAAAATATTCAAAGCGTTTATTTGGACCGCGCTCCTGCTCTCCGAACAGTCAAAAAGTGGTTTGACAGATTTCGAAATGGTGATTTCAACATGGAGAATCAACTCCGCTCTGGACGGCCTTCTGGCATTGATGATGACATTGTGCATGCCTTGGTCGAAAGAAACCCAAGGATTACAACTGAGGATATTGCTGAGAGGCTGAACATCGATAATTCAACCGCTTTTCGTCATTTAAAAAAGCTTGGATACATTTCCAAGCTTGATACGTTGGTGCCGCATCTCCCGACTGAAAGGAATAAGCTGCAGGAAAATTGCAGGAGTTGCAATGGGAAATTCTGCAGCACCCGCCATATTCTCCAGATATTGCGCCTTCAGATTTTTATCTGTTCCGGTCTTTGCAGAATAGTTTAAATGGCAAGAATCTCGATTCCGAGGAAGCTGTCGAAAACCACCTTACAAACTTTTTTCAAGAAAAACCAAGTTCTTTCTTCAAAAATGGAATCGACAAGTTTATAGAAAATCGTTGGAAAACCATTGTAGAAAAGAATGGAGACTATATAATTGATTAATAAAAGTGTTATCTCTAAAATATAATCTATTGAAGTTTATATTTAAATCGGGCACGAACTTATGCAATCACCCAATATTTATGATTTTCATTCAAAGAATTATACATATATATATATATATTTTTTTTTATTTATTCTTCTGGCTTTCTTCTAATTTTCTTTAGACTCGATTTTAGGATTTTAATTTATTTTGAGTTTTTATTATTATTATATCAATTTAAAAAATTTTAAAATTTGGTACACCTATACACTTAAAGATTTTTTTAACTATATAAAATTAACTATATGAAATATTGCACATAATTAATTTCACAACAATGTCAATTAAGAATTGATATAATTACATTTTCTGAAAATAAATATTCTTTGACAGATACGCGAAGGAAGTAACGCTTAGCGTACGTTATATAGCACTATTATGCGTAACTTTCAGTACTGGTGCTGTAATATTCGGTTATCTTATCTTTATAAGCGTAAGTAATGTGTATCATAAAAATTTCCGTTTTCTATAAAATTGCACAATCTCAAATTTGTTGTCTACGAAAAGCACATTATCTCTTACAATTACATGCACGCACACACACATACACACACACACACACACGTCCATGAAATTTAATTAAAATAAAATTTGTTTAATGTGTAATATAAATTACATAATATGTTATTGTATATATATATATAATATCATCTTTTCTCCCGATATTTGTACATAATAGCGTCAACCATGGTCAGTGAAATGGACGTTCTTCATGATAGGTTTCTGCGGCTTTGTAGAACTTTATATGTTTGCCTGGCCAGCTGATAATGTAATAAGCACGGTTAGTTATTTACATAAAAAATATTATATATATATATATATATATAATAATATATTTCAATTAACGTGTTTTTTCCAAAAATTTTTGTTAGACTAGTGACATTGCGCTCGCCGCCTACAATTCACTATGGTACAACAATGATTTGGCCACGCGAAAGATTTTAGTACGCATTATACAAAGAAGTCAACGTCCCGTCATTATTTCAATTCCATGTGCATTACCAAATTTATCTATGAGTTATTACGCGTCGGTAAGAATATATTTCCTAACAATTATTTTTTTATATTTATTATATGTATATTGTTTGAAAAAACATAAGAATTGCTATAAATTGTGATTTATTTCTTAAATTTTCTCGATAAATAATTAGAGTACTTATAATTATAAGTCGTTAATAATATGTATTTTTTTCTTTTACCGATTTAGTATATCTCAACTGTTTTTTCATACATGGCAGCTGTGCGTCTTATAATGGGTCAAGAGTAGAAGGAAAAGAATCTTAATCGCAGTAAAACTTTGAGCAGCTTATATTTTTATGAATTGTCTGCTATATTATAGGGGATTGCAGGATTATAATAAAAACTTGCACATAAAATGATCCCGAAGATAGCTTTATAATTTCCATCTCTTCTCGCCGCGCGTTTCTACTCGCGCGGATCGATCGATCTTTTTAAATTAATTTCTTATTAATTATTGCGAAAATTGTAAAACAGTAAAAAAACTTTCTTACTCGGTCTAACTCGCTCTATACGCTGTATACGAGAGGTGATGCGATTATACAGGGTGTCCCAGAATTATCGCATTACCTGCTAATGAGAAATTCTTCAGATCAATTGGAGACGATTTTTCGCGTATCTCATTGTCAGCAAAAATGTCGACATCATTTTTTGCAAGTTTCTTAATTTTTTTCCATTATATATCTCTGTAACTAAGTCCTCAATTAAAATTTTCTTTCTTTATTAAAGTAAACTCTATCTGAAATTAATTAAAGAATGTAATTTTAACTTTCAATAAAGTTTAGTTTGCACAAAGTCTTTCTTCTTGAATCTTATTTATAACATGGAAATTATTGAATATCTCGATATTTTCGCTGAGAAAAAATCGAGACATTCCGAATGATCTCAAGAATCTGTCATTAGCAGCTGATGCGGTAATTCTACAACACTCTGTATATTACCGGGCATTCTCTATTTATAATATAAACCGGTAATTGTGTATATGCCAGTTGACGTAATCACGTGATTCTTTAAAATTATACTTAAAATTTCGTCTTTTGCAGTTAAATTTTATTATATTTAACATTTGATTATTTCTTATAAAACATACAACAAAAAAATTCAAATTCATAATAATCAAGATTTACAAATAAAAGGCAAAGCAAAATCAATTAATATGTAACGTTTCTAGTCACCGAATTATGATAGATTATTAAGTATTAATAATTTATATAGAATACTTACACAGGTTTACATTTTGTGACACTATAAAATCCAAAATTGAACTGAATTCGCTTTTTACACACACACATATACCTCTTATCTACATTATTCTAATCTCAAAAATCGTGTAATCAATTGCTAGGAAGAGCTCTATACCTCTCTATGACTCTCACTGCTAATTATACTTAATTACGTACTGAAATTAATTATTACTAAATAATTGCCGTTAATTAGCACTTACATAAACGCAATGTAAATTCTAAAAGCGTTTATAGACAGGGAATGTAACGTGAGGTTCTCGATGCGCATGATTAATTAATGGCCATTGCCTACTTATATAATGGGGAAGGCAATTCAAGACATGCAGTCAGTGTGGATAAAAAATTATTTTGCAAACAACTTTCCAGGTAGCGATCAATCTAACTAAGAACATTTCTCGCTAGTTTTACATGTTTTAATAAATTGTAGGAAAAACTCAAAGTTTCTTTAATACAGTCTTGATAAGACAATCCAAGAATTGTATCCTACAAATAATCTCTCACAGTAAAACAACTTCTACAAATTTTGAGAGAAGTATCAGTTTTGAATTATATTTAACATATACAATTTATTAAAATATTAAGCATTCCTCCATAAATTAGAAAAAAAATTTGCAATATTGAAACTACAGTTCTTTCACAAAACTTTTTTTTACCAATTTCATTTTATAGGGCAATCATTTAGCTAATTAGTTTCTAAATTGTAAGCAGCGTTAGAGCAAATGTTCGGACGTCTTTTAATAGCATATCGCACGTATGTTTAAATCCCTCGATAATCGATGTATTCTGTTCCGAATATAGGATGCAACACGCTATACTCATATCTTATGCACCGCGCGTACATTGCTCGGCGTTTCGCAATAGTGTCATTATAGTGTCATTATAGCGCTCGAATAAATAACCTCAGCGATATTGTGAGGGTGATTAAGGTTCGTGTTTCGCCAGCTTGTGTTTCTGCCGTGAATTAACACGAAGCATTTCCGTGTGTCATGGAGGCAAAAGTAACGCTGGATAAAGTAATCGCTTTCCTGAAAATATACTTGACGTTCGCTTGCTGTTGGCCACTATCGCCGAACGCGACCAAGTTTCAGAGAATTCGTCATAGTATCTTTCAATATTTCTGTTGCGTGAATTCAATAATATATATTGTTACGGCGTTAAGGACACTCTTTAAGTACAACGACTACATGACTTTGATGAAAATAGGATGCGAATTTTGTTCCGTTTTACAAATTCCATTACAACTGATCCTTTTTGCAATGCAGAACAAACGTTTGCAGGTAAGATTTTCATTTGTATTGATTTTTCACATTAAAAAACTGTGCTCTATTAAGAGCAATATTTAAATAATTTTAATTATACTTTTATAAAGTATAATTAAAATTATTTAAATTTTTCAAAATCCTGAAAACTTAACACAAAATTTATAGTATGTTAGATATCTCAAATTATCCAGATGTTCTTTCAATAACAGGACAATTTTGGAAGCAATTTTTTTTCTCAGCGAAAATATCGAGAAAGATCATTATTTTTTGCAAATTTCAACATCTTTTTATGATATACCTTTAATGTAATTTAGCTTTAAATTAAATTAAAATATTATTAAAAAGTAAATTTTATTTAAAATTAAAAAATGTTTTGCCAATTTTTTAATTCTACAGTTTATTGTTTTTGAAATGGAAGATTATTACCAACGAGCTCAAGAATATGAAAGAGAAATTTTTCAACATTATGTTGACAAATTCAAACCGTTTTATGGTATGTACAAATAATATAATTTACATAAACTTGTCCTGAATTCATTATGTGTATATTAAGCATAATGTGCTTTAATAAGTTAAGAATTAAATAAATTAAATATTTAAATTTTTTGTTTGTATATTTATGTACATTTTATTTATACAATAATTATTATACTGTATACATATATACACATATACATACATACATACATACATATATATGTATATATATATATATTTATAAAGTTTACATACTATATAATCTGCAAATATCTATGTATATCTAAATATGTTTATAATTATATTGGGTTGGCGAAAAAATCTTTTTATTTGTTTCCGTACATGATTTTATGTAATCTCAAAAAAAAAAAAAAAATTAATTTTTATATAATCTACAGCGTTTGAAAAGGATATAAAAATTGGTTGTGTTTATCGCGTTTGGCGTTACTTTGATGAAAATACGAGAAACTGAAATGCATTTTTGTATTACACTTTATTATTACCGTATAAATAAAAATACAAACTAAAAAAAGATCTATATGAGATTTAAACTTTTGATTATATGAATTAGAATTAGACGAACTAAAGACAACAATAGATGGAAAGAGTCTAGAATTGAATAACAAAAAATCTGAATATTTCACTTGAACAATATCAAACTATATTTATTATGTTTAATTTTGCATCATCAAATTATTACTTATTTCGTTCCTTGCAGAATTTTCTTAATGCAAAGAAAAGGGGGGGAAAAAAAAGGAGAAACTATTTTTGAAAACGAAATTATAACTGTCAAAAAGACAAAAAGTAAACAAAACATTAAATGCATTATCCGCTGTTAAAAAAGTCATGTTAATTAAATACTCGCAAGCATTGTTGCTTTTTTTCCGCGATGCTTATCTCGACACACTGTGCTGTGTATTATTTAATATCAATAAAAGCCTGTCATGGCTGAACCGCGTAGTTGACAGTTCAAATATTAAGTACGTGTATATAATTTTGATTAATATGTAAATAATTTTATAAATATGTGTGTGCGTATGTGTGAAAAATTAATTAACCCTGTTAATGATCAAAAAACTCCATGGATTCAAAAGAACACGATTGAAGCTATAGAAATATATAATAATATAATAGAATAGATCTCTGCGTTTCGGAAATCATAATTTTTTGCGTGTCGTATATAAAGACACATCCAAGTATTGAGATAAGTAGATTTTTTCAAATTTCCGGCCTTTTTAATTAGAGTCCTATAGCACAAAATATAAAGAAAAACTCTTAACTTTTACTTTTAATTTTTACGCTCCAATCAATATTGCAAGAGATATCTCGATTTTTTATAATATTTTGCAAAAACTTGACAGTACTTATTACCGAGTGATCATATGAATATGAAAGAATTAATTAATGCTGTTAATGATTAAAACTCTGTAAAAAATAAAAGATTATAAAACTATAGGAAAATTATAATAGAATAGACTTCTGTTTTTCAGAAATCGATTTTTCCTATGTCGTATCACATATCAAGATATTTCTAAGTCCGGAAAGGAGTACGAAAATATTTTAGAGCTTCTTTTTCTCTCTGATCTTTCGATTACTGTCTCTTTTGCTTTATTTAAAATGTTAATATAATAAATATATATATATATATGACAATAATAATTACGGTATCTCTCTTAGTCTGACTCTTCTCATTCGACTTATCCGGCATGGATGACCCTACCGTTAACTATAACAGCGTTTTCGAGTAAAACAGATTTGATTGCTTTGGAAGCGATTAAATCCAATTTGTCATGAATATATGTTTGACCAAATATAGATTTCGAGAGAATCCGATTAATATAAATATATATAATACATCAATAATATAAAGTACATCCAACTATTTTGGCTTTAAAAAATTTTTTATCCTGAATAATCAATCAAAAGCTTATTCGCAGTATTTCTCATTGATTAATTTAATAACTCAAGTATCCCTAAAATTCAAGATAAAGTTTATAAATTTTATTCATTAATCGGTCTCAGAGCGATCAAACTTGCTTCATTCGAAAGCGCTACGTTATCGCCGGCATAGCTTTCATGTTTATTAAAGTACACAAATCTCGTCACCCGGCAAATGCCTTTGTTAAGGTGGAGATACCATTGAGGAGGAAAAATTTAATAAAAAAAAAAATATTTTGTTACATGGAATTACACGAAAATGTCTAACATATGCGTATAATGAAAAATGTACTAGAAATTATTAGACTAGACCAAGGCCTTTTGGCGACAATTAATTACACGATATTAATTATTAATAATCGACATACAATTATAAAGCTTAATAAGTTTTATATAATATAAAGAATCGCGACCAAAAGAGTCATTAATAAAATTATTAATCATCTTTAATCTGTGGAAAGAAGTACTCGTGCACTATCGGTGCATTTTGTGCGGACTTTCGAAGAAAAAAAAAAAAATTCGAAACGCAAAAAAATAGACAAAGTTTCGATGTACATCAACGATTAACTTATGAAACAAATCGCGATTTAAAAGTTGCGAGCAAACGCGACAAATAAATAAACCAACGATATTCGTAATATTCGATTGCGATACGCGTCATTTCTATAATAATTGTAACCTACACACGCGCGATATCAATCGCTATCATTTTATGTAGAAATATTTCGACCGATATTCGAGATTTGTTATATATATAGTATCCATCGCCCGATTTATTTTCCAATACGCGATTTTATACGAATTTCGCGATCAACAATAAGATATATATTCCATCTCGCTTCCATGATTGTTTTAACGAAATAAAATGGATCTTATAAACCTTTAAATATAAAAAAAAATCGCGTTATATTGCGTTTTATAGAAGATAACAGACCCAACGATTTTTTAATCCGGTGACCATTTCAATATTAAATTATAATTACAATACAATTATAATTATATAATTATATAAATTGATGATGCCTATCATTATCAAATACATATATTCAATTTATACAAATATTATATAATGCAAATAATTTGATACTAAAAGCATTATAACACATTTATATGGGCTTATACATATTTATATTATAATTATATTATATATATATATTTTTTTTTTTCATAATTTTTAACTCAAAATATACATTATAATGTTACATATTATTTATATATTACATATTATAATATTTTATAACATGATAAATTTTTTTAAATTTTTCTAAAAATACATAAATTTAAGTTGGATATTATTATTGTCATCTTATTTCTAGCTCTTTTCTTAATGTCCTAATGATCTCTATAGCCCTAACAATCCTACTTACTGGCTGAATCAACAGAAATCTGAGATTTGGAGAACGTATCTCTAATTTAATCACGTGTCCTAATCGCGTGCCCTAATCGGGTGTTTTAATCGAATGCCCTAATCGCGTACCTTGCTACGTATTTTGGCCAGTATTGGCCGCCTATTTTAGGCAACCTATATCCATTCTTCGGACTAGTTGGATCTACCTTTCGTTGCTCCTGGCCACTTTCTGAATCGATCTCTAACGAGAGATCGTAAAAGGAGATACACACTCCTTTTATCGCCGGCTATTTATTATTGCCAGCGAATAAGGGCAAGATTCTTCTTGCGCTCGTAAGGAGATAAGCTCCTTCTTTTGCGGGGTAATTATTGTCGGCAGATGAGCGTAAAGATTTCACGCTCGATGACGATCGTGTGATTTTACGATCGTTCGTTAGACGTTTATTTTAATATAACTTTAATTTAACTGAGACAAGACCAAGTTATCGATCAAAATTTTGATTAAAAAATTATGATAAATTATAATAAATATATAAATTTGATTAAAATTTATATATTAATATATAATTTATTTAATAATATAATAATACATATATATATATATATATAATAATATATAATTTTAATTCTCATAATAATATATAATAATATATATAATTTTAATTTATATAATAATATATAATTTAGAATAAAATAATATTAATTTACACAACATTTATTATTGCCATTTATTATCATATTACAGATAATTGAATTGATTGATCACTTGGTCTCTCTTATTTCAGTTAAAACAAAAAATTTAAGAACAATGTTTTACAAACAAATTCTACAATATGAATGAGCTATAAGAAATTAAGATATGCGTTAAGAATGCGTTAATTACACACGTATACATCACACGTATTATAGTGTTCTTTACTCAATAAATTAAATAAAATCTACAAATTTGGAAAAAAATGTTTTCTATAATCTTCCTTTTTTAATTTAAACTTTAGTTTATTTTTGCAATAGATGCAATGCATATGAAAAGAACTTAAAAGTTATTCAACTTGATCTATTTTAGCTCATCCATGTAAAAATAACGGATTTATCTACAATCTACAATCTACAATCTACATCTACGATCTCTACAAATCCGTTACTTTAAAATTAAAAACAAAAGTTTGTCACTCACCGGCACTGATGCGCAACAGCGGAGTTGTTGATCTTGAGGCTACGTTGTCTGTAATATACAAGTATTAAATTTAATTTACAGCAGCGCCCAAAATATAATTATTATTTCAAACAAATTATTATTTTCCACGTCAAATTTGATATCCGATGCATGCGATAATAAACAGATACATAAATATGAAAATTTCATAAATTCTAAAAAGACTATTTTTTTTTAATAATAAAAAATATGTCGGATTTATGTAAAAATCTTTCTTTCTAATTTTCTCCTGTTCAATTCATTTAAATAACGAATTAATCCGTGTACGTGATTTATAACAACCAATATACAAATAATAAATACTTACTCTAGGGTTGCTCCGCTGGTGCAGGATGCCTCTCCTAGGCCTCCTCCTCCTCCTCCTCTCGGAATGTCAGGGGGTCGCTACGTTGATCTGTAACATGCAAATAAGAGATCCAAATTGTAGTAGCGCACAAAATAATCAATATTTAAAAAAATGTATTATACGCATTGAATTTTATATTCGATACATATAATATTATTATATGCATATAATAATGCAGATTATAATAAAATAATTTTATAAATTTTGAAAACAAACTACTAATAACTCTAATAATTTCATATAAAAGTTGTAATTTAAAAATAGAAACTTTTACAATATTATAGCTGTCATATAAAAATCTTTTTCTCTAATTTTCTCTTGTTTAAATCGAATACATAAAAAACAAACGTTACGAGCGATTAATTGCACAATTTAAATTGCACGTATGCAATTAATAAGTAATTAATATACAAATAACAATTTACTTACCACAGGGTTGCTCTACCGACGCCCGATGCCTCTCCTAGGCCGCCTCCTCCTCATCTCAGGTCGATTCACACGCGCGATACTTTGAACGACACTCCCGCACTTTCGAATTTCGGCACGATCGAACCTCGCTTCACCTGAGAATCATACTCCGAGTCGACAAGTCGGGAATTCACCGATTACTTCGAGCAAAGGTTAAGCGGAAGCGGAAGAAGACGAAATCGATCGATGGAATCGACGCGAATGGGGTTCGCTCGACTCTTGGTCCGCGCCTGCTCCCATCGAGGGCCGACTCGTACTTCGTTAGGAACGATTTCATACGAACCACCAAGTCTCTATCGTACAGACCGAGCCGGGTTTATCGTAAGGCTGATAGACGGGTCGAGAATGAAGATACCCACCTCCTAGGTGCTAACAATCTAGATCACTTCGAAAGCGGGAGATCAACTTCTCTAGCGAGCGAAAATCGAACCTAATTAATACAGCCGACTCCTCAAATGCCAAACATGTTAGTATCGCTACAATGTGCTGTTAGACGGTACAAGAGAAGGGACCCATTAACGACGATTCCAAAACGATCGATCGAACTCTAACCGATTCGGGCCGAACCGTTTGTCGGAGCAGAACGTGCCCTCAACAGCCGATTCTCGAACCGAAGTTCAAGATTAACCGCGCGAACATGCATCTATACTATGCACGAACATACGTTGCTACGCGGCCGGCATTCACCTCAGCCGCGACACTGAGGCGTTTTAACATTGCGCCTGCATTAATATATTAAATTTATTAATACATAAATATTTATATAATATATAATATTAATATAGTATTAATATTAACTGATATTAATATAAAATTAATTATATTAATAGGTATTAATATATTAAAGATTGCAACGCTGAGAGATATCCCATTTAGCCGGCAACGAAGTATGATTCTCGATAACAATCGTGAAAACGAGATAGAAGTCCAACGCGAAAACGCGACGACGCGAAAACGCGAAAACGCGGAAACGCGACGCATCGTTGCTCGTACGGCACGATGACGGCAACGACGACGCACTAGGGTGCGTTCGACGCACAAATGCGCGTGCCACATATGAGCCATTGCGCGACTCGTGGCAATGCTGTACTGACACGCGACGCGAAACACGCGAAAACCGTCCGCGGCACGATCACGGTACCGACGACTAATTAATTATTAATCTTCTCGATACTTGTCGCGATCGCGTTTAGGAAAGGAATTTTATGGAGTCTCTCGCACTGCTACATTACCGCTCGAGTATCGCCGGGCGAATGATAATAAACACGTAAGAAAGGAATTTGAGCGTCTCACCCCACTACAGCTCTATTCAAGTGCCTTCGTATAAATGATAACAAGACCGTGATACGTAAACGATGTTTACGCGCGCCAATGTTTACGCCGTCAAGGCCGAAAACATCATGTTATTGTTCTAATCCGCTACGGAAATATTTTACGTATTATCTCTCTCTCTCAAATATATATGCAAAATATTCAATTATATATAAGTATTATATTTTAAATTATAGATTCAATCAATTATTTATTCAAATCAATTATTTATTAAACAATTTATGTATCGCGAAGCTTATCGTTATATTAATTATTCGATTTCTCGATTCAACGGTTTAATACGTTCTTAATCCAAATTATATCTAGATCGTCGAAAAGTCAAATGACAGATCATCGTAGATAAAATATATTTGACTTTATATATACTGTTATAGAAATAATTATTGTTTATAAAGAAACGCAAAACGCAACGATAATTTATAATTCGGTTCTCTATTACTTTAATTCTTATTCGATTAATCGAATATATTACAAAATATATATATTAAGCGTATATGTTATTGTTATATTTTTTCTTAAAAAATAAAAAGAATTTTTGACCGATTCAATAAAATTCCTTTTTCTTATAAAATTCCTTTTTTTTATAAAATTAACAATATTGAATATAAACATTTTTTACTGAATATATTAAATTAATTTTTAAAGATATTAAATATAACAAACTAAAATCTTTAAATTAATGTTTTTTTATACATAGCAAAGAAAAATTTTATTGTATTTAATATTAAATATTAATTGCCATAGGTATCATTATTTGCTGGCTAGCAATAACAGCCATCAGTATGATGGCTACGCCCTTGTTTTCATCACAATCATTTCCGTTTACGGTGGAGTATCCGTTTGACGTATATTATCAACCATTGAAAACTATTATCTTAGCACATCAGATGTTGACAGTTTATCAAAGTATGACACAAGTTGGCGCCAATAGTTTTCCTGCCCTTTTACTTTGGTTTGTAGCTGCCAGGTTTCACATTTTGTCCATCCGGTTTCGTACGATGACAAACATGAAAGAGCTCATAAAGTATGCGCAAGAACACTATACATTACTCAGGTACATATATGGTATAATATATATATATATATATATATATACTTAAGTAACTGTAAATAATCTTGCTCTTATATATTATCGAAATTATCTCGATAGCTAAATTTAAATAAAGTATACAAGCTAAAATGTTTTAAATAGATATATGTGTTAATTTATGAGAAGAAATTTGCATGGTTTAAAGTGCAAATTACTCTTAGTTCCTCAAGTTTCTTCACATAATCGCTAGATAATTTATCTCGAGGTCAAGATTATTCGTAAAATTTATGTTTTCCTAAATATTGTAATTATCCCTGTTAGAGTTTAATGTTATTTTTATTAAATTTCATTTGAACCAAAAATTATTCCATATGTATTTCCTTTTTGTAAAAATACATTCTAAAATATTTTCTATCACTTAAAAAAATATTGTTAATAAGATAAAATATCGCATTGTGTACTAATTCTATATATAACGAGTATATTATAATAATCTACAGTATAATTAAGTATTCTGACAATGAATGCTTACAGATATGCAGAAGAAGTAGGACTCGCAATTCGTTATATAGCGCTATTATGCGTAACCTTTAGTATTGGCGCTGTAATATTCGGTTATCTTACTTTCATGAGCGTAAGTAATGTATATCGTGTAAAAGCTATTACGCATTCTGCACAATTTTACAATACATTTATTTTCTACATGAAAAGCGCATTATCTTTTCTAATTACATGCATACACACGTCCCATGAAATTTATTTAAAATAAAACGTTTGTTTAACGTGTTATATAAGTTACATAATATGTTATTGCATGTTGTATACAATATTATCGTTTCCCAATATTTGCACATAATAGCGTCAACCATGGTCAGTGAAATGGACCTTCCTTATGATAAGTTTTGGCGGCTTTATAGAACTTTATATGTATGCCTGGCCAGCTGATTATGTAATGAGCATGGTTAGTTATTTAATAAATAAATTGCATAAATATATATTATATATAGATAATATAATAAATTCATAATGTTTCGATTAACGTGTGTTGCGAAAAATTTTGATTAGAGTAGCGAAATTGCGCCAGCTGTCTACGATACATTATGGTACAACAACGATTTGACCATGCGAAAGCATTTAATAAATATTATACTAAGAAGTCAACATCCGGTCACTATTTCAGTTCCATGCGCTTTACCAAGTTTATCTATGAAATATTATACGTCGGTAAGAATGTATTGTATTTGTTTAACGAGAGAGAGAGAGAGAGAGAGAGAGAGAGAGAGATCATCTTTCACCTTTATTACATGTCATATTTTATACATTACTCTCTCTCTCTCTCTATTATATTTTATTATTTCCATTTATTTTATATATGTATTTATTGTAAAAAGAGAATGTTAATTTTAATATAGTTTAATATATAAAAAGACGTATAGTTCTTAAATATAAATTATATATATACAGGATTGGGAAGTAACGCGTTACTTGTAACGCCGTTACCGTTACAGTTACTTTTTTTCGGTAACTGTAACGGTAATGGCGTTACAAATTTTATTTGTAACGGAAAAAGTAACTTCGTTACATTTTCCGGTAACGAGTAACGAATTTAACAGTTACTTTTATCGTTACTTTTTTCAAATTTTTTGATTTATTTAAGATATTATTCTTGCTATTGTGCGTGATAAAATTTTTATCTTAACCGTAAAGCCGTAAGCAAATCGACCAATTAGCATTCTTATTATGTTGTAATCTCATTTACTACCAGTTCTAAGTACCTTGCAACGAAAATTAGAAAATCTCAATAAATCTGACCTTATAGATTGCCATTCATTAGTTGAAGCTATTCAGCAAGGTTTAAATAAAAGGTAACTTATTAATTTGATTAATACATATGTTATTTAATTTTAAATAAGGATTTAATTGAAAAATATTATTTTATTTTAAACTATTGATTCAAAAGTATTAATTTCAATAAAATAAACAATGTCGCTTAATTTACTATATTTGATTTTAGATTTCTTACAATATTTGAAACAAAAGAATTAATAATAGCAGCATGTTTACATCCAAAATTTAAGTTAAACTGGTTAACCGGAGAAAAAAGAAAACGTGCTGAAAATTACTTGGAGGATTTATTGGGAATCCGATCAACTGAAAATTCTTCAAAAGCTGGAAAATCTGACGATCGCGATGATTTTTTCATTTTTGAGCAAAAAACGGTACAAAATGAATCTGAACAAGAAGAATTGCAACGGTTTTTAAAATCAAATAATTGTAATATAGAAATGTTAAACGACTATCCAAAACTTAAAAAACTTTTTATTAAATATAATACAGCTCTACCAAGCAGTGCATCTGTAGAAAGAATGTTTAGCATCGGTGGCTCTGTATTAACACCACAAAGAGGGCATTTAAATGATGATACTATAGAGCAACAAATTTTATTAAAAATTAATAAAGAATTTCGATAAAATTTAATCATTTATTTTGTAATAAACCTTGAATGAAATCTTGCTTACAATTTTTTAAAAGTTTTTCTTATGCAAAATAATTTATTAGTTTGTATTGTAAAAAAGTAACGGAAATTGTAACGACTCGTTACTTTTTAGTAACTGTAACGGTAACGAGTTACTTTTTAAAATTAGTAACGAGTAACGGTAACGAGTTACTTTTTAGAAAAAATAACGGTAACGGTAACGAGTTACTTTTATAAAGTAACTTTCCCAACCCTGTATATATATATATATATATATATATATATATATAATTTAGATTTTTTTTTATGCAATAGCAATCATAATCCAGCGTTATTTAAGATGTGGAATTGTCAATAATGTAGCTTTTTTTTTCTACTTTTCAGTATGTTTCGACGGTTTTTTCATACATGGCAGCAGTGCGTATAATGATGGATCAGGAGTGAAAAAAGGATCAGATCTATAAAAATTTCTGAGGTGTATTTTTATAAAACGTTGGCTGTGTTATACAACTGCATAAAATGATTTTAAATGTTATAATAAAAATGTGCACTTGTGTTGGTAAAATTATTACGCCAATATTCTTATATAACTTATACTTTGTATATTTATAAATCACAAGAATCATATTTATGTCTTTTATTTGTCGAGATATTAATATTTTTAATCCGTAAAACATATAAACAAATATAAATTATATTTTTCTTATAAATAATATTTGCTGTTTAACAAAATTAACATTTGATACACGAATATAAATACATATTTAATATAACTTTCAAATTATTTTGTTAACAAAATAATATGCAATTTGATATAAATATATATATCCTATGTACCTTAAGCTCATACATAGACTTTTTTTTACAGAAAGATAATCCTACGTAATATGATGATAATAAAGATACATGTTTTTCTTTTTATCTGTTCACACACTGTCATGTCCCTTAAATACTTGTAATTGTTTAGGCTTTATATCTTTTATTACCCTTTAATCCCTATCTAAGAATCGAAAACGTAATGATTTATTTGGTACATTAACCATACGAAATCGGCTTTGGATATCAGCATAATCGTATTCAATTATAAATTCTCGTATCAACTGTAAAGAATAAAATACATATACATTTTTATTTTAATCCGAAATATATTTTTTTAACGCATGCGATAAATGTACCTTTGCGGTGAGTAACATCATTTGCATTTCGGCCATATCTTTTCCTAGACAGGCACGTACACCGTGCCCGAAAGGAAGACATGAATACTCTTGGTAAGAATTGCCACGCGCATGTTCATTCTGTTTCAACCACCTTTCCGGCAGATACTTGCCAGGATCTTCAAAATGTTCCTCACGCTGTGACGTTATTTGATTCGCCATTATGACAAAAGTCTGAGACAAAAATTATTTGTTTGTTATCTCGCGTCTAGATTTGAACTAACACTTACAACTTACCCCTTTCGGTATCGCGTATCCGTGTAGCGAAATTGCCGACGACAATGATCTCGTCAAATAGGGAAATGCAGGTCGCAATCTTTTACATTAAAAAAAAAAATATATATATATATATATGTATATATACAGGGTGGTCCTCGTAACGATCGCCACGATTTTTAAGGCACTTACAATAATCTGACATAAAAAAGTTTCAAACAAAAGTTGCGTGGCTTCAAGGGGGCCATAAGATGGTGACAATGATTTGACCTTGGAAAATCATTTGAAGGTCATGTGAAGGTCAACTTTAAAATCTTAAATGGAAACCCCCATTTTTTATTTAGTATTCTTGTAGCTGACATTGAGAGCTTTCCAAAACACTATAATAAAGTATTTTTTTATTAAGTACTTTTTGAGTTATTTTATATTTTAATCTGACATATTTTGATATAAAAAATTTAATATCTCGTAAAATATTTAGTTTTTGATAATCTTACCGTAATACTTCTATGTACAGAATAATGAGACAAATCAATTAGTATAAAAAAAAAATTGTTTTTAAGAAAATTATTTACAATGTATTTTTTTTAAACAATTATTTGTTTTTTTTTGGCACTAATTTTTGTTTGAAAACACAACTTTTGTTTGAAACTTTTTTACGTCAGATTATTGTAAGTGCCTTAAAAATCGTGGCGACCGTTACGAGGACCACCCTGTATATAGTACCAATTTATTATATAATATTTCTTGCTCATTTTTCTATACTACTGTTGCTCATTATAGATAATGACATATAATTATACAAAATTTTCAGAACTATTTAAAAGTTTTATAACAAAGAAAAATTAACACGTAATATTTCATAAATTCTGTTATACCTAAGACTCTCCTTTATGCACGCTTTTAGATATGGCATATTTTTCAAGCTTTCTTTTGTCAGAGTTGTGTTATCATCTGTTTTTGATAGAACAGAGATAATTTCGTCATACAATCGTTTTTGTACTCTAGGATTCCTCGCTAAAAAGTAAAGCAGGAACGCCTCGCAATTTATGACCTAAAAAAAAAAAAGAAAAAAAAAGTAATTTATTACGTACATTTATATTATTATCTTGTTTGCGTGAAATTATTGCATATTACAGCTTGAACGCCTAGAATAATCATGTCCATTAAAAGGGTAGCAATGTCGTCCGAATGGATACGTTGAATCATCATTTTTTCGAGCAATGATAAATCTTTCTCTTCATTCGTAAATCTTTCTTGTTTCGTTAGCGGAGAAGCCTGCAGCTTGTTCTGTGCTTGGCGAATATATTTTCCAATAATCCTGAGATTCATTGTGCATAAATGTATCAAATTAACAAGATATAATATTACTGAAAATAAAAAGCTTCGCGATCAATGCGTGCAGCCAAGATATATAAGATATTAAATAAAATTATTATTATTATAAACGAAATGTACAGAGAAAAAAATAATATATGCATTTGATAAATTTTGTCAAAGTCTTATGAAATTTTATTAACTCACTCGTCAAGAATGTCGCAAGCTGCAAAAAGTTTCTTGGCGAATGGAGTTTCGATGAATCTCCACACCTGAAATCCAGTCTCGCAACGAGCCATATACGTGTGAGCGGTACTTAATGCATTAAGAAGTTTCGTGACCTCGGACATCGATTTCGAAGTGACATCGAGAAAACCGAGATGCCTATTGAACATCATTACGTAGAAGCATTCCATACCCCACGCGGTGAGTTCCTGATAAAAATTCGCTGGTACCTGTTATTCAAAAATTAATTAAAACGTTACTTTTCGAACTATTCTACGTTTGATAGTAATATATGTAATCAAGCATTATCATTCCTGTAACATTTATTCGCATGGTCATCTTTTATATTTACTTGATATAATTTTATTAAATTTACAAAAGATTTTTATATTAATTTTGCTTTTTACTCTTTAAACGTTATTTGTATGTTATGTGTTAGATTTAAGACGATTAACGTTAATGTACGTTAAAAGGTTGTTAATATATACCTCGTCTTGTCGATTGCGTATATTACGAATTCTGTTAACAAGCTCGTCACCCACTGAATTCAGTTTTCCGATATAATTCGAACTTGTTTCGTGTAACGGCCGATCAACTTTCTCTTTCACTTCTAACCACTCCGAACTTTGTCTGACATTTCGTAAAATTATTATTGCGTTATTGTATGTCTCATATTTTTATAAAATAATATTTTTATAAAAATTGTATAAATACTTTTATATAATTTAAACAAGGAAAAGTCATTATGATTATCGAAAAAAAAAAAAAAAATAAAAAAGATTCTGTATTATATTTATACAAAGGAAAGTTATATTTAATTATGTCACAAATAGATGTAGGATTAGCTGTAAATGGAATAAATTAATTCCTGATTGTGGCAGTGATTATGACACGATCCAACAATCAATAAACATGTGACATACTCAATTATTTTCTCTCTCTCTCTCTCTCTCTCTTTCATATAAATAAATATAATTAAATTCACACATTTGTTTAGTTCAAGAAAAATATTTTGCTTACGAGATACAATATCAATGTATTTCTTTTTGTAAATATAATTCGAGGTATACTCTTTTAATTATTTTTTTTTTATATATTTCAACCCTCTTGCATTATATATTCTATGTAAATCGAACACTTACAGAGAGAACGCTCCAGCGAAACGACACTTGCGATGATTAAGGCGATAGTGTTGAAGAATATCAATGCCGCTACGAACAGCTGACTCGCTTTCTTGCTTGAAAACTTCCGCTATATGCTCGGGCCTAAAAGAATTGATGAATTTGCTTCAAGATTGAAACATGATAATTGCAACATCTTACCTGTGAATCATAACTATATCGTTTGCAAAAGGGCCGTTAATCCGCACAATGCATCCGTATTCATCGAATAAATACTTAATCGGCGTGACATTGCGATTCCAAGATAATCGTCCTGCAAAGTAATCCATGAAATGTATGTTTTTAATCATTAGAATACAGAATATATAGTTTAGATTTTAATATTAATTTGCAAATTTTATGTTAATTTGTAGTTAACTTTTAATTTATTTTTAATTTTTTATCTATTATACGTAATTAATTTTAATGCTCCTTTATATTCGTTTGTTGAGAGGAGTGTTTTTATTATATGTTAATAATAAAAAAGAATTTATATTATTATAACATTAATAAATTATAACATTAATATTTCTCTTTGTTTTAAAGATTTTTTTTTTTTAAATTTTTGACGTAAATTATAATAAAAACTCTCTTAAACAATAATCGTTTTTAATTCTGTTTTCTACTAACAGTAAATGTATAAATATTGTATATGTAATTGTATGTATATCTGTGTATGTGTGTCCATAAATTCGGAAAACTTGATATGCGCTTTACGTTGTACGTAAATTTTCGAGACTCAGACGACGAATTGCTTAAAATTCAAAGAACCAGACTTTATTTATATTCTACACATTTTACAAAATCGCTTATTTTTTATTTAAACCGTGATTAATTTAAAAATACAAAACTCTTTGAATTTCAAGCAATTGAAGCTCTTTAAGGGATCGTACCCTGGGTAAATCTGCTGATTAGCAAACTGGAAAACAGTTGCGTACCCAGAAGTGGCACGTATCTCCAGTATTTTTCCCATAACTTGAGTATCATCGGGCCAGGAATGTCCTCAAACGGCAACGGCGCCTTATCCACATGACCAAGAGGCACGATCTTTGATGCAGAAATTTCTAAGTTTTCCGTGGCTATTTCGGGATTCGTTGTCTCCAAGAATGGCATCGCTTTCGATGATGTGACAGCTGCGGTCATTGCCGGAATCGCATGTGATCGCGCCACGGTGGCGTCTGATAATAAAAGAAGTTTGAGATCAATGGCTATTAATTATAATTCTTTTCTTAGATATGTAGCAGCACAATTTAATGAAATGCAATTTATAAATTAGTCTAAATTCATTGAAAATTATTAAATATATAAATGCGATTAAAAGCATCGAGTAATTAAACATCATATTTCTCACTTATTATGTCATTGGTATTGAGCGGTGCACATTTTCTTTCCTCGTTAGCTACCAATGTGTTCGCTAGGTTCGTTGTCAAGCGATAGAAACACGTTTCGTATATTTGCAAAGAAAGATGTCGGCCGACGAAAGTGGATCGTATTAAGCAATGTATCATTTTTGTAATATTGTGATATTTTTATAATACGTTTTGTTTATCTATTAAATAAGAAAATTAAATCATACAAATATTTGTAAAATTACAGGTATTTGTGAAATCACATAAATAAAAATAAATATATAATAATATACGATTATACAGACGCGCGAAAAAAAGAAAAAATATGTAATGTATATGTAATACACATATATATATATTTAGGGAGACTTAAATTTTTACATACCTGCTAAATATACAGCTTGGAAAAATGAAAATGATGGTGAAATATTATCGTATATAATGGCAGTTGAGCCATAAATCTTTGCGCCGATAAAAGAGGGAATAACAAAGTCGTTGCTACGGAAATATATCGAAAAAATAGAAAATCGTCATTCGTCGAAATCGATATCGACTATAAATTCATTCTCTGATATTAATATATATATATAGAATTGTTTTACAATTTTGGAGATTTAATGCTAAATATTATAAAGAAATATTAGTGATATAAGTGAGGCAGTTTTATTGTACTGTAAATAATTCTTTTACATTAAAGATATTTCTTGTAATAAACTTTCTTTATTATATTATAAACTCATTTATTATCTAGATCTAGATGTTCACAAAATTGAACTTGAAGAGTCGTTTATTGTTTTTTTTTTTTTCTTTAAAAGATGAATACGCAATTATTGCATATTGACCACACACCGTGACATTGCTCTCTTACGTATATTTAATAAAGATTATATATAATATTGTTATATTAAAATAACACCTCTCTAATTTTCTTATAACTTTTTCGAAGAATTTTTAAATGTACCATTAAAAAAGAGCTAGTTTTATAAATCTACATCGATTTCTATGTCTTCCTCGTTTCGTTGTGTCGTATCATCGGCGTTGGGCTTAACTAATTTTTGCGGAATATCCTTTTGCGTAGAATCTGGACCAGCCGATGCAGCATTCTCACTCTCTCTTGTATGTCGCCATTTCATCCGACGATTTTGAAACCAAACTTTGACCTAACAACATAAAAACAAGCTCTATTTATATTCTAAAATAAATAAATTGTCATTTCTATTATTGATATTATTAAAATAACCTGTGCATCTGTTAAACCTAAAGTTGCTGCCAATTGTCGTCTGTCTGGTTTTGTGATGTACTTTTGTAACGAAAATCTTCTTTCCAACCCTTTTCGCTGTAACGAGCTAAACACAGCTCTAGACCACGATCTCTTTCTTCGTATGTTTGTTTCGGAAGAACTCATCGTTGAAGAAGACGATATAGGTGCTGAAAAATGAATGTGTTACCTAAATTTATTTAATAATTTTAATTAATAATTAATATTTATCTGAATTTATTTAACAATAAATTTCATTTCTGTTTCTATATTATAGTCGCGAATATATAATAAATATAGTATTCCGAAGAAAAGAAATTTTGATGCTTGTGTAGCTTTCTTCCTTCATATTTTCATTTAGAGATGAATTAAATAGATATCAATACGCTCATAAAAAACATTGCGCTTTTTTTATGAATTGTGATCGCGTTTATAAATTAAGATGAAACAAATCCAAAAGTTTCAATATTTTTAATTCTAGTTTTCTAACTGCATACATTTGCTAGCGTTAAAAATTTTATCTTAATGACGTTAGATATCTTTAATCTGTCATAAGCATAAATATAAGAATTAATATATATAATGTGAAAAAATAGAGATTGTTTATATAAAATATTTAAAATATTTATTACTAATATTATCAATCTTAAAATTACAATTATTATAAACTTTTGCATTACGGAGACAAAAAATGTGAAGAAAGGAATTGCGCAATTCTCATGCGAATTAGGTGAAAAAGCGTCATGAAAGATAAATGCTACTTTTGGCTCTATGGATATCAGTTTCTACGGATCTCAGTCTAAAGCAGCTTGCAAGATGGGGTACTTCGGGCTGATTTACAGCCGCACAAAAGTATACAACATCTGTACGTATTTAAACAGTGTGGTGCTCCCACTTCCAAGCCAAATCTTCGTTCAAATTCGAACAGATACCTCTAACATCACAGTTATTTTGGGATTTCCATGTTAATCTTTGAGCGTATATTTCTAATTCATGAATTTCGCTACATTTCATTGATTCACGCTATATAAAAAAAAAAAAAAAAAATATTTGTTGATATTACGTGAAAATGTAGAAAAAAGTATAATATAATAAAAAAGAGAGATTATATGTCTCAAATGTTTTTATTAATCACAATAAATTAATGATAATTCAAATATTGATTTATATATATATTACTTTATATACTTTATTTATATAAATTTATTACTTTACTAGATTTTGTTATAAACCTTTGATAAAATTATAAGGAAACGAATTTATTAACTGTGTATAAATAAAAATTATTTATTACCTCTGCATTAATTCATATAAATATTTTATTTGTTATAAATTTTTATGATACATTAATAATGGCAAAATTGTTATGAAGAAGAAGAAAGAAGAGATGGGGGCACATTGTCGAATTTTAATAATAACCAAACCGAAAAAATGCATATTGAAACCGCCGTTTACACCATGCGTATAAACGCTCGGTAGCACTTAAGATGTCGTTTAAACACAGACAGGAAACACGAGAATACACTGACACGTAAATATTTTGCTCTACTTGCTCCTGGATATCAGAGGGACAAGACAGTGTGTCCATATGGTAACATTTGTCAATGACGTAACCTGTGGTCGGATTTTCTTCAAGTAATCTTATGAATCTGTGCAGAGATTAATCTCATGCCTGCATTTACATTTAATTAAGAAGACTTTGGTATATATACAACTTTCTTAATTAATTTAAAATAAATAGCTTTGAATATATTAAGCTTCCAAACGCAAAATAGATGACAAATCATGTTCTTATCTCTATCAAGATTTTATTTCTTTCTTTCTCTCTTAATAAAATTTTATTTTAAAGTTTATAAAATTGCAATACCGTATGATAAAAATCACAAAGATGCAATAAAATAATACAGCTTAATATCTTTGATTAAAAAAAAAAGGTTATTTCCAATAAATTTATATAATCGCGAAAATACCGAGTAATTTTTTTACAGACATAGGACAGAAAGTACTATATGATTTTCTTTGATATAAACTTGAAGAAAATTATGCAATAATAAATTATTAGCTCACTCACTTCTCAGTACAGGGCGTAATGGTGCCGGCCGATATAAAGTTCCTAATTCCATTACCCCAGTATAAGACGTAGCAATGCCCTCGGGTAATGATGAATGGGCATGCGGAAATGACATGCAAGCTCTGACACTTTCGCATTGACCGCAACTTTCAATACAAGGGCAACATATGGTTGGCGGAGGTTGTATCGCAATTGGCTTAAGGATATCTATCAACGTATCAGTTTTGAAGAAATTAAAAGAAACTCGCGATTAAAAAAAAAAATAAAATACGTAATAGACAATATTAAACGCATATAAAATATGTTATTATATATATATATGTACATATAATTAAGATCACAATTATAATTTTTATTTAAAAATATGACTAAAAATTAATATATATATGTAAAATGATTTTTAAAACTATTTTACTGATTTTTAATTATTAAAGAAATATATGTAACAATAGTATCAAAGTTAATAAAAATAAATAGTTTTAATTATAAATCAATTATGAAAACTATACACGAAAGTAAAATTTTACTCAATTATATGCCACATATTGCGTATAATTTTTAAGCGTCATTAATTTTTACCTGCTTTTCTCGTGCAAATCTCATTCGACAATATGCGATCCATGCCAAATTTTAATTGTTTCGAACAATTTGAGTTATCCATGACGTGAGTACTAGTGCTAATCATCTTCTTTTTGACGAATTCCTTCACACAGCGCTATCAATTACGCTCACGTCACTAGTCGAAAGTATGTATTACTATTTTACAAATGTTGCGTTTAATCATACACAATATATATATATATATTTTTACACTAAGAATTATTATTGAAATTAATATAAAATAAATTTTAATTGATGTTTGCGAATATAATTATTATTTCTTGTCACTGTTCACTTCAATTCACTGTACTTATTCTTCGCGGTACTCTTATTAGATGTACATATTCAATTATATTAATTAGAACTTTGATAGTCAGGGAAAATTATTTTGAGCATAAAATTAAAATTACTCTGTTAACAAGAAATTACCGCCTTTTTTTACAAAAAAAAAAAAAAAACATATATATATATATATATATATATATATATTTGAGAGAACTGCAGAATACAGTATAAAAGTGAATGAATGAACGAGACTGTGCCTTGTTAAGAGGAGATTTCCGATTGAAAAAAAGATCACCGCTGCTAGTTGTGATTTAACTGGAACAAGTGGATTGGTCCATGAAAATACTGAAGGCGGGGCTGCAAGAAGATTGGTCCAAGACCAAAATCATGTGTCGGATGCAGTCGAATACAAGTTTCAAAATAATATTCTTCGCGTAGCGAGAAATGCTTTAAGACGGTAAAAAATTTATAATAGTGTAATGATAATATTAGATTTAAAATTCTTTACTTTAATATTAAATTGCTGATTTTTTATTCTACTAATAAGCTCTCTTTAATTGGATATTTTTCTTAAAATTTTTCAGATATTCGAATATAAAATATTTCAGATAGTTCTCAGCAAGTCGTTGCAAGGTTCTCAAAAATTTCAATAAAGAAATTATTAATATTATAGTATTGCTAAATTTTTAAACGTTTCAATCTTCAAGCATGAATATATCAATATAACACACACACACACACACACACACACTCACGTACATAATTAAGCATATATAATTTTATAAATGTGTTTAAGACTCTAATATTATTCATCTAATTTTATTTAAAATCTTTAGATGTAGATTAATTGAATAACTGTAACAAAATATAATGTAATACCGTGTGTCTCATAGTCGTTACTTTTAAACATGAATGATATTTAATCAGGAATGGATTGGTTTTTGAAAAGTTTGGTATGTTACAAAAAATTGCATATATTGGTAGAACAATGATATAAGATACGTATGTGTGGTTGATGATATCTGTGGAAGAGCCATATGGTTATCTTTGCGTGTAGAGGTCTGCGAAGTACACAGTAACTTAGGTGTTTATTTGAAGAGCCATGTTTGAAGCTGCCTTTCTACCCACACGCTAAGAATATTCTTCGAGATATGTACACATCGCGGTCCTCTATTCGATTTTATTAGGTTTTAGGATTTTCAAGAGTCTGTCAGATTTGCTAAGATAAGAAGCGCTCTTCGAATTCAATTTAATCGATCGGCGCAAATAATTCTTATGTTAGTCAAAGCGAAAATAAAGGAAACCTGTTTCAAAATTAATTATTAAAACACTTAGTCAACATAATTAATTGAGATTAATTTTATCCATAAAATAAATAATTAATTCAATAAATAATAAAAAATAACACCTTATTAAGATAATTATTATAAAATGTTTACTTTTCTTACACACAAATCTATTTTATTTTTTATAAATTATTTGCCATTATTAATCTGCTCTATATTAGATTAGTTATAAATCTTATACTTTTGCCAACAGAATAAATATGTATAAATAATAAATCTTCCTAAAATATAGCATTTTTTTATATAGTTTGTAATCAATTGTATAAGGCATAACTTCTTGAGAGCATAATCATTCCTTCATAAAGTTTGTCAGTTTCAAAATTATTTTCCATTGGATCAAATATTAAAATGTTACGTTTGGGTCGATTGAATTTTTGTAGACCTTGCAGATTCTAGAAAAAATAATTAGTAATTTATGTATAATCGATCGATTGTATTTTGGTTGTATAAAATCTATTCGTATTTTTATGACATTTTACAACGACATTTTCACGATTTTTCATGTAAGCTACATCGGCACTCTGCTAAAAAGAACCCTTTAAAAGAATAAATCATTTCTTAAAAATTTAATTATATATATATAAAATAAATAACAGTAATATAAAAATTGCATCTCTTACCGAAAATACGACGACATTCCCGCTTGGATTATTGGCCATATTGCGACGAATTGCTGTTATTATAAGCGTAAGGAGATAACCGCCAAATGCGAGAAACGATAATGCAGTTATTGCCACCTGGAAGATCTTTGAAACCTTCGATTCCTTGCCTTTTTCATCATAGTGCTCTTCATATCGTCGCGTAGGCTTCTTGTTACTTCTTCTTAATGGCAAAGCCATTGGCATTGTCAAGGATAATCTTCTACTAGATACATCTTCGCGCGCGTTTTCATTGTCATCAGTAATATCTACAAATAACGTAAAAACAAATTGAGAAAAAATATCTATGTAATATTTATTTTTAATAATTATTTCCTAATAATATAATAAAATAAAAGTGATGATATAATAATGTTAAAAAATAATTTCGCTCATATTAAATTGAAAATTATATTTAACGAAAAATTTATGTAATGACAATATAGTTAGAATATATTAGTTTCTACCGTATCCCGCGCTTCCAAGGGAAGATTTTATTTGGATCAGTTTATCCATTGGTAATTCGCTTAAACTGCGAACTTCATCCACATATAAAGATGATATTTCCCCGGATGTCATTTTAAAAATGCAAGATGCATAAAATATTAGCAAGCAGTAATGCATGGCTAAATATTTTGAAATTTGTGGATAAGATAAAATGGACCGGATGTCCCAGAATTAATAGTACAAGCGGGAAAAGGAGGTGATTCTACAGAAGAAAATTAAGACAAAGGTTTAATACCAAGGGCATAATTATTACTAAATGGACAACGCTTTAAACAATTTTTAAGTTAATATAAAATAATATTTCTAAAAAGTAAATACATCCCACATACGTCCTCTTATCATGTTTCCCCGAAAAATAATCTTTTGATATTGATAAAAAACATAAAAAAGTTTTAGTCTACATTTTCAATTTTTTTTTTTTTTTTTCATATAGAATTATTTTCTTCTCGTTTGTATCATTAGTTTTGACATCTTGCTATTATATGTATAAGATCTGTCAACAAGCTATTGTGTTCTAATACAATCTGCTAAAAAATATTTATTATTATATATACGCTTCTTTTTTCAATATTTCACTTCTAACGAGAAATTTTAAGTAACTTTTGCTTAATATATTAAACACTTTTCGAACAGATTCTATAATTAGAACAATGATATATATATATAACTACGCAAAATTCAACTGTCTTACTTCTAGCACCTTCGTCAACTACTGACTTTTAACAGGGATGTGACTATAAATCATGCCACGAAACATGACTACGGATGTCGTTTCCTCGCGCTTGGCTGGCGAAGCAAGAAGAGCGACAATCGCGTAACAGGGGACTCAATTGTAGCTCCGTCGGAGACGCAGCGGAATAGAAATAAACGCACAATTAACGCGGAACACCCGTTATGGTCAGCTTTAGGAAGATCCTTGATAGTCTCAGTATTGTTTCATAGTTAGAGTCAACGAAATGTCGAACGTCTCGTGCTTCCTCTTTTCTGTTATTTGGATAACTATATTTGATAATGTGCAGCTTGCAAAAACCGAAGGTGAGAGATTATTTTTCTTTTAAAAAAAAAAGAAAAAAAAAAGATTTAATATAAATATATTTAAAATAAATAAGAAGAGAGAGGTAATAAAACAATAAGAACTAGAAGATAAATTTCACGCGTTTTTTGCTTTGATTTAGAAAGAAATCTTTTTACACAAGAAGATATTTATAAGAAAATCAACATTCTGTAAATTTATTACAGAAATATTTCAGAAATTATCTCTTAAAAAGTCGATATCAAAAATAAATTGAATTATGAAAACAATTATTGTCTTATATTTATATCGTATTGTCGTATGCCCTATCATTAATTCCAGATGTTCTGGATAAGATAAAAACAGGATTGAAGTACGCAAGTAACTATCTAGAAACGGCTAAGGACATTGCCGATCTAGTATCGAAGAGTTTAGGACGCAGACAGAAGCAGAAGCGTGGCGACGATGAAAACGATGATACAAAACAGCCATTTGGTCCTTCAAATCTCGTTTCCGCATTCTTTCACCTCGTTGGACTTGATTCGCAAAAAGTCGCAGCAATCGCGATCAACAGCGTTATATTTCTTGCGCAGATGGTAAATATTATGCAATACCAATATTTTTCATATTTATTCTAAATTCAGCATATTTCTCTTATTTCTTTTGACAGATAAGTTCGCTCTTTGGATTAAAATCGCAAGATAACATCGCCAAAAATATTGACGACGAAGCACTGCCTTGGGATCCTTTAAAATTTACTCTAGAAAATAAAAATGAAAAAGTAAGTTGTTGTAAACACGAGGAAGCGGATTTCAATTTTAAATAACGTTTGGAAAGATTGCTAGGATTTAGTTTATTCAAGCTTTTATCGATTTGTAATCGAATTATAATTTAATTTTTCCTAATATCAAACTTAAAAAATTTCTATAATATTTTAAATAAAATTTAAATATAAAAATTCTACTATACATAATTATATAATAATAAGTGTTAACATTGCACATGTGACGTGATAATAATAGTTGCACATATAAATCTAAAATTGATCTAAAATTAAAATATATTTATAATATAAAAGAATGCAACGCAATTGCAATATATATATATATATTAATTCTGTTCTACAGATTCGAAATTTGGTTGATCAAGCGAAGAATCCGAATCTACCAAATCAACTAATAGCAAGAATGACTGGTCCTGATTCCGCCTGTATTAGATTACTGGTATGCAAATCATCTCCGGTCATAAAAGCGGCGCAAAATTCCCTTAATAATAAATCACAGAATCATATGCATCGATTAATCGCTTGGTTACCGTCAAAAGAGGAATTTGAAAGAAATAGCGATGAATGCGAGGATAATCATACCGATTGTAGTTTATTTTCATCGTAATAACAATCGTTGCGAAGAAAAGATGAGATTTTTTATTAAGAAATTCAAAGATTTCTGTGCTAATTGTAAAATCAAATCAATATTTCCAATAGCGCATTACTTTGATTTCAGAATAGGGAAGAAGTTTTTTTCTTTCTTTCTTTATATATATATATATATATATATATATATATATTATATATAACAATAATATAGAAATAACATAAAATGATAAATATATTACATAATTGTACATTTCACTTTATATAGATTTTCTATTCATGTATTGCTTTATCATTCTTTGCATATTAATGTTTAATATTCTCATCAACAGCTATCATTAATAATCATCTTCGATATAATGTATAGCACAAAAGTTAAGTATAAAAATTTATAACGCTATCTCACATAATGTCTTACATTTGAAACATGTCCCATTTACGTATATTTATCTGTTTATTATCAATAGGTGTCCCAAATTCGGGAAACATTGTTTTTCACAATCTAAAAAAAAAAAAAAAAATTTTACTATTAAGTAATTATATCTTTAAATGAAAGCAGATTCTTTTCATAATTTCGACTTTTTAGAAATAAATCAGAGATTACGTAAAGTATAATTATTCAATTCAATATTATATCTATATTCCAAAAATGTGTAGAACTGTCAATTATATTAACTATATCATACATTTAATGAGATCATGATATTGTGATATTATATATGTATATGCTACGTGGTTATATCATCGTTTTTCTTTAAGAATTGTCGAGAGTCAATACATCGAAGTAATCATCGCTGGGTAAATTTAATCGACATCAAAAAATGTTTGGCATATGTTCAATTCTCTATTTATAATATATATAATTTACACGATGTATCTAGTGTGATCTAGCGTATTTGCTAATTAAGAGAAAGTTTTGGCATTTGAAAAATGACTGATTAAACGTAGAGGCATTTCTTGCCATGATCGCGCGCGATATTCACGATCGTTATAATAAGTGTTCGAAAATTTTAGCAACATCTCACGCATAAATCTTATCAATTTTCTTATCACGCAAGCAATGCATATATTTAACATAAATAATCAAAATTTTTTTCCTTTATGTATAAAAGAGATATAAATTATGAAAATCTATAAAGTCTTCTATAAAGTATAACATTACGATAAAATGTTTCCACTGTTTTTGATTCGAGTTCCGTTAAATCACAAATAATTCGGTAATCATTAGAATATCGCGCACGATCAACTATAATATACGATGTACCACCATATTCTTCGAACGCGTTTAATATAATTTTATAGTTATATTATATTACAATACATGCGCACGCGCACATATGTTACGTATCCTAATCGAAATCTTGAAAATATACGGAGAATCAACGGACTATCAATGAAATGAATCGTTATATCGTGCATTATCGTACATTATAACATGCATTGCATCGCATGAGAGAGGGGTCTCTCTTTTAACTTTTCGATAATATATGTATATCGAAGTACACATATTTACAAACGCGTTCCACAAAGATCCTCCTATCCATAGATACACGCGTACCTACATCTATATCATCAATTTACAAGCTTTACACACGTACACACGTACATAATATATATATATATATATATATATTTTCCAAAATCAAAGCACACACACACACACATGTGTCATCGCGCATAGATAGCTTACGCTAAAAGTAGAGCTAATTAAGTTCAGAACACGCTGGAAGACAAAAGAGGGAACCGACCGTTCTAGGATAATTTTTCCATTTTTTTTTTTTTTAATATCGTGCAGAATAATATTCACTTTTTGTTTATTCATAATATTTTGTTCCAAGAAACTTAAAGAGGCAAGAAACTCATCACTTGAGACGTTTTATTTAAATTGAATTTGAATTTATTTGAATTATGTAGTGCTGTGATGTGTGTATAGTGTGTGTAGTGTCAATCTATAAAATTTTAAAAATTCAATCAAATGTATCGATCAAATTGATTCGAATTCATCAAGGAGTGATTAATTAAATTCATGTCTGAAGGTCGAATAATTAAGAAATGGTGCTATATATATATGTTAATTGGAAATTACATGCATTTATATATCACGTTATCACGTTCAACTTTATTCTCTCTCTCGCACATAAATTATTTGTCGTACAATGACACATACAATATTCTCGATAGTTTTTGATCATCGATTCGATAACGAAGGAAACAAGGTTCGGAGCAGCAAGCGAGCGCAAATTTGAAATCCGTACAAATCGGGAATAGACATTCGTGTGACGGATAGGATTATCACTTCGAAAGGATTTGACAATTTCTGACAAGAGGTTGCAAAATTGTATCCAATTGATTCTTAATTATATAATCCGTAAAAACGTAAATTATAAATAGACTTGAGAAGTGTACGTTGCACAATAAGCTATAATTCTATAAATAAAATATTACGCTAACTAATTATCCCTAATTAAGTAATGACAATATTATACATCTTCAACTAATATTTGATTCAAAGCCATATTGATTAATTGAGAATAAAGATTAATTTTGCAAAAGATTTGGAAGAAAGAGAAAATTTTTTTCATTAATTTAGAGAGTCGCTTGACCTGGACTGATCAGGTCGGTGCTTTCGACACGAGCTTGGCGTAGCCAATCTCTTAGATTTCTCGTCCTTTCCATCAAATTCGAAGCGTTTCTCTCGACTGTACCAACGCTCGTGGTAAAGCCGCTATTAGGACCGTATTGAGCGATAATATTCTGAGTCGTGGTAGTAGGAGGTTGCGCAACGGTTAATTGAGATAAAATGTTGGATTGTATGTTGGGCGTACCAAAGGCACCTATAAAGAGAGATAGACGTATTTACAATTTTTTTTTTTTTTTTTCACAAGTAAGAACAAATAACCAGATCATAAAAAAAAAAATTTACTTTTATCGCACATACATATATATCGGAGTATTTAAAAAGTGCACTATGCAAATCCGATTCCGTGAAAAAAATAAATATATATTTCTTTTTCTTTACCTTGCATGCTGTTAGGCTGCGCGGTGAGATGATGAAACCGCAACCATCGCAAATAAGAGTACATAAGAGCCGGTGTTGGGGGTATGTTGCTATCCTGGCGTTTGTTCAAGACATCCCAAATCTCTCGTATCTCTGAGTTCAAATTCTCTAAACTTGCGATGATCTCAGTAGATTCTTGATAATGATCTGGCTTATCTAGATTTCCAACAACAAACTATACAATATAATACATATTTATGCTGAGATTCATATAGTAATTATGCATCATGTTGGATATAATTTTATCTTTTTCTTAATTTATTAAATAAACTAACTCGACTTCTTCGTTTCTTTATGAAACTGACAGTAATCTATGAAATAAACATAGAAAAAAAAAGAAAAAATAATTACGCGAAGAAAACAATTTATATCCTTATATATATTTTGAGTTAAATATTTATTTTTAGATAGTCCCAAAAAACTTTTGAGAGACGTATGTATTGGATAATTGCATAAGTTCGTGCCCGATTTAAATATAAACTTCAATAGATTATATTTTAGAGATAATACTTTTATTAATCAATTATATAGTCTCCATTCTTTTCTACAATGGTTTTCCAACCATCTATAAGCTTGTCGATTCCATTTTTGAAGAAAGAACTTGGTTTTTCTTGAAAAAAGTTTGTAAAGTGGTTTTCGACAGCTTCCTCGGAATTGAGATTCTTGCCATTTAAACTATTCTGCAGAGACCGGAACGGATAAAAATCTGAAGGCGCAATATCTGGAGAATATGACGGGTGCTGCAGAATTTCCCATTGCAACTCCTGCAGTTTTCCTGCAGCTTATTCCTTTCAGTCGGGAGATGCGGCACCCACGTATCAAGCTTGGAAATGTATCCAAGCTTTTTTAAATGACGAAAAGCGGTTGAATTATCGATGTTCAGCCTCTCAGCAATATCCTCAGTTGTAATCCTTGGGTTTCTTTCCACTAAGGCATGCACAATGTCATCATCGATGCCAGAAGGCCGTCCAGAGCGGGGTTGATCCTCCATGTTGAAATCACCATTTCGAAATCTGCCAAACCACTTTTTGACTGTTCGGAGAGCAGGAGCGCGGTCCAAATAAACGCTTTGAATATTTTTTTGTGCAATCCCAACACTCACACCTTTCCGAAATTCATATAGCATTACATGCCGCAAATGCACCTTTTCGTTCTCCATTTTTAATGATTTCTCTTATGCACAAATGGACTTATCTGAACAATGTCTGACGCTAAATTGACATAAGACAACGTCATCTATTCGGTGTAAGCAACAATTACCGCACGAAAACAATAGAACTCCGCCATGCAGTAACTTAATGCCATCTATGAAAATCGGGCACGAACTTATGCAATCATCCAATATATATATATATATATATATATATATATATATATATATATATATATATATATATATATATACATATATGTCTGGAAAGTTTTTTATAAATTTAAAATATTTAATATATTTAATAAATTAGCAAGCAAGTCGGGCGTCATTTTTTTCTTTTAATATTATTAATATTATTAAGAATCTGTCGTATCTCACGTTGTTTGTTATTTAAAATTAACAATATCTTAAGAAATAACTTAATTTCGAAACTTTATCTGTGCAATATACCTATAAAAGTGTCAGTTCCCAAATCAGTCGAGCTGAAACCGCTGCTGGCGCTCGACATATCGCTCAGTGTCAGTTCATCATTTTTTATTGAAGACGCGTCGTTTTCGTTTCGCTTGTCGTTTGCCACTCGTTCCAAAGACTGTTCCAGGTGTTTTAGATGAATGACCTTCTCACCCAGGAGGCTTCTCGTGCGATGCAAACTCACCTCCATATCAGAAAGCTCGCGTTCCTCCTGTGAATAAATATTCAAGATCTCTTTACTTCTAATCAATAATACTATCGTTAGAGAAACAATCTTTTCTTTAGATTAAAAAATGAAAATATTATAGTATAATCGACAGAAATCAGAGATATATTTTTTATATTATTAAAAAAATTATCGCAATAATAGTGATACGACAAATGATATAAAAGATAGTTACATATTTAAATCAACGAATTTTAATTCCTAATTAATAATAATGGTAACCTGCACCAATTGTTCCAGAGTGGCCCTCGCGCTCCGTTGCTTCCAAGCTCTTTGCCTACCCTGAAAGGCACTTCTCTGTTGTCTCAGCGCTTCGCGAGCTCTCCTCACCGAGTCCCTCTCCACATGGATCCGATGTCGGAAGAATTCCAGCTCCGAAGAGGCATTCGCCGGCGCTGTAAGAAAAAGCACAGTTGCTTTCGATTTCGATCAAGGTCTTGTCTCTAATTGGAATAAACTTTAAGCTTTATATATTATATGTTTAAAGACTAATATGAAAATGATGAGACTGGGAATGACGGGATTTATGAATACAGCGTGCGAAAGCAAAATTAATGGTGCACTTACGAGCAAGTCGAAAGATATAAGCCAGATTAACCAAAGTAAAATGTATAAAATCCTACGGAACAGAAAAGAAATAATATATATATATATATATATATATATATATATATATATATATATATATAACATAATCATAGAAATATTTTATTGATAGGAATAATATATACAAATAAGAAGATACAATGTATACTGCCGTTCAATCTAGGGAGATTAAATATTACTAGTTTGAGGTATTTGTTGAGTTATTTACACATTTACAGAATCGAGGTATGCAAATAATAATAATAATATGTGAAAAAAAAAGAAGATATTTAACGGATAATCAAATTAAAGCAATTGTTGGAAAATAATTAAAATATGTACAATACATACATATATACCATACATACATGTATCTATACAGAGTTGGGAAGTAACGCGTTACTTGTAACGCCGTTACCGTTACAGTTACTTTTTTTCGGTAACTGTAACGGTAATGGCGTTACAAATTTTATTTGTAACGGAAAAAGTAACTTCGTTACATTTTTCGGTAACGAGTAACGAATTTAACAGTTACTTTTATCGTTACTTTTTTCAAATTTTTTGATTTATTTAAGATATTATTCTTGCTATTGTGCGTGATAAAATTTTTATCTTAACCGTAAAGCCGTAAAAGCAAATCGACCAATTAGCATTCTTATTATGTTGTAATCTCATTTACTACCAGTTCTAAGTACCTTGCAACGAAAATTAGAAAATCTCAATAAATCTGACCTTATAGATTGCCATTCATTAGTTGAAGCTATTCAGCAAGGTTTAAATAAAAGGTAACTTATTAATTTGATTAATACATATGTTATTTAATTTTAAATAAGGATTGAATTGAAAAATATTATTTTATTTTAAACTATTGATTCAAAAGTATTAATTTCAATAAAACAAACAATGTCGCTTAATTTACTATATTTGATTTTAGATTTCTTACAATATTTGAAACAAAAGAATTAATAATAGCAGCATGTTTACATCCAAAATTTAAGTTAAACTGTTTAACCGGAGAAAAAAGAAAACGTGCTGAAAATTACTTGGAGGATTTATTGGGAATCCGATCAACTGAAAATTCTTCAAAAGCTGGAAAATCTGACGATCGCGATGATTTTTTCATTTTTGAGCAAAAAACAAAATGTGCAAAATGAATCTGAACAAGAAGAATTGCAACGGTTTTTAAAATCAAATAATTGTAATATAGAAATGTTAAACGACTATCCAAAACTTAAAAAACTTTTTATTAAATATAATACAGCTCTACCAAGCGGTGCATCCGTAGAAAGAATGTTTAGCATCGGTGGCTCTGTATTAACACCACAAAAAGGGCATTTAAATGATGATACTATGGAGCAACAAATTTTATTAAAAATTAATAAAGAATTTCGATAAAATTTAATCATTTATTTTGTAATAAACCTTGAATGAAATCTTGCTTACAATTTTTTAAAAGTTTTTCTTATGCCAAATAATTTATTAGTTTGTATTGTAAAAAAGTAACGGAAATTGTAACGACTCGTTACTTTTTAGTAACGGTAACGAGTTACTTTTTAAAATTAGTAACGAGTAACGGTAACGAGTTACTTTTTAGAAAAAATAACGGTAACGGTAACGAGTTACTTTTATAAAGTAACTTTCCCAACCCTGTATCTATATATACCGTTTGTAGAAATAATTTTGTAATATTTTAATAAAAACAGGAAGAGAGTGAAAAAAAAAAGAGAGGCAAGCTACAAATATCAAAGTGCTAGAATAATATGTAAAAAGAAAGAATATACTGTAAATATGATAAAAGTATACTTATTCGCAATTAGAAAAATCTCTTTCGTTATTAATACTATAAAACGATATAAAACGTCACATATTTATCATCTGTCATCATATTTATTTAAAATTTCAAATAAATATTATTTTGCAACTTATTATAAACGCCACATCTTGAAAGATAGCGTTAAATTCACATCGAAACTGTACTCTTTAAAAATATAATGTGCAATGCTATCTATAAAATATTATTGTATAAAAAAAGATCGCTTATTTTACAAGTAAAATTGACAATTTTTTTCTATGGCTGTGCAACGTTATTAGAATACATGTCCTACATTGCAATGTATAATATATACGATAACAAAATCTTGTTATCCAATATTTAATATTTATCTAAAAAAGTAAAGAAATAGTAGGACACACTTTTCGCGTATTCTCCGCGCATTGGAAAGAATAAACTCTGTTGTTTCGTTGACAAAATATATATCGTATATTATATATACCATCCTTTTTAAAAGAAAGTCGAGAAACGCTGTTTTTCAATTTGTGACCAGACCCGATCTGACCTGGTTTTAAATCTTTAGGGACTTTGTGAGCGAAACTTATATTGCCTCGAAAATATTGTAGATCGGAAGTAATGATGCGCGAGATAGATTTAAAACAATCACCTTTATCTTGGAAAGGATATCGCACTGTATAGGCCGTTTCGTTGCTCGGCAACTGATCGCCGAGATCTTCCAGCTTCTTTAGCTGCTTCCTGATATTCTCCACGGGGTTCTCTACGGGGTTGTTGTTGCCGCCACCGTTTGAGCGACCCGCACACGGAGCGACCTTCTTACTAAAGCTCTTCTTCTTCTTCATCATCATCATCATGTTAGCGTTCGTCTCGCTGGCGGTGGTGGTGTCGTCAGACTCAAATTTTGCTGCGCTCTTCGAGTCAGCGACGGCGGTTACGTGTTTCTGAAACCCCGTGGCCGCCCTCTCACTCCTCGAATTGTCCGGATCGTTTTGCTCTCCGACTTGTTTGCTCGTATTCTGCCCCTCCTGCGATTTCGCGTTTGTCACCGGGCTCGAGTTCGCGTTCTTCAGCGGTGTACTGCGAGCACGATTTAAGGCCTATAGCCAGACATTAGGGCAAATCGCATGAACATGACGGAGCACCTTCACAGTCAGTTTAATCGGGAAATACGCCGTCAGACGCTCGACGAATTAAAACTGATGATATAGACTGCGAAGGTACTATAGTGAGAATGATATATCGATAATGAACGTGCAACATTAACGTTTCGATACAGAAACTAGCGAGAATAATATATTTATTGAATTAATTACGTTATATACAGGGTGGTCTTCGTAACGGTCGCCACGATTTTTAAGGCACTTACAATAATCTGACATAAAAAAGTTTCAAGCAAAAGTTGTGTGGCTTCAAGGGGGCCATAAGATGGTGACAATAATTTGACCTTGGATAATCATTTGAAGGTCATGTGAAGGTCAACTTTAAAATCTTAAATAGAAACCCCCATTTTTTATTTAGTATTCTTGTAGCTGACATCGAGAGCTTTCCAAAACACTATAACAAAGTATTTTTTTATTAAGTACTTTTTGAGTTATTTCATATTTTAATCTGACATATTTTGATATAAAAAATTAAATATCTCGTAAAATATTTTGTTTTTGATAATCTTACCGTAATACTTCTATGTACAGAATAATGAGACAAATCAATTAGTATATAAAAAAAAAATTGTTTTTAAGAAAATTATTTACAATGTATTTTTTAAAACAATTATTTGTTTTTTTTTAGCACTAATTAATTTGTCTTATTATTATGTACATAGAAGTATTACGGTAAAATTATCGAAAACTGAATATTTTACGAGATATTTTATTTTTTATATCAAAAGATGTCAGATTAAAATATAAAATAACTCAAAAAGTACTTAATGAAAAAATACTTTATTATAGTGTTTTGGAAATCTCTCGATATCAGCTACAAGAATACTAAATAAAAAATGGGGGTTTCCGTTTAAGATTTTAAAGTTGACCTTCACATGACCTTCAAATGATTTTCCACGGTCAAATCATTGTCACCATCTTATGGCCCCCTTGAAGCCACACAACTTTTGTTTGAAACTTTTTTATGTCAGATTATTGTAAGTGCCTTAAAAATCGTGGCGACCGTTACGAGGACCACCCTGTATACGTATATGAGATGTTGATTTCTATCTCGCTAATTACCGTAAAAACATCAGGTAATTACATTAAGGAGGGAGATATTAATAAATGAGATATGAAATGGCATGCGTGTGCTTTACGCAAAAGGCGTGCTAATATTAAGAATTACAGAGATTGATTATTACATTATGATTATTATTATTAATTATGAACAAAACTGATAGAAAATGTCAATAGCAATTTTCTTTATTATTATACGTCAAATGTATGCGCGATGAGATAGACCGAGAAGTAAAGAATTAAAATGTTACACAATTACAATACACTTTATAATATTTTCAACCACCTACTAGCTCTCTTGTTCAATCACAAACATAGAAGAGATAATCACGTAAAAAATTTGAGAGAGAAGGGACGAATCTATTGTATATTCCATGAAACTAACACATACATATATAATTAATATTAAAATTTTTTCTATACAATTTTGCAAGCCTATTTGTAACTATGTAAATATTGTTGGATATACGAAATTATATAAGTGCTGATTCTCTCCGTTTATGTAAGTAAATAAAACTTACTTTTGTTCTGACGACTCGGTCCTGTCCGTTTTCGTCCTGGTGGATGTCGATCTCTCGGTTTCCGAGGCCGTCGTATATCCCTCTTTTCTCCTGCTCCTTCTCTCGACCGCGAGGCGAACATCGTTCTTCAATTTCATGTACTTCTCTTTGAGCGCCGTGTACTTGTCCTGCAGCAGCCGCTTCTCGCAACGCATCTTTTCGAAATCTATGCTATCCTGAAGAACCCGCTCGGTTTGCTTCCTTGCCTCCTTCTCCGTTTCCCGCGCGAAATCCGCGCGGATTTCTTCTAGTCGCTCTTTATACATCTTACGAGCAAGAGCTTCCTATAAAATACACACCACGGACACAAGTTAAGTTATTTAAGTTATATATTATACGCTTACAAATTAGATAAAGGAAATTTTCGATTATCCTGTTGGAAAAAATGTTATAGAAATTTATTTTTTCTAGCCTGTTATAAATACATGTATTATTATTTTTATAACAATAATATATAAATGTATTATAATAATATTTTCGTAATAATACGATGTAAGAGAAAAAGAATATTGAGCGTAAAAACCAAAATATGGCAATTTATATTATATTCTTTCCTCAACATATACATCTCACACAATATTTATACTCGAGAGGTCCATATAATTAATTAAAGGGAAGATATAATTATAATATAAAAAATTTTAAATAAAAAAAATTACAATCGTGCGTGCGTGTTTTCCATTTGTTAAAGAGATCTTAGAGATTTTACATATTAAAATCATGAAACAAATAATTTTTAATAATTACGTATTTGAAAAATCACGTTCCATTTCTGGCTATAACATTGGCTATTGCATATTGAATTATAAAATAGTAAAATCATGAAATTTATAATACCGTAGAAAAAGTACAGCATCACATTTAAAACAAAATGCAATATACAGTTATTTTTCTGGACTATATTTTAATATACAGTATATTTGAGAATTAGATTTTAAGAATTTATAAGATATCGAAGAGAGAATTTATAGAGGAGAAAGATTATTTTCTTTCTTTATTAAAATCTTTACTCATAAAAAATATTTTTTTCCAAAAATCACAACGACTTTTACAATGAATTATAAATCTATTTTATAATGAATTATAAATCAATTTTTTTTTTAAATATGTCTCAATTACTCACATCCATTCTAAAATCACGAAGAATCTCAGCTAGGCACTGTTCGTGATCTTCGGTGAATTTAGTAATTTTCTCCCGTTGCTGCATTCTTAACTCGTTTCGTAAATCTTCGAGCTCTTTTTCCAGTTCCTTCTTTAGGATTTCGATACTTTCCGTCTGCCGTTTTCTCAATTCATATTCATTCAGCTTTGCGAGCTTTTCCTCTCCCAGATCGCGCTCGTGCTCGTTCTCCAACTTGCCCATCTCCTGATTCCTTAGCTCCAAAAGCTCTTTTTTTCTCTCATCAAGTTCTATTTTCAAGTTTGCCAATATTTCTTGTCTCTCTTTCTCATAACAGGCTTCCAACTCTGTACGGACTTTCTTCAAATTTTCTATCCTAGCTTGATCCATTTCAGCAATTAATGCTTGAATTTCCTGCTCTTCCTATAAAAAATAATTTAATAGATATATTTTTGTTTTTGATGAAATTTGTCATAAAAATCTATTTTAACATCTCATTGTTTTTAAATTAACAAAAGAAATAAATGTATCATCTTTGGATTTTTTAAATAAAAATGTCGCAAAAAATATAGTTTTTATAAGAAAATAACAATGGTATTAAATTACGATAATAATATTTATCTTTAGAGAAATGTTAGTCTATCTATGATAAAATCCTGTCTATTAAATAGAAAGAATCTTTAATTTTTAAATTATGTGTTCCAAGAATTTTTACGATGAATAAAAATAGTCGAGATACCTTTTGAACCATTTCCTGCTTCGCCTCTTCTAATCTTTGATCCAAATATTGCTGTATTAAGAGCTTTTGCTGCGCAAAATTTTCTTCAAATTCCTTTCTCTTTTCCTGCAATTTAACTTCGAGCTCGATCTTGAAAGCTTCAAGTTCTTTTTCGTGTTCTCTGTTCATTTTCACTTTCATATCGTCAATACTTGGAGAATATTCTAGATTAGATCTAACAAATCGCTCTTTCCGCCCATAGTAGTGACTGACTTTTGACATATCGGATGATTCATCGTCTTCAAGTTGCCAATTTGATAAACGGTTTGTCACGTGTCTTGCTTTTTCAATAATCGATCTTGTTCTGCGTATCTCATCGGAATCGCTGCTTTTTGCGGTGCTGCAATCTGTTTCGCTTTTCGACACCAAATCGATATTTTTCACTTTCTCACTTAATTTGTTAGGCAAATAATCGAGACTATTGTCAATTTCTAAACTGTTCCTGGTCATCTGATTATGATGCTCGTTCTCCGAAACGTTTTGTACGAGGAATCTCTTACCAACTATTTTTGCGTTTTTCGACATGGACTCCATCTTTTCCAAAGGCAGACGCTGTTTATTAATCTCCGTATCCATTTGATCCCAATCTTTCTCGTCAGAATATTCGTTCTTGTTGTCGTCATTGTTATCTTCGGAATTTTGCAAAATTGGTTTCCGCGATGATAAAATAGAACCGGTAATTTTATTGCTGATTACAGCCGATATCCGCAGATTCTTATCTTCAGATTCGGACTCCCAGTCGTCCTCGGACTCTGAATATGTAAAATTAAAGTTGATCTCCTTTTCCAAGTCAAACCGCACGCTTTTGCGTTCCTCATCCAATGGTCGATCGTCTATTAAAAGTCATGTAATAATTATTAATAAATTCTATTAATACTAACTGAAAGATTCAAAATGTTATATATATGTTTTATATTGGATGATTGCATAAGTTCGTGCCCGATTTTCATAGATGGCATTAAGTTACTGCATGGCAAAGTTCTATTGTTTTCGTGTGGTAATTGTTGCTTACACTGAATAGATAACGTTGTCTTATGTCAATTTAGCGTCAGATATTGTTCAGGTAAGTCCATTTGTGCATAAGAGAAATCATTAAAAATGGAGAACGAAAAGGTGCATTTGCGGCATGTAATGCTATATGAATTTCGGAAAGGCGTGAGTGTTGGGATTGCACAAAAAAATATTCAAAGCGTTTATTTGGACCGCGCTCATGCTCTCCGAACAGTCAAAAAGTGGTTTGGCAGATTTCGAAATGGTCATTTCAACATGGAGGATCAACCCCGCTCTGGACGGCCTTCTGGCATCGATGATGACATTGTGCATGCCTTAGTAAAGAAACCCAAGGATTACAACTGAGGATATTGCTGAGAGACTGAACATCGATAATTCAACCGCTTTTCGTCATTTAAAAAAGCTTGGATACATTTCCAAGCTTGATACGTGGGTGCCGCATCTCCCGACTGAAAGGAATAAGCTGCAGGAAAACTGCAGGAGTTGCAATGGGAAATTCTGCAGCACCCGCCATATTCTCCAGATATTGCGCCTTCAGATTTTTATCTGTTCCGGTCTTTTCAGAATAGTTTAAATGGCAAGAATCTCGATTCCGAGGAAGCTGTCGAAAACCACCTTACAAACTTTTTTCAAGAAAAACCAAGTTCTTTCTTCAAAAATTGAATCGACAAGCTTATAGAAAATCGTTGGAAAACCATTGTAGAAAAGAATGGAGACTATATAATTGATTAATAAAAGTGTTATCTCTAAAATATAATCTATTGAAGTTTATATTTAAATCGAGCATGAACTTATGCAATCACCCAATATATTACAAATTTTTGTTTATATGTTTAGATTGTTACTTTCTTATCCTATTCGTCGGAAAATAAGTATTTTACTTTTTTAAAGAATAGAAATATTTCTCTGAAACTAAAATAGAGTATACTATATTTTTTTATGTACAATTATCTTATCAAAAGCTATAATAAATGTTTAAATAAAAAACTATTCTGTGTGAAATTATATTCTGCAATGTATGGTACATCGGTCTTACCATCGTCCAATTGTTTCTCTCTCAGAATTGATTTGAGCCTATCTCCGGCAGCATTATTAATTTCATCGGAGATCATCAATGCCTGAAAGTCCTCTAATTTGCCGCCATCTTGACTAGGTGTGTTATCCCTGCTCCTGTTACTTTTCAGAAACATCGAACCGCCACCACTGAGGGTCAACTCCTTTTGTTGACCTAACTGACTCGGATGCTTTTCTTTGTCGAACTTCTCGGGCTTCTCCGGCCTGGCCAGCGTGCTGGCGCTAAGTTTATCAATATCAATTATATTCTCCTCGGAACTAAACTTGCTGGATAGCTGTTCCCAATCTTTCTCGTGCCACGGACTCAGCGATTCGGATCTCTTTAATACTTCCTTCAAGTCAAACTCTTTCTTCGCAGGTACTGTTGTTGTAGTCGTTGCCGCAATCGTATCTGTTTCGTCTAGCAATTTTGGACATTCATAAAATTTTGGATCTTGAAATTTCAAATTTGTATAATCCCTGGAGGCCCGATCGCTTGACAAGGATATTATGTTGTCGGATCTCGAATCACTTTCTCTTCTCGATTGGAGCCTATCGAAAGACGAGGGACGATCCCTTCTACGCGAGCCGTCGATTTTTTCAATTTTCCGTAGAGGCGTCAATTTCATAGGAATTTTGGTGCCTACCGTGCCAGGTTTTGCATGGTTAGTCTCTTTAGTAGTTTCCTTCAGGGTAGCAGTTTCTTTTAAAGTTTCTTTCGGCAAGGTTGCGTCCTCATGAGATTCAAGATCCTTTGCTGTAGTCTTTGAATCTTCTTCTGTAGCATCAAAAATATTTTTTTTGTTTTTATTAATTATTATATTTCTCGTTATATTCTAAAGAATTTAATCATTATGAAACATGGGAAGGGCGTGATATTAGTGTTTGTGAAAGAATGTGTAAAGAGATATTAAAATTAACGGGACCAAATTTAAGGAGAGAGACCCTATCCTGCGTAAATATATTTAAAACATGACAAGTCTTCATTGATATTAATAACTTGCGTGCGCGAGTCAGTACTTAATATACACTACTCTTTTCATAATTAATAAACTCTCTCAACAGCTAAATTTAATCCAAGATTTTCAATGAGCATTTCTACAATCAAAAGTTGATCACTAATCAAATAAAGTTATAACAAAAATTACAAATTAATTAAAATTTCAAAATAAAAGATGACAATAAAAATTACAATAAAGTTACAGGCCTTTTCACAATGCAATCTTTCAAATTCAGCTAGACTTCAAACTAATAAACCAGAGTAAACAAAAAATGTTTACATTTATGTTCCTATTTAAAAATGTTTGTTTTTCGGTGAAAAGTAACTTAAAAAAGATACCGAAGCTTACAAAAGCTAAGTAGTAAATTGCATAAACATTTTTGCGCCTGAAAAGGCTCGAATATATTAAAATATATCTACTGGCTCAAATATACTATATAATCTCTTTTAATTTTTTCATATATATATATCTTCACGTAAATATAGTGTTTAAAATATTAAAAAATTACCTTTTTTAGTTTTGATTTAGGTTACAAATGTAAACATAAAATGTTCGATAAAGATTGTAAGTGATAACCGACAAGATAATATATATATATATATATATATATTCTATTTTCTTGCAGAGCGCATTGACTTTTAATTAAAAAATGTTACAGATTGAGCTTGAAGAGATAATCGTTTGTGTCTCAGCAACACAAGACGATGTTCGATTACGTAAACATGCGTCACAAACTGATCTTTATGATTACTGCAAAAAATGAGGAGCGACCGCAAGCATTCGAAGTCGATGCTTCAAGGTCTTGAAGTTGTTATGCATTTACGTAACGCCTATAAATTGCATAAATGCCATTTATTAAGTCGGATATTGAAAGACTGTTTGTCAACGAGCTAATTCTGTCGATTTAGAAAATAAATGTAGATAACAAAATTATTATAGAATTATCACAAATAAACAAAACAGAGCTATGATAGCCGTTTTTCTACTATTTAATTATATTAATATGTGACACACATTATATATATATACAGGGTGTCCCATTTTAATCTCCTCAGGCAAATATCTCAAAAACCAAGCCCGGAAGAGAAAAATGTTTCGGACAAAAGTTGTTTGGTTTCGAGGAGGCCATAAGATGGTGACAATGATTTGACCTTGGAAAATCATTTGAAGGTCAGGTCATGTGAAGGTCAATTTTAAAATCTTAAATAGAAACCCCCATTTTTTATTTAGTATTCTTGTAGCTGATATCGAGAGCTTTCCAAAACACTATAATAAAGTATTTTTTTATTAAGTACTTTTTGAGTTATTTTATATTTTAATCTGACATATTTTGATATAAAAAATTAAATATTTTGTAAAATATTTAGTTTTTAATAATCTTACTGTAATACTTCTATGTACAGAATAATGAGACAAATCAATTAGTATAAAAAAAAAATTGTTTTTAAGAAAATTATTTACAATGTATTTTTTAAACAATTATTTGTTTTTGTTTAGCACTAATTAAATTATCTTATTATTCTGTACATAGAAGTATTACGGTAAAATTATCGAAAACTGAATATTTTACGAAATATTTTATTTTTTATATCAAAATATGTCAGATTAAAATATAAAATAACTCAAAAAGTACTTAATGAAAAAATATTTTATTATAGTGTTTTGGAAAGCTCTCGATGTCAGCTACAAGAATACTAAATAAAAAATGGGGATTTCTGTTTAAGATTTTAAAGTTGACCTTCACATGACCTTCAAATGATTTTCCAAGGTCAAACTAATGGTACCATCTTATAGTACTCTGCGTTGATACCACTGCTT